>NC_138778.1:138675277-138857777 GCF_965119305.1 Pelophylax lessonae
GTGTGTGTATATATATATATATATATATATATATATATATATATATATATATATATATATATATATATATATGTATATATATATATATACAGTGGGTACGGAAAGTATTCAGACCCCCTTAAATTTTTCAATCTTTGTTATATTGCAGCCATTTGCTAAAATAATTTAGGTTCATTCTTCTTCCTCATGAATGTACACATAGCACCCCATACTGACAGAAAAACACAGAATTGTTGACATTGTTGCAGATTTATTTAAAAAGAAAAACTGAAATATCACATGGTCCTAAGTATTCAGACCCTTTGCTGTGACACTCATATATTTAACTCAGGTGCTTTCCATTTCTTCTGATCATCCTTGAGATGGTTCTACACCTTCATTTGAGTCCAGCTGTGTTTGATTATACTGATTGGACTTGATTAGGAAAGCCACACACCTGTCTATATAAGACCTTCCAGATCACAATGCATGTCAGAGCAAATGAGAATCATGAGGTCAAAGGAACTGCCTGAAGAGCTCAGAGACAGAATTGTGGCAAGGCACAGATCTGGCCAAGGTTACAAAAAGATTTCTGCTGCACTTAAGGTTCCTAAGAGCACAGTGGCCTCCATAATCCTCAAATGGAAGACGTTTGGGACGACCAAAACCCTTATTAGAGCTGGCCGTCCGGCCAAACTGAGCTATCGGGGGAGAAGAGCCTTGGTGAGAGAGGTAAAGAAGAACCCAAAGATCACTGTGGCTGAGCTCCAGAGATGCAGTCAGGAGATGGGAGAAAGTTGTAGAAAGTCAACCATCACTGCAACCCTCCACCAGTCGGGGCTTTATGGGCGAGTGGCCCGACGGAAGCCTCTCCTCAGTGTAAGACACATGAAAGCCCACATGGAGTTTGCTAAAAAACACCTGAAGGACTCCAAGATGGTGAGAAATAAGATTCTCTGGTCTGATGAGACCAAAATAGGACTTTTTGGCCTTAATTCTAAGCGCTATGTGTGGAGAAAACCAGGCACTGCTCATCACCTGTCCAATACAGTCCCAACAGTGAAGCATGGTGGTGGCAGCATCATGCTGTGGGGGTGTTTTTCAGCTGCAGGGACAGGACGACTGGTTGCAATCGAGGGAAAGATGAATGCAGCCAAGTACAGGGATATCCTGGACAAAAACCTTCTCCAGAGTGCTCTGGACCTCAGACTGGGCCGAAGGTTTACCTTCCAACAAGACAATGACCCTAAGCACACAGCTAAAATAACGAAGGAGTGGCTTCACAACAACTCCGTGACTGTTCTTGAATGGCCCAGCCAGAGCCCTGACTTAAACCCAATTGAGCATCTCTGGAGAGACCTAAAAATGGCTGTCCACCAACGTTTACCATCCAACCTGACAGAACTGGAGAGGATCTGCAAGGAGGAATGGCAGAGGATCCCCAAATCCAGGTGTGAAAGACTTGTTGCATCTTTCCCAAAAAGACTCCTGGCTGTATTAGATCAAAAGGGGGCTTCTACTAAATACTGAGCAAAGGGTCTGAATACTTAGGACCATGTGATATTTCAGTTTTTCTTTTTTAATAAATCTGCAACAATGTCAACAATTCTGTGTTTTTCTGTCAGTATGGGGTGCTATGTGTACATTCATGAGGAAGAAGAATGAACTTAAATGATTTTAGCAAATGGCTGCAATATAACAAAGAGTGAAAAATTTAAGGGGGTCTGAATACTTTCCGTACCCACTGTATATACACACACACACACACACATATATATATATATAATATATAACGCATGAATTATAATTGAATCAATAATATAATTTTATATATATATATATATATATATATATATATATATATATATATATATATATATATATATATATATATGTGTGTGTGTGCATATTATATATATATATATATATATATATATATATATATATATATATATATATATATACGCACATATACATATATATATATATATATATATATACGCACATATACATATATATATATATATATATATATATGCATATATATATATATATATATATATATATATATATATATATATATATATATATATATATATATATATATATATATATATATATATATATATATATATATATATATATATATATATATATATATATATATATATATATGCATATATATATATATATATATAATATAATATAAAGTGTGTTTTGTGCAACGTTTTTTTTTTTTTTTTTTTTTTTGAATTTCCCTCCCTAGTTCCGCTCCCATGCAGCATTGCTGCTGCAGGGAACGGAACTAGGAAGTGATCGTACCGACGGAGGGACGGAGGAGCGGCGGGACTCTCGGCTGGCGGTCGCAGCAATGAGAGATCATCGCTGGATCGCCAGGATAAGGTAAGATAAGCTCCGCTGCGCTCTCTGCAATCCACCCCGAGCGTGACTCGGGGTTACCGATCCTGATATGAAAAATCAACCCCGAGTCACGCTCGGGATTACCGCTAAGGTGGTTAAGGCAGTATATTTCTGTGTATTAGTGCACCTTTAAGGCAGTATATTTCTGTGTATTAGTGCACGTTTAAGGCTGTATATTTCTGTGTATTAGTGCACGTTTAAGGCAGTATAATTCTGTGTATTAGTGCAGTTTAAGGCAGTATATTTCTGTGTATTAGTGCAGTTTAAGGCAGTATATTTCTGTGTATTAGTGCGTGTTTAAAGCAGTATATTTCTGTACTTTATGTGCCGTTTAAGGCTGTATATTTCTGTGTGTTATGTGCCATTTAACGCAGTATATTTCTGTGTATTAGTGCACGTTTAAGGCAGTATATTACTGTGTATTAGTGCACGTTTAGAGCAGTATATTTATGTGTATTACTGCAGTTTAAGGCAGTATATTTCTGTGCATTAGTGCACATTTAAGGCAGTATATTTCTGTGTGTTATGTGCCATTTAATGCAGTATATTTATTTGCATTAGTGCGCGTTTAAGGCAGTATATTTCTGTGTATTAGTGCAGTTTAAGGCAGTATATTTCTGTGTACTAGTGCAGTTTAAGGCAGTGTATTTCTGTGTATTAGAGCAGTTTAAGGCAGTTAATTTCTGTGCGTTATGTGCCGTTTAACGCAGTATATTTCTGTGCGTTATGTGCCATTTAACGCAGTATATTTCTGTGTATTAGTGCAGTTTAAGGCAGTATATTTCTGTGTATTAGTGCACGTTTAATGCAGTATATTTCTGTGTATTAGTGCACCTTTAAGGCCGTATATTTCTGTGTATTAGAGCAGTTTAAGGCAGTATATTTCTGTGTATTAGTGCACGTTTAATGCAGTATATTTCTGTTTATTAGTTCACGTTTAAGGCAGTATATTTCTGTGTATTAATGCAGTTTAAGGCTGTATATTTCTGTGCATTAGAGCAGTTTAAGGCAGTATATTTCTGTTTATTAGTTCACGTTTAAGGCAGTATATTTCTGTGTATTAGTGCACGTTTAAGGCAGTATATTTCTGTGTATTAGTGCAGTTTAAGGCAGTAGATTTTTGGGTATTAGTGCACGTTTAAGGCAGTATATTTCTGTGTATTAGTGCAGTTTAAACGCAGTATATTTCTGTGTATTAGTGCAGTTTAAGGCAGTATATTTCTGTGTATTAGTGCACGTTTAATGCAGTATATTTCTGTTTATTAGTTCACGTTTAAGGCAGTATATTTCTGTGTATTAGTGCAGTTTAAGGCAGTATATTTCTGTGTATTAATGCAGTTTAAGGCTGTATATTTCTGTGTATTAGAGCAGTTTAAGGCAGTATATTTCTGTTTATTAGTTCACGTTTAAGGCAGTATATTTCTGTGTATTAGTGCACGTTTAAGGCAGTATATTTCTGTGTATTAGTGCAGTTTAAGGCAGTAGATTTTTGGGTATTAGTGCACGTTTAAGGCAGTATATTTCTGTGTATTAGTGCAGTTTAAACGCAGTATATTTCTGTGTATTAGTGCAGTTTAAGGCTGTATATTTCTGTGTATTAGTTCAGTTAAAGGCAGTATATTTCTGTGTATTAGTGCATGTTTAAGGCAGTATATTTCTGTGTATTAGTGCACGTTTAAACACAGTATATTTCTGTGTATTAGTACAGTTTAAGGCAGTATATTTCTGTGTATTAGTGCATGTTTAAGGCAGTATATTTCTGTGTATTAGTGCACGTTTAACGCAGTATATTTCTGTGTATTAGTGCACGTTTAAGGCAGTATATTTCTGTGTATTACTGCAGTTTAAGGCAGTATATTTCTGTGTATTAGTGCAGTTTAAGGCAGTATATTTCTGTGTATTAGTGCAGTCTGAGGCAGTATATTTCTGTATATTAGTGCACGTTTAAGGCAGTATATTTCTGTGTATAAGTGCAGTTTAAGGCTGTATATTTCTGTATATTAGTGCACGTTTAATGCAGTATATTTCTGTGCATTAGTGCACTTTTAGAGCAGTACATTTCTGTGTATTAGTGCACGTTTAAGGCTGTATATTTCTGTATATTAGTGCACGTTTAATGCAGTATATTTCTGTGTATTAGTACAGTTTAAGGCAGTATATTTCTGTGTATTAGCGCAGTTTAAGGCTGTATATTTCTGTGTATTAGTGCAGTTTAAGGCTGTATATTTCTGTGTATTAGTTCAGTTAAAGGCAGTATAATTCTGTGCATTAGTGCGTGTTTAAGGCAGTATATTTCTGTGTATTAGTGCACGTTTAAGGCAGTATATTTCTGTGTATTAGTGCACGTTTAAGGCTGTATATATCTGTGTATTAGTGCACGTTTAATGCAGTATATTTCTGTGTATTAGTGCAGTTTAAGGCTGTATTTTTCTGTGTATTAGTGCAGTTAAAGGCAGTATATTTCTGTGTATTAGGGCAGTTTAAGGCAGTATATTTCTGTGTATTAGTGCACGTTTAAGGCAGTATATTTCTGTGTATTAGTACAGTTTAAGGCAGTATATTTCTGTGTATTAGCGCAGTTTAAGGCTGTATATTTCTGTGTATTAGTGTATGTTTAAGGCAGTATATTTCTGTGTATTAGTGGACGTTTCAGGCAGTATATTTCTGTGTATTAGTGCACGTTTAAGGCTGTATATATCTGTGTATTAGTGCACGTTTAATGCAGTATATTTCTGTGTATTAGTGCAGTTTAAGGCTGTATATTTCTGTGTATTAGTGCAGTTTAAGGCTGTATATTTCTGTGTATTAGTTCAGTTAAAGGCAGTATATTTCTGTGTATTGGTGCACGTTTAACGCAGTATATTTCTGTGTATTAGTGCAGTTTAAGGCTGTATATTTCTGTGTATTAGTGCAGTTTAAGGCAGTATATTTCTGTGTATTAGTTCACATTTAAGGCAGTATATTTCTGTGTATTAGTGCAGTTTAAGGCAGTATATTTCTGTGTATTAGTGCAGTCTAAGGCAGTATATTTCTGTGTATTAGTGCAGTTTAAGGCAGTATATTTCTGTGTATTAGTGCGTGTTTAAGGCTGTATATTTCTGTACGTTATGTGCCATTTAACGCAGTATATTTCTGTGTGTTATGTGCCGTTTAACGCAGTATATTTCTGTGCGTTATGTGCCATTTAACGCAGTATATTTCTGTGTATTAGTGCAAGTTTAAGGCAGTATATTTCTGTGTATTAGTGCACGTTTAACGCAGTATATTTCTGTGTATTAGTGCAGTTTAATGCAGTATATTTCTGTGTATGAGTGCACGTTTAAGGCAGTATATTTCTGTGTATTACTGCAGTTTAAGGCAGTATATTTCTGTGTATTAGTGCAAGTTTAAGGCAGTATATTTCTGTGTATTAGTGCACGTTTAACGCAGTATATTTCTGTGTATTAGTGCAGTTTAATGCAGTATATTTCTGTGTATGAGTGCACGTTTAAGGCAGTATATTTCTCTGTATTAGTGCAGTTTAAGGCAGTATATTTCTCTGTATTAGTGCAGTTTAAGGCAGTATATTTCTGTGTATTAGTGCAGTTTAAGGCAGTATATTTTTGTGTATTAGTGCAGTTTAATGCAGTATATTTCTGTGTATTAGTGCATGTTTAAGGCAGTATATTTCTGTGTGTTAGTGCAGTTTAAGGCGGTATATTTCTGTGTGTTAGTGCAGTTTAAGGCGGTATATTTCTGTGTATTAGTACAGTTTAAGGCAGTATATTTCTGTGTATTAGTGCAGTTTAAGGCAGTATATTTCTGTGTGTTAGTGCACATTTAAGGCAGTATATTTCTGTGTATTAGTGCAGTTTAAGGCAGTGTATTTCTGTGTATTAGTGCAGTTTAAGGCAGTATATTTCTGTGTATTAGTGCACGTTTAAGGCAGTATATTTCTGTGTATTAGTGCAGTTTAAGGCAGTATATTTCTGTGCATTAGTGCACATTTAAGGCAGTATATTTCTCTGTGTTATGTGCCCTTTAACGCAGTATATTTATATGCATTAGTGCGCGTTTAAGGCAGTATATTTCTGTGTATTAGTTCAGTTTAAGGCAGTATATTTCTGTGTTTTAGTGCGCATTTAAGGCAGTATATTTCTGTGCATTAGTGCAGTTTACTGCATTATAGTTCAGTGTATTAGTGCACATTTAAGGCAGTATATTTCTGTGTATTAGTGCAGTTTAAGGCAGTATATTTCTCTGTATTAGTGCACATTTAATGCAGTATATTTCTGTGTATTAGTGTACGTTTAAGGCAGTATATTTCTGTGTATTAGTGCAGTTTACTGCATTATAGTTCAGTGTATTAGTGCAGTTTAATGCAGTATATTTCTGTGTATTAGTGCAGTTTAAGGCTGTATATTTCTGTGTCTTAGTGCAGATTAAGGCAGTATATTTCTGTGTATTAGTGCAGTTTAAGGCAGTATATTTCTGTGTATTAGTGCACGTTTAACGCAGTATATTTATGTGTATTAGTGCACGTTTAAGGCTGTATATTTCTGTATATTAGTGCACGTTTAATGCAGTATATTTCTGTGTATTAGTACAGTTTAAGGCAGTATATTTCTGTGTATTAGTGCAGTTTAAGGCTGTATATTTCTGTGTATTAGTTCAGTTAAAGGCAGTATAATTCTGTGTATTAGTGCGTGTTTAAGGCAGTATATTTCTGTGTATTAGTGCACGTTTAAGGCAGTATATTTCTGTGTATTAGTGCACGTTTAAGGCTGTATATATCTGTGTATTAGTGCACGTTTAATGCAGTATATTTCTGTGTATTAGTGCAGTTTAAGGCTGTATTTTTCTGTGTATTAGTGCAGTTAAAGGCAGTATATTTCTGTGTATTAGGGCAGTTTAAGGCAGTATATTTCTGTGTATTAGGGCAGTTTAAGGCAGTATATTTCTGTGTATTCGTGCAGTTTAAGGCAGTACATTTCTGTGTATTAGGGCAGTTTAAGGCAGTATATTTCTGTGTATTAGTGCAGTTTAAGGCAGTATATTTCTGTGTATTAGCGCAGTTTAAGGCTGTATATTTCTGTGTATTAGTTCAGTTAAAGGCAGTATAATTCTGTGTATTAGTGCGTGTTTAAGGCAATATATTTCTGTGTATTAGTGCATGTTTAAGGCAGTATATTTCTGTGTATTAGTGCACGTTTAAGGCAGTATATTTCTGTGTATTAGTGCACGTTTAAGGCTGTATATATCTGTGTATTAGTGCACGTTTAATGCAGTATATTTCTGTGTATTAGTGCAGTTTAAGGCTGTATTTTTCTGTGTATTAGTTCAGTTAAAGGCAGTATAATTCTGTGTATTAGTGCGTGTTTAAGGCAGTATATTTCTGTGTATTAGTGCACGTTTAAGGCAGTACATTTCTGTGTATTAGGGCACGTTTAAGGCAGTATATTTCTGTGTATTAGCGCAGTTTAAGGCTGTATATTTCTGTGTATTAGTGCAGTTTAAGGCTGTATATTTCTGTGTATTAGTTCAGTTAAAGGCAGTATAATTCTGTGTATTAGTGCGTGTTTAAGGCAGTATATTTCTGTGTATTAGTGCAGTTTAAGGCTGTATATTTCTGTGTATTAGTGCATGTTTAAGACAGTATATTTCTGTGTATTAGTGGACGTTTGAGGCAGTATATTTCTGTGTATTAGTGCACGTTTAAGGCTGTATATATCTGTGTATTAGTGCACGTTTAATGCAGTATATTTCTGTGTATTAGTGCAGTTTAAGGCTGTATATTTCTGTGTATTAGTGCAGTTTAAGGCTGTATATTTCTGTGTATTAGTTCAGTTAAAGGCAGTATATTTCTGTGTATTGGTGCACGTTTAACGCAGTATATTTCTGTGTATTAGTGCAGTTTAAGGCTGTATATTTCTGTGTATTAGTGCAGTTTAAGGCAGTATATTTCTGTGTATTAGTGCAGTTTAAGGCAGTATATTTCTGTGTATTAGTGCAGTCTAAGGCTGTATATTTCTGTGTATTAGTGCAGTTTAAGGCAGTATATTTCTGTGTATTAGTGCAGTTTAAGGCAGTATATTTCTGTGTATTAGTGCGTGTTTAAGGCAGTATATTTCTGTGTGTTATGTGCCGTTTAACGCAGTATATTTCTGTGCGTTATGTGCCATTTAACGCAGTATATTTCTGTGTATTAGTGCAAGTTTAAGGCAGTATATTTCTGTGTATTAGTGCAGTTTAAGGCAGTATATGTCTGTGTATTAGTGCAGTTTAAGGCAGTATATTTCTGTGTATTAGTGCACGTTTAACGCAGTATATTTCTGTGTATTAGTGCAGTTTAATGCAGTATATTTCTGTGTATGAGTGCACGTTTAAGGCAGTATATTTCTCTGTATTAGTGCAGTTTAAGGCAGTATATTTCTCTATATTAGTGCAGTTTAAGGCAGTATATTTCTGTGTATTAGTGCAGTTTAAGGCAGTATATTTTTGTGTATTAGTGCAGTTTAATGCAGTATATTTCTGTGTATTAGTGCATGTTTAAGGCAGTATATTTCTGTGTGTTAGTGCAGTTTAAGGCGGTATATTTCTGTGTGTTAGTGCAGTTTAAGGCGGTATATTTCTGTGTATTAGTACAGTTTAAGGCAGTATATTTCTGTGTATTAGTGCAGTTTAAGGCAGTATATTTCTGTGTGTTAGTGCACATTTAAGGCAGTATATTTCTGTGTATTAGTGCAGTTTAAGGCAGTGTATTTCTGTGTATTAGTGCAGTTTAAGGCAGTATATTTCTGTGTATTAGTGCACGTTTAAGGCAGTATATTTCTGTGTATTAGTGCAGTTTAAGGCAGTATATTTCTGTGCATTAGTGCACATTTAAGGCAGTATATTTCTCTGTGTTATGTGCCCTTTAACGCAGTATATTTATATGCATTAGTGCGCGTTTAAGGCAGTATATTTCTGTGTATAAGTTCAGTTTAAGGCAGTATATTTCTGTGTATTAGTACGCATTTAAGGCAGTATATTTCTGTGTATTAGTGCAGTGTAAGGCAGTATATTTCTGTGTATAAGTTCAGTTTAAGGCCGTATATTTCTGTATATTAGTGCACATTTAAGGCAGTATATTTCTGTGTATTAGTGCAGTTTAAGGCAGTATATTTCTCTGTATTAGTGCACATTTAATGCAGTATATTTCTGTGTATTAGTGTACGTTTAAGGCAGTATATTTCTGTGTATTAGTGCAGTTTACTGCATTATAGTTCAGTGTATTAGTGCAGTTTAATGCAGTATATTTCTGTGTATTAGTGCAGTTTACTGCATTATAGTTCAGTGTATTAGTGCAGTTTAATGCAGTATATTTCTGTGTATTAGTGCAGTTTAAGGCTGTATATTTCTGTGTCTTAGTGCAGTTTAAGGCAGTATATTTCTGTGTATTAGTGCAGTTTAAGGCAGTATATTTCTGTGTATTAGTGCACGTTTAACGCAGTATATTTCTGTGTATTAGTGCACGTTTAAGGCAGTACATTTCTGTGTATTAGTGCACGTTTAACGCAGTATATTTCTGTGTATCAGTGCACGTTTAAGGCAGTATATTTATGTGTATTACTGCTGTTTAAGGCTGTATATTTCTGTGTATTAGTGCAGTTTAAGGCAGTATATTTCTGTGTATTAGTTCACATTTAGGTGTCCTTTTATGAACGGGTGAATTTTTTTCTCCGTTGGCTTCTCTACAGTTGTCCGGGGAAAATGATCACATCTGGCACCCATTTTATGAATCGGAGAACTTCAGTTCACCCAGGGTGATCAGAGGAGAACGGTTTTCTCGGAGATCTGTGTAGAAGTCAATGGAGCGTCTGTAATCTCGTGAGACAAAGCGAGATTACAGTAGTATGAAAATCCCTCGCGCGCTTTAACAAGCAGAGATAAATTATCACTGCTGAGTACACGAGGTTATAAATAATAGTCCCCTTACATAAATATATATATATATATACACTGAATACACACACACATACATTGTATATATATATATACACATTAAATATATATCTACATGTATGTGTGTATATATATACATGTATATATATACATAAATATGGCAGGGGGACATGATTACTGTGTTGGGGGGTCTGAACAAGGAAGAAGGAAGTCCATAATCTTCCTTTTTCCCCCTCAGTTCTCCCCCGATTCTGTCTTCACTCCCCGCTTCACAAGCTCCAGGCTGGTGAACCCGGGAGTGTGAATTCTGGCACAGATCGCCAGTGAAGTGCGGGGATCACAGCTTCATAGCCTGGCCATTTCTGTGTCTGTCAATGACAGATTCCCATGTGAAGAGATGATCAGCGGAGAACATGTTCTCCTGCGATCATTTCTGTTTCATAAACTGAGAATGATCGGAAATGAGCTGTGATCAGCAGGATCACTGCTCATCTCCGTTTCATAAAAGGACACCATTAGGCAGTATATTTCTGTGTATTAGTGCAGTTTATTGCAGTATATTTCTGTGTATTAGTGCAGTTTAAGGCAGTATATTTCTGTGTATTAGTGCAGTTTAAGGCAGTATATTTCTGTGTATTAGTGCGTGTTTAAGGCAGTATATTTCTGTACGTTATGTGCCATTTAACGCAGTATATTTCTGTGTGTTATGTGCCGTTTAACGCAGTATATTTCTGTGCGTTATGTGCCATTTAACGCAGTATATTTCTGTGTATTAGTGCAGTTTAAGGCAGTATATTTCTGTGTATTAGTGCAGTTTAAGGCTGTATATTTCTGTGTCTTAGTGCAGTTTAAGGCAGTATATTTCTGTGTATTAGTGCAGTTTAAGGCAGTATATTTCTGTGTATTAGTGCAGTTTAAGGCAGTATATTTCTGTGTATTAGTGCAGTTTAAGGCAGTATATTTCTGTGTATTAGTGCAGTTTAAGGCAGTATATTTCTGGGTATTAGTGCAGTTTAAGGCAGTATATTTCTGTGTATTAGTGCACATTTAAGGCAGTATATTTCTGTATATTAGTGCACGTTTAAGGCAGTATATTTCTGTGTATTAGTGCAGTTTAAGGCAGTATATTTCTGTGTATTAGTGCAGTTTAAGGCAGTATATTTCTGTGTATTAGTGCACATTTAACGCAGTCGATTTCAGTGTATTAGTGCACGTTTAGCGCAGTATATTTCTTTGTATTAGTGCAGTTTAAGGCAGTATATTTCTGTGTATTAGTGCACCTTTAAGGCAGTATATTTCTGTGTATTAGTACAGTTTAAGGCAGTATATTTCTGTGTATTAGTGCACATTTAACGCAGTATATTTCTGTGTGTTATGTGCCGTTTAACGCAGTATATTTCTGTGCTTTATGTGCCATTTAACGCAGTATATTTCTGTGCTTTATGTGCCATTTAACGCAGTATATTTCTGTGCCTTATGTGCAATTTAACGCAGTATATTTCTGTGCCTTATGTGCAATTTAACGCAGTATATTTCTATGCTTTATGTGCCATTTAACCACTTAAGCCCCTGAAGATTTTACCCCCTTCCTGACCAGGGCCCATTTTGCGATTCGGCACTGCGTGACTTTAACGGACAATTGCGCGGTCGTGCGACGCTGTACCTAATCGAATTTGACGTCCTTTTTTTCCCACAAACAGAGCTTTCTTTTGGTGCCATTTGATCACCTGTGCGATTTTTTTTGATCATGCGCTATAAACAAAAATAGAGCATCAATTTTGCAAAAATAACAATATTTTTCACATTTTTTTTATATGAAATTCCCCCCAAAAAATGTAAAAATTTAAATTTTTTAACATTTTAGGCCAATTTGTTTTATGCTACCTATGTTTGGTAAAAAAAAAAATTGCAAAAATCGTATTTTGATTGGTTTGCGCAAAAGTTATTGCGTTTACTAACTAAGGGAAAGATTTTTGTCATTTTTGTTGTTGTTTTTTTTTTTAACGAGTAATAGCCGGCGATCTGCGATTTATTTTTGTGGGACTGCGACATTGCGGCGGACAGATCGGACCCTTGACTGACATTTTTTACACTTTTGGGGGTACCAGTGACATTACTGCAGTAATCAGTGCTATACATATGCACTGTTACTGTAAAAATGACACTGGCAGGGAAGGAGTTAACTTTATTGGAGAGGGAGGGGTTAAGTGTGTCCCTAGGGGCGTGCTTCTAACTGTGATTGGCTGTGGCTACTAGTGTAAGAACAGAGATCCATGTTCCTACATAGTAGAACTGTGTGATCACCATTCTTACACATGTTTATATTAGCCGCCTGCCTTTCTTCCGGTGTAACGGACGATCGCGAGTGCCCAGCGGACATCGGGTCCGCCGGGCACACGCACGGGGGGGGTCCGTGACCGCGCCTCTGGCGGCGCGCGCTTGCGCTCGCTCCCTAGAGCCTCACAGGCTAGCGACGTAGTACTTCGTCGCTTTGCCTGTGAGGTGCTGCCCGCCGCAGTAAATAATCATGCGGTGGTCGGCGAGCTGTTATGCTTTATGTGCCGTTTAACGCAGTATATTTCTGTGCGTTATGTGCCGTTTAAGGCTGTATATTTCTGTGGGTTATGTGCTGTTTAAGGCAGTATATTTCTGTGCTTTATGTGCTGTTTAAGGCAGTATATTTCTGTGTGTTATGTGCCGTTTAAGGCTGTATATTTCTGTGTGTTATGTGCCGTTTAAGGCTGTATATTTCTGTGTGTTATGTGCCGCTTAACGCAGTATATTTCTGTGTGTTATGTGCCGTTTAAGACCGTATATTTCTGTGCGATGTGTGCCGTTTAAGGCTGTATATTTCTGTGTGTTATGTGCTGTTTAAGGCAGTATATTTCTGTGCGTTAGTGCATGTTCATCGAAGTATATTTCTGTGCGTTAGTGCATGTTCATCGCAGTATATTTCTGTGCGTTAGTGCATGTTCATTGCAGTGTATTTCTGTGCGTTAGTGCATGTTCATCGCAGTGTATTTCTGTGCGTTAGTGCATGTTCATCGCAGTATATTTCTTTGCATTACGTGCCCCTGTAACCATTGTATGCCCAATTACTTGTATATAAGCCTTCAAAATGGTCAGGTCCTATAGACCTGGGAGGGTTCGGTATTTGGTTATGAACTTTCGTGATGTTGGAAAGTTCTGTTGCAAACCACACAGGGGGTCCTCGACCCATCCCTACTCATCAGTGCCCATCAGTGCAGCCTCAACAACATCAGTGAAGAAGAAACATTTCTTATTTACAACATTTTCTGACAAACTTTTTTTTAGCGAAAAATAACCCAGCCGTGATTAAAAACCTAAAAAAATATATAAAGCTAATTGGGTACATTTGACCGCGCAATTGTCATTCAAAGTGTGACAGCACTGAAAGCTGAAAATTGGCCAGGGCAGGAAGGGGGTAAAAGTGCCCAGTATTGAAGCGGTTAAAAAGGAATATTATTGACATACTGCCTAAAGAAGTCTGAGCATCTTGTAGGCCTGATTTGATAAACCGCGTACTTTATGCAGCTTTTGAGGACAAAAAAAAAAAAAAATAGTGTGTTTTTTTTTTATATCTACTAGAAATAGATTTATTAAAATAGAAAAATTATTGTTTATAGAGCCTTAGATAATTTTATTTCCTGGGGAGGTTTAGCCACGGGTTACCAAAGGATAATCAGACAGCGTGAATTGTGTGTGGCATAATTGTGATAATAGTGGGAGGGGCTTAAAAACTGAGCCCACTCACTATAATCATGGTAACATATTGCACTGTCCTTTTATCCCAAAAATATTATTTAATTATTGTGCCACAAGTGAAAGTGTATAAGGGTGTGAGGGTCCGGGGTCTTTAATACAGAGTGCAGATTTCATGAGTGCGCAACTGGGGGGGGGGGGGTTTCTGTATATTTTTTCATATAAAAAGGTTGCACATTGTACAGCCCGCATAGCCAGTGTGACATCCAATCCCTTGTAGGTTTTGTTTGCTAAACCAAATACATTAAATTATACTTTGAAGGACACAAAGACACAATAAAGTGGCTATATATATATATATATATACACATGCACACACACACACACACAATTTTCTTCTAAATGAAAGCTTTATCTGTCCTAAAAAAAAGACCGAGTGGAAAAAATATATAAAAACCCCACTCTGGCACTCAGAGGTACATAAAAGAAAAATGAACCCGCGTAGTTAAACACTTTTAGTATACTGCAGGAGGGATAAATCCAAAAATGAACTTTATTTATTTTTTTTCACAGAAAAAAGCAGCTGCATATTATACTGACTCCATATACTGTATATACAATATAGAAATTTTAATAAAAGAAAACATTAGAGTGTATTATTTCTTCAATAAAAGTCAGCAAACAATGAAAGCATTGCTATTAAGGGGAAGGGGTTAATAAATAGTAGTTTGCTATGAGTGTCTCTGATATATAACAGGTAACACCTGATGATTCTCGGGGGATGGGAGTTTCAGCCCACGTTCACATTGCTCTGATCTGACATGTCAAATTGGAGCCAATAGCCGGCAATGGCTCCATCCGAATCGGTATGATGCCGACTTTGTGGTGCTGCACGGATTCCCTAAAGTAGTTTCTGTACTGCTTTTGCTGACTTTGGGGGGAGATTTCAATAGACGTCTGTGAAATCGCCCCCTGCAATCACACTGAAAATGCAGGTTTGAAATCGTTCGAGTTCAGATAAACGTACCCAATATCAAACCCACCTCAGCGTGAACCTCGGCTCGGCCCCCGTTTACATTGGGCTGATTTGACATGTCATATCGTATACCAAATTGGAACCTATTGCCGGCAATGGCGCCGTCTGAATCGATATGACGCTGACTTTGTGGCGTTGCACTGATTCCCAAAATTCATTTCTGCACTACTTTAGGTGACTTTGGAGCGATTTCAATGGACATCTGTGCATGAACTCACACAGGTGTCTGTCAAATCGCCCCCAAACTCGCACTGACATGTAGGTGTGAAATTGTGCGAGTTCAGCTGGACTTGGAGGATTTCAAACCCCCCCTCAGTGTGAGCGAGGAGTATGGCCTCCATCACACGGGGAGTACTAAGTGTACGCTGGGCGAGGGCCGTGTTCACCTGCATGGATGGGGATTCACAGGCGTTCCATGCAGGCAGTCCCATTGATGTTCATTGGAACACAGAGACAACAACAGACACAGCCACTGCTCCCAGTGTGACAGCCGTGTGGGGGATGGTGTGCGCCCCTGAATGCTTACTATCTGTGTTCAGGGCCAGACAGCCGCACTTACATGGCTGTGAAATTAGGAGAAGTGTCCCTACTGCCCCATGTAAACAAGGCCTTGGGGCTCTTTCACACTGCCTATAATGCTTACTGCCCTCTGAAAAGTGATCAATGGTGGAATGTTCTTCAGAGGGTGGTATAGCAGCGGCTAGCAATCTGTTAGAGGGCCCTGTAGCCCCCTCCCTGATGCATTTTCTATTGTTTATATTGTATTTCCTAAACATTGCTGCCTGTTTTCTACTGCCTCCCTCCCCCCACTGCTTTTGCAGATTTTGGGTGCGACTTGAATAGACATCTGTGCATGCGGCTGCACTGATATCTTCAAAGTCGCAGTCAATGTCGCCCTGAAATGCGGCTTTGAAATTGTGCGATTTCAGATGAAGTCAATGTGAACGGCGGCTAAATGACGCCATATTGTGGTGTGACTGCGGCACATAGAACGCCGTTTTCTCCTGGTAATGATTCCATACAGAATAATGGAGGTAAACAGAAACGGTGTGAATGAGCCCTAATGTGGCGATATCCGGGGTACACTTATTATTGGTAGTGACATCACAGCGTCTATACCTCATACACACTTTATTATAACCACAATGTCATATGTTTTATATCTGAAATCCTCTGCATTGTACACATATGAGGCTGTGGAGAACCGAACACCATTTATTGTTTATTTCTTTTTTTTTTGTCTTTATCACTTCATCATTTCACAGCAGTTTGTATCATATATATATATATATATATATATATATATATATATATATATATATAGATATATATATATATATATGTGTGTGTGTGTATGTACATATATATATGTATATATATATGGGAAAAAAACCCTCAGGATAGCTATATCAATATATATCTATATATATATATATATATATATATATATATATATATATATATATATAGATATAGATATATATAGATAAATATATACCTATCCTGAGGGTTTTTTTTTCCACAGACCGGAGACCCAGCAAAGAAAGAACATTCGTGCTCTAGCGTTTGAGAATTCTCCCATTACAATCAATGCATTTGTGTCCACGACAAAATGGCCGCTGCCGCCGGAGCCCAATATTGCAGGACAGATCCGTTTTCTAGTGCTGGAGGAGGTATGAGAGGAAAGGCAGGGCATGCTGGGAGCGGAAGTAGTATTTGTTGAGACGTGGTGGGGAATGGATGGGAGGGATGATGGTGGTTAGAGAGGGAGAAATCTAGGATTATTCTTTATAATGGATGAGAAATCTGGGCGCTGTAGGATAGAGGAGGATGATGGAGGAGAGATGATGTTTCTGATAGCGTTCTATTATGGAGGATGGCGGAGATATAGAGCGGATTGAGGATTGGTATAGGGATATATAGGAGGGGGAGGTGTGATAAGAATATATTATATATTCCATCTCCTGTGGGTGATGTGAGGATTATTCCTGCGTTGTGTCATGGAGGGGATACAGCTTTCATTTCTCATTGGAATTCATTCATTTCTCCTTTATAAATAATCTGCAGCTGACTGCATGTAGTGTGAAGGAGGCACACACACTACAGTGACAGCACATGGAAGGGCTGCAGTGCTGGATATGAGGCTCCCTGCAATTCATTCATTTTATTACATTTTTATTCATTCATTTCAGTCATTCATACAATGTTTATGGACTTATTTACAGCAGATTCAGTCAGGGGGGAATAAACAAAGGCATATAGAAGAAAAATGAATGTATTCCAATGTGCTGAGATTACACCATAGCGCTGCTTTCATGTGCATTAAGAAAAAGTGCAGCGTGCTGCGTTTTTTTGCATAACACAGCACAAGCGTGCATCAATGTGCAGAAAATAACCACAAATGTGTTTGAGCGAAGAAAAATGTATGTACATAAATATATTATATATATATATTTATTCAGAGAGAAGCAGAGTGTAGACATGTAAACGCATTGAAAATGCATGCAGAAACGCAGCAAACACAGATTGAGTGCCTAAAAAACGCAGGACTGATACATCATCAAAACAAACAGTTGGCCAAATTGCACTCTATGTGGTGACATTTTATGGCATAGTCAAACGCCTGTCACTGCAGGGAGACACAGGGAACAATTGTTTTCTATATGTCCCATTCACACTGCAATGCAGCCTATCGCTGTGCTGGGATAAAATGCAGACATGCCGCATTTTGTTGCAGGGCGATGTCTGGTAGCACAACACGCTGCCCGTCATTGCTGTGAATGAAGTGTGTTTTGTACACTTGAACCACCTCAATGCTGGGCACTTAAACCCCCTTCCTTCCCAGACCAATTTTCGGTACTCTCGCACTTTGAATGACAATTTCTCAGTCATGCTACACTGTACCCAAATTAAATTTTTATAATTTTGTTTGCACAAATAGAGCTTTCTTTTGGTATTTATTCACCGCTGGTTTTTTTTTTGTGATATAAGCGAAAAAATAACGAACATTTTGAAAAAAAAAAACAATATTTTCTACTTTCTGTTATAAAAGAAATCCAATAAAATCAAATTTTGTCATAAATTTAGGCCAGAATGTATTCTGCTACATGTCTTTGGTAAAAGTGTATAATAAAAGGTTTGTGTGAAAGGTGTAGAGCCTACAAGCTAGGCTATGTATCATTGAAAATTGATCAACCCCTGATGTACTGACTACCTACAGTTCTATTCAAAATGATTCAACCCCCACTGAAGTTGATTGTTTTGGCCAGTTTGACATTGATTTTGATCATTCAGTCATCCTGCTTACAATTAAATCAAAGAGGCACGTGTAGGTCAGACAAATATAACATAACATTTATAATGAAATAACCACAAATGTCTTTTCTGTGCTCACATCATTATCAGTTTTATTCAACCCCCAAGTGACATTCAATCTTAGCACTTAGTACAACATCCTTTTACAGTTATAACAGCTTTTAAACGTGAAGCATAGCTTGACACAAGTGTCTTGCAGCGATCTACGGGTATCTTCGCCATTCGTCATGGGCAAAAGCCTCCAGTTCAGTCACATACTTAGGCTTGTGCACTGCAACTGCTTTCTTTAAGTCCCACCAGAGGTTCTCAATCGGATTTAAGTCTGGTGACTGTGATGGCCACTCCAAAATGTTCCAGCCTTTAATCTGCAACCATGCTCTAGTGGACTTGGAGATATGCCCAGGATCATTGTCCTGTTGAAAGGTCCAACTTCTCCCAAGCCTCAGATTTGTGACGGACTGCATCACATTGTCATCCAATATCTCCTGGTACTGAAGAGAATTCATGGTACCTTGCACACGCTGAAGCTTCCCTGTACCTGCAGAAGCAAAAGCCCCAAAGCATGATTGACTCCCCGCCATGCTTCACAGTAGGCAAGGTGTTCTTTTCTTCATAGGCCTTGTTCTTCCTCCTCCAAACATAGCGTTGATCCATGGGCCCAAACTGTTCTAATTTTGTTTCATCAGTCCACAGAACACTATCCCAAAACTTCTGTGGTTTGTCCACATGACTTTTGGCATACTGCAGTCGACTCTCTTTTTCTTTGGAGACAGCAAGGGGGTGCGCCTGGGAGTTCTGGCATGGAGGCCTTCATTATGCAGTGTGCGCCATATTGTCTGAGCAGAAACTTCAGTACCCACATCTGACAAATCTTTTCTCAGTTCCTCAGCAGTCACATGGGGACTTTTCTCCACTCTACGCTTCAGGTAGCGCATAGCAGTCAAAGTCAGCATCTTCTTTCTGCCACGACCAGGTAGCATTTCAACAGTGCCCTTTGCTTTGAATTTGCGAATGATGCTTCCTATGGTGTCTCTTGGTATGTTTAACATCTTTGCAATCTTCTTATAGCCATTGCCCTTCCTGTGAAGAGTAATCACCTCTTCTCTTGTCTTCCTGGACCATTCTCTTGACTTCACCATGTTTGTAACCACACCAGTAAATGTCTAGAAGGAGCTGAGTATCACAGTCATTTTAAAGCTGCCTAATTGGTGCTTATTTGGCTTTATTGCTGCTCCCTGACATCCACAGGTGTTTTCAATACCTGATTGAAAACACTTCAATGAACCTCTGTTCTTCAGAGTGGTAGTCTTTAAGGGGTTGAATAGTTGTGTCAATGAAGAATTCACAAAATAAACATTTACTACTGTATTACAAAACCAATTGATGTCATTTTAGTTGCATTTGGTTCTTTAAGAAGTCCTTGTAGGATTTCATTCTGAATACAATTACAAATGTACACTAAATTCCCTAAAACCCTTTACAGCATTGGGGGGGTTGAATAATTTTGAATACAGCTGTATCTAATTTCTTGAGGCCCTAAAATGTCAGGACAGTACAAATACCCCCCAAATGACCCCTTTTTGTAAAGATGACAGTCCAAGGTATTTAGTAAGAGGCATAGTGAGTTTTTTGAAGTTGCATTTTTTTTTTTTTTGCCCACAATAGTTTGGGTAATGAAAACATTTTTTTTTCCTACAAAATTGTCATATTAACAAGTTATTTCTTTCAAATGGCATAGATAAACTTTTTTTTTTTTTTTAGATTAAACAATTACACCCCAAAATATATTCTGCTACTTCTCCTGAGTATGGCGATACCACATGTGTGGGACTTTTCAACAGCCTGGCCAAATACAGAGGCCCAAAATGCAGGGAGCACCGTCAGGAAATGAAATGTGCAATTTATGCTCCTAGAACACCTGAGTACCTATCACATTTTTGAAGGCCCTGGAGCACCAGGACAATGTAATTACCCAAAAAATGACCCCATTTTGGAAAGAAAACATCCCAACGTATATTCTACAGGGCATAATGAGTCTTTTGAACATGTCATTTTTTGCACAAGTTTATGGAAAACGTTAAAAGAAAATGAAAATTTTTTTTTTTTTTTTTTTACACAAAGTTGTCAATTTTATAAGATATTAATAACATATAGCATGTACATAGAAAAAATGACACCCCAAAATGCATTCTGCTATTCCTCCTGAGTATGGCGATACCACATGTGTGAGACATTTACGTAGCCTGGCCACATACAGAGGTCCAACATGCAGGGAGCATTGTCAGACGTTCTAGGAGCATAAATTACACATTTCATTTCCTGAGTACCTATCACATTTTTGAAGGCCCTGGATCATTTTTTAACCACGTAGACAGATGTGTGCAAATGATTCCTGGGACAGATGTGTGACAGATGTTGATCACTGGGATGGCAGATGTGCACCAGATTACAGACAGATGTGTGCCAGATGTGCACCAGATTACAGACAGATGTGTGCCAGATGTGCACCAGATTGCAGACAGATGTGCTCCAGATATGCACCAGATTACAAACAAATGTGTGACAGATGATCACGGAAAAATGTGTCAGATGATCATGGACAGATGTGCCAGATGTTGATCACTGGGAAGAAAGATGTGGTAGATGTTCGCCGGATGATCACGGACAGAAGTGGCAGAATATCACGGCCAGATGTGCTCCAGATAATCACGGACAGATGTTCCAGATATGCACCATATGATCGCAGGCAGATGTGATAAATGATATGTACCAGATCAAGGACTGATGTGCGACAGAGGATCATGGACAGATGTGTCAGATGATGTGCGCCAGGTGTGCACCAGTTGATCAGACAGATGTGGAATATGTTTACTGGGATAGAATATTTTAGTGGCACAGATGTGGGACATGTGTTTTTACTGCAGGACACTGGTGTTTTTACTGAAATCCGATCCACTTCTCCTCTGACAGAGGCTGTCAGTGAGGAGAGCAGATCTTAGCTGGCAGCCAGGGATCAGTTTGTATACAGCACTTTTTCTGCTTTTTTACTCACTGGTTACCCAGATAAGTGAGTAAAAATGCTGTATACTCACTGATCCCTAGCTGGCAGCTGAGATCTGCTCTCCTTCTCATCACTGACATCCTCTGTCAGAGGAAAAGCAAAGCCGATCACCGTTAGAATGGCTTTGTTGACATCACATGACAGCTATGATTGGACACAGCTGTCATGTGATCAGGAGGGCCAATCAGAGAGCCCTCCTGAGCGGAGATGCTCTGTGTCCTTGGGACACAGACACATTGGGATCGCGCCGCTGAGCGTGCATGCAGCGGCGCGATCACCCTCCTTCTGAAGGACGTTCTGGAACGTCCACTCAGAGGGAGGAAGCTCCCACCCGGCCGTGTATGTGCAGTGGCCGGGTGGGAGGTGGTTAAACAAAGCTTGTACAAGAAAAAAGAGCAGTGCGATGCGCTGGATGGTGTATCACACTGCCCCCTAGCGGTAAGCGATGCAGAGCTGCCGGAGCACCGAATTGCTCTGCGATTTCACGTGTGAATTCTCCCTAAGACATGAGAGGATGTTGTAGGGAAAGTCCCAGGGATTGGGGAGGTAGTTACACTTCTTGTGTCATCTTTATGGATAATAGAAGAGCCACTATAACTTATCTGGATGATAGAGTAAAAGTGTTATCAGCCGGCTTATAATGGTTCTTTATAAGTTCTGGTTTCTTGTAAAAAAAAAAAAAACGGATTCAGCTGGTTCCAGTCTTATTGTAGACTTATAATGGCCATACACTATACGAAAAATAGTTTGTACTCCTTTCCGGAACACAAACACTCGACTGTGAGAGTAGACAATCACATAGTTACATAGTTACATAGTTAGTGAGGTTGAAAAAAGACACAAGTCCATCCAGTTCAACCTATGATGTGTGTGTGTGTTTGCTTTTAACCGTACATTGTATACCCCTGTATGTTGTGGTCTTTAAGGTGTCCATCCAATAGTTTTTTGAAACTATCAATGCTCCCCGCTGATACGACTGCTTGTGGAAGAGAATTCCACATCCTTACCGCTCTTACAGTGAAGAACCCCTTACGCACTTTAAGGTTAAACCACCTTTCCTCAAGTTTTAGTGAGTGGCCACGTGTCTTATTGTATCTCCTTTCTCTGAATAGTTTGTTCCTTATGCTAGGGTCGCCAGTACAGTATTTGTACATTGATATCATATCCCCCCTCAATCGTCTCTTCTCCAGAGAGAATAAGTTCAGTGCTTGTAGTCTTTCCTCATAGCTGATGTCCTCCATTCCCCTAATTATTTTTGTTGCCCTTCTCTGGACTTTCTCCAGTTCCAGCACATCCTTCCTGAGGACCGGTGCCCAGAACTGGACAGCATACTCCAGATGTGGCCGGACCAGAGTCTTGTAGAGTGGAAGAATAATCTCTTTATTTCTGGAGTGAATCCCCTTTTTTATACAACCCAGTATTCTGTTGGCTTTGCTTGCGGCGGCTTGGCATTGCATGCCACTGCCAAGCCTGTTGTCTACCAGTACCCCCAGGTCCCTTTCCATCCTAGACTCACCCAGAGGTTCCCCCCCTAGTGAGTAGCTTGCTTTCTGGTTTCTGGCCCCCAAGTGCATTACTTTACATTTTTCTACATTAAATCTCATCTGCCATGTAGTTGCCCACCCCGTTATTTTGTTCAGGTCTGCTTGCAAGATTTCCACATCCTGCATAGAAGATATTGGCATGCCTAATTTAGTATCATCTGCAAATACTGAGATTGTACTAGATATCCCCTCCTCTAGATCATTTATGAATAAATTAAACAGGATTGGTCCCAGGACAGAACCCTGGGGGACCCCACTTTCCACACCCGCCCAATCCGAGTACTCCCCATTAATCACCACCCTCTGCACTCTCCCCTGGAGCCAGTTCTCTATCCAGGTACTCACCTTATGGTCCATACCTACCTTCCTTAGTTTGTACAGTAAGCGTTTGTGGGGAACGGTGTCAAAGGCCTTTGCAAAGTCCAGATACACCACATCCACAGGCTTACCTTTATCTAAGTGGCAGCTCACTTCATCGTAGAAGGTTAATAGATTCGTTTGGCACGAACGATTTTTCATGAATCCATGCTGATTACTACTTATAATACCGTTTTCATTACTAAAGTCTTGTATGTGGTCCCTTATCATCCCCTCCAAAATTTTGCAGACTACTGATGTTAGGCTGACCGGCCTATAGTTACCCGGGATATATCTCGGCCCCTTTTTAAATATTGGTACCATGTTGGCTTTTTTCCAATCAGCTGGCACCATACCCGTCTGTAAACTATCCTTAAAGATCAAGAATAATGGTCTGGCAATCACCTGGCTGAGCTCATTAAGAACCCTTGGGTGCAAGCCATCCGGTCCCGGGGATTTATTTATGTTAAGTTTCTTTAGTTTAGCTCTAAGTCTATCCTCTGTTAGCCATGGCGGCACTTCCTGAGGTGTATTATTTAGTTCGGCCTTACAAGCGGGGTTCGTGTAGCCCCCCGATTCCTTTGTGACGACTGAAGAAAATAAATTATTTAACACTTCCGCCTTTTCTCTGTCCTCTGTGGCCATTTTTTCTTTATCATCTTTTATGGGGCCAATGTGCTCTGGCCTCGCTTTCCTACTGTTTATATACTTAAAGAACTTCTTGGGGTTCTTTTTACTCTTCTCCGCTATATGTCTCTCGTGTTCTATTTTAGCCGCCCTGATTTCGTTTTTACATTTCTTATTAAACTCTTTGTAGTGCTTAAATGCTGCCAATGACCCCTCAGTCTTTTATTTTTTGAAGGCCTTTTCTTTAGCTCTAATATACATTTTTATGTTGGAGTTTAGCCACCCAGGGTTTAGTTTTGCTCTTTTAAATTTATTTCCCTGTGGAATGCACTGGCCCACCCCCTTGTTAAGTATGCTCTTGAAGCACTCCCATTTTTCCTCCGTGTTCTTTGTTCCCAGGGTTCTATCCCATTTGATATTTTCTAGCAGCGAGCGCAGTTTAGGGAAATTGGCTCTTTTGAAATTCAGTGTCCTTATATTACCCTTGTGTTTCCTATTACTGTAATTAATACTGAAACCAATTGACCTATGGTCACTGTTCCCTAAGTTGTCCCGTATTTCTATATCCGTGATCAGGTCTGTATTGTTGGTAATCAGTAGGTCAAGTACCTCATTGTTTCTTGTCGGTGCATTCACCATCTGACCCATGAAATTGTCCTGCACAACATTTAGGAACTGCCGAGCCTTGGCTGAATGCGCGGTTCCTTCTGCCCAGTCTATATCAGGATAATTAAAGTCCCCCATTATAATGACATTTCACATCCTTGCTGCCAATCCTATCTGTAACATGAGGTCCTCCTCACCCTCCTCCCTCTGGTTGGGGGGCCTATAGCATACGCCCAATATTACCTTCCCCACCGTGCCTTTCCTTTGAAGCTCTACCCATAGGCATTCTGCCTCGTCCATAGCTCCATTATTAATATCATCCCTCATATTTACCTGTATACTGTTTTTAATATACAAACATACCCCTCCCCCTTTTTTACCCTCTCTATCTCTGCGATAAAGGGAATACCCCTGAATGGTCGCATCCAGTCATGAGAGCTGTCAAACCAAGTCTCAGTTATCCCCACAAAATCTAAGTCCTCCTCAAACATCAGCAGCTCCAGCTCTCCCATCTTGTTGGCCAGGCTTCTGGCATTGGTATACAAGCCTCGTAATTTTGATCGGTTACATTTATCCTCATTTGATGTTTTTAGGCTGCTCTCTTGATTTTTCCCCGTACCCACCCTGGGTATAGGAGCTCCGAACACCCTACCGCTAATGCCCCCATTTCTGCCCTCTGAAACTTGCTTTCCACTGGCTAATTCTACATCTGTACCCTCCCCCCCATTCCCTAGTTTAAAAGCCCCTCTAACTTTTTGGCCATCCTCTCACCCAGTATGGCTGCACCCACCCCATTTAGGTGCAATCCGTCCCTACCAAAGAGCCGGTGACCGACTGAGAAGTCGGCCCAGTACTCCAGGAACCCGAAACCCTGGAGAACTGGGCCGACTTCTCAGTCGGTCACTGGCTGTGATACACCTGGCCCAGAGGAATACTCATGCAAACTGGACCAAGCGTCCGTGGAACAAGACAGGGCAGGCACCCCAAAGACACTGCACTCCTCGGATGATGAGTACACTAGTATCTGTGAGAATAAATAAACATATCTGCATGTCAGTGTCAAGGTGCCATACCTGTAAATACATATATACCTCTCCAACCCACAACAAGGGAGGGGCCCATAAGGGGGAAAAGAAGAGACTTCAGTCCTCCTAATTTAAAAACAGGTTTCCCATAGCTATGGGAGCTCAAAAAGATAATTACCAAGGAGACTGCTGAACTAGAAAGCATAAATCGATGTATATACTTTCCCGAGTCTCTAACCAGAGATGGGTCTTATGATAATATGTCCATGACATGCCAAGTAAAGGGTTCTTCCAATGAAAAACGGTCTGAAGTTATTAGAACACATGCCCAATATAAATGATAGGTGTTGCCCAGATCCATAGATATATATACCTGCTGCTCGATGTTGTTCCACACTAGTCTAGTGCGCTGACCGGGAGCCGAGAACCGGCGTCCCCGACAAGCGCGCTAAAAAGCCGGTCCCACCGGAAGTGGAAGGTCAGTGGAATGTCATTTCCGGCGTGGGGGGAAGATTACTGCGCATGCGCCGAACCACGGTGGACCCCAAACAGGAAGTCCACCAGCTGACGGCGCCACACAGTCCCGATCAGGAGAGGATCGAGAGGGGAGACAGACCAGGGAAGGAATCATTCCCCTGCTTTGCCCCCGAGTCTGCATAATAGGACATGGACAACCCATAGCGAGTGCAGCGATCTGATGAATAAACACAGACTCTTACATATACACATCAATCAAAAGTGAAAACACAATATATAGAAACAAAAAACACAAACATATAAATACATTTTAATAATAACATTTTATGGGGATATCCCAAACCAAAGAAATACAGAAAATAAATATATATATATATATATATATATATATATATATATATATATATATATATATATATATATATATATATATAATACAGGACTTATAATACATACAAATTGATTGAATGAAAAACCAAACAATATTATATACTCCAGAGACATGGTGGATAGATCTTAAAGGCTAGAGGAAAGGTGTGAATGACATGGCCATATTCAAACCAGGCCATGCTGTAGCTTGAAGGTTGTGTATCCACTTAGCCTCTTTCTGTAAGATCCGGTTATCAAAATCCCCACCATGGGGGTTCTTATTTGGGTCATAACTGTGGTTAAGCCCCACGTACTTACAAATAGGTGTATATAAAAGGCCCGCATCCAGGTAGTACAGATGGTCTTGTAATCTCTTCGCAAATTTTCTCTTTGTTTTGCCAATATAGAATGCACCACATTGGCAATTGGCCAAATAGACCACACCTTCCGTTTGACAATTGGCCGAAAAACAAGGTTTAAGGATGCCACCCTATCGAGATGGTCGCATCGACCACACCGAGACGTACCTACTCTACCGCCAACCCCCTAAGAGGAGGGGGGGGTTGAGGGCTGGTAGTGGCTGTGTACTAGGGAGTCACTAAGTCAGCATCCTTCGTACAATTTCTGCGTAGTCTCAGGTACTAACTGTATGGTATGCTTCGTACCAAGGAGCGTGGGTGCCCACTGTCAAATTGCTGGATATTGTTTTCCGCTGTTTCTTTTCAATACAATGAGGTGTATATGGATCCATCCTCGTGTAAAAAAATGGTAGTGTCTAGAAAATAAATACTTGTGTCACTAGACTGCATAGTGTATTTAAGGTTAAACTGGTTTTGGGACAGAAATTCCATAAATGTCGTAAGTTCTTGAGATGATCCCGACCAGATCATCAGCACGTCATCTATGTATCGCCGCCACAGCAATATATGATGAAGAAATGCTGATGCCATGTCATTCGAGAACAGGAAATGCTCACATCCCCCCAAGTACAGGTTGGCATACGATGGGGTACAAGATGTCCCCATCGCAACCCCCTGTACCTGTAGGAAGGTGTCACCATTGAAGGTGAAAATGTTGGACCGGAGGATGTGATCCAGCAGACTCACAACGAAGTCTGCCACCGGCAAACTGGAGCGCTCCTGTTCCCGAAGGAACATGGTCGCGACTTCCACTCTTTGAGTGTGTGGTATACTCGAATATAAGGCTTCTATGTCGATCATGACCAGCAAGCATTTTCTAGGGACCATAAAGGCCCGTACACACGTGCAGCAGATTGTCGGCCGAAAATGTTCGGCCGCCGAACGATCGGCCGATTTTCGGCCGATTTTCGGCTTGTTAGTATGATGCTTCCGACAGCCGACAGCGCACTTTCGGCCGAAAAGAATTTGTCGTGCAAGCATTAAAATTTTTGTATGCCGACACCAGAGCGGCCGATTGTTCGCCAGTCAATACAGAATTCGGCCGACAGACAGCAAATTTGCAAGACTGGGCATGCTCAGAAAAGAAAAAACACAGGGAAAGTTAACCATCACATGACATCACTTCTGCAGTCGGCTATAGTCGGCGGACAAAATTCTTGTGCAGTCTTTTGCACTTTTCAACAGACACGACAGCCCGGGGACAAAAGATGGCCGATCGTTCGGCCGACGATCTGCACGTGTGTACGGGCATCAGTCTCTCCAATGTCTTCAGAAGTTCAAGAATATCCTTTAGGTATGACGGCAGCCTCACCACATGAGAACGGAGTTGGCTATCCACATACCTACTGGCCATTTCCGTAATGCATTCAATGCCAGAGACAATTGGACACCCTGGTGGTTGGTCTAGGTTCTTGTGAACCTTTGGAATGGAATAGAAAGTTGGTTCAATCGGCCACTTCACATTGAGATAGTCATACAATTCCTGATCAATCATATGGTTGAAAAGTGCATCAGAGATAAGAGCCCTAAATGCGGACACATAAATCATTAAATGGACATGAATGACTCAGTTTATTGTTCATTTTTCCATATATACCTAGTGCAAATAATTTGGACGAGATACACATTAATTTATCGTTCATTCGGCAGAAAATTTCCAAACTTGTCTCTGTTTTTTTTGGCTCAAAAATGTCAAAATCGATTACTGATTTGTGCCGTTAACTGGCCAAAAAATGAACAAACTCAATTTTGGGCGATTTTACGTATAGTGTATGACCAGCGTTAGCGTTTTTTTTTTTAAATTCAAAACTTACATGAAATTATTTTGTATCGGTTAGAAATAGTTTCCTCAGGCTGAGGATTGAAGGCTGTTGGCTGCCTGACCACATGTAGTGGGATCCCCAGAAGATCAAAATCTGGATAATAATTCATTTTTTGAAGATCTTATTTTTAAAATCCTGGAAATAAAAATGACGAATAACAATAAATTCAGAGATCTCAGTTCAAATATTTTCTAGGGATCAGTTTTGGGGTTCTCTGTACAGAATACACTGAAAACAAACCTGTGTACAGCTCTGGGATTCTCTCATCTAAAAAATACCCGGACACAACATCCTTTCAATATCTCTTATTATATGTAACAATTTAGGACTGCTTCACACTTCTTGCACAGTAAAATATCACACTTATTCTTTTTTTTCTTCAATAAAGTAATATTTTCTTGTTTATCATATAAGTCAGCATAGAGAAGAAGAGCACAGAGAGGACAGTAATAGAACACAATGGGTTCCTTCCACAGATGGAGAAGAATTTTGACCTGGAAAGAAGAGATGAGGTTGTAGCACACATCCAGCTACAAGGAATAGATAAGATGCCGGGTGTAATGATGACACAGAGAGTTCCGGACACAATCCTCACCAGACACAGATATCACCATACATGGCACATTTATCCACTAATATTATCAGTGAAACGGGCCTAAAAGAATAGAGATGGTTAAAGCTAACATAGAGAACGACAACCAGCGGAACCAAATATACAAAAACTTTCTTTGAATATCGCCTGTGTTGATATGTTAGCTTTTCCAGGTCTATAATGGCATTAATGATATTTTGTCATTGAGAAAGTAGGAGAAGCCAGGAGACCAGCCAGTGTTCGTGCATTAAGCTACAATCAAGAACCAGTAAGTGTATCAGTAATATTGTGAACATTGGCGGTCCCTCAGCCTCAGGGATAATCCTCAGTTTAGGGTCAAACGGTATTTGAAGAGAGCTCAGATCTTGGAAGGTTTGGAAGATAAATGTCCAGTATGGAAATAGTTTTGGGCTCCTCCAGAGCATAGAGAGTAAAGTACCATTGTCACTAGAACATCTGGGAGAACAGAGTGATGGACCCCCCCCAGAGTATAATCTATGAGGAGTGGAGAATACTCTGTGCAAAGGGAAGAAAAGAGAGATTATCAGATATCATTTTTAGTGCTTCTGTTTTCTGATCTTCATCTGTATCAGTGGCCTCCAAACTGAGTCCCTTTTGCTTATCTTTAGCCCGCCCTTTGGGCACTATTCTTCCCACTGGTACAAGACACTACTCTGCCTACTGACGCCAACAGTAGGGCGCCCTTTCTCACACCGACGCCAACAGTAGGGCACCCTTTCTCCCTCTAATACCAAATGTGGCTATGTTTATTCGCACTGATGTCAGATTTCTGCACCCAGATCACCCAATAGATGTGTTCCTTTGAACAGGCCCATAGGATAAAAATGTTTTCTGTGTGTCCTTACAGATACTGGCATTATTCTTCACAAGCTGATCAGTTGCTTAAAATTTTAACCTCCTAATTTTGTAAATCGATATACACAGTATGAGTCATAGGGTTGTTTTTCACTCATCCCCGTCAGGTTTATCAGATTAAAATAAATGAATGTTTTACTAGTTTGAGCTCTTCTGTGATCTCTATAATTCGGTGTCCTCGATGTCTCTATAATGTGGAGGGAGAACCCACCAAGTTAAGGAGAGAATTATCACGACAAATCTACCATTACAGATAAACACATTGAACAACCATTATTGAGACACTTTGTGGAACAGGGCCATATGAAAATACTGTTCTGGATTTGATTTCTAAATTAAAAATAGGGATAACGGGAATTTGTTCCTCAAGGAGTGAGGGTGCTTCCAGATACGTAAGCTTGATGCTTTATCTCCCCATGGTTTAAATAGGGAGTTTAATTTGTGTTTATTTCTATGAATAGTAAAGTTGATTTATTGTGTATTTTATAAATTTTTTTGTATGTTTTTATCCTGGCTTTATAATAAATTGTATTGATGCTGCAACCCCGCCGGACAGTTTATTTTCTATAAATATGTTTATATATAGATAACTGAGAATGTATCTTGATGGTGACTATAAAGTGTGAAAGGGTTGGACATTATAGTTTAACGTGTGTGCCAGTTAGTCAATGATATAATACAGTGTGGTGTGCCATCAGTTTTAGATTCGGTCGAGGGGGAGCAAGGACAGAACTCCTTTTTCCATGGTGAGTGTTATGTGTGTGCTTGGTCTCCCTGTGGGGTTTACCTCCACAGTTCCCGGGGCAGACATTTCCAGCAGTTTCAGCTCACAGCACTGTATGTCACAAATTTTAACCATGTAGGTATTTTAGGGATGGTAACATCTTGCTCCCTTTAAATTATCAATATTTTTTCGCTCCCTGTCATTTGGTTTAATTATTAGACCATTTGGAAACCTTATACTCTTTTTCAGAAATGTTGAGCATCCGCTCTTGAGAAAGTGGCACAAATCCATGAAATGTGTCAAGCTTTTTGGATGCAGTCATGCCATTTATCCATGATCCATCTGTCTAATATACTATTTTTTCTATATCCATTTATTTCATATGGAGTACATTTGGCTCACACTTCTGTTTGTGTGTGTATGCATGTGTGCATATGAATTGGTCACTGTGTATTTATATGAAATAATCAATGACCAAGCATTTATATATTAGACCAACTCTGCTCCTTCATTGAATTTGTGATGTGGAGTAAAGTTGGTTCACATTTTTTCTGTGTAAACATGAACTACAGTTGGTTTTCCTGTGTATAGTATGTACCAATTTATACCCTATGTAATAGAACCGTGCCCCACACTGTGCTTGTGAACTTCTGTCAGTATACGGTTTCCTCCCAGTTGTGAACATAGATATCAGATTTTCCAGCCGCCCCATACAAAGCTATCTGACAACTTAACTTGTACTGGAATATCCACTTTATTGAACAGTCACACAGTTTTTATACAGCATGTACCTCCCCCTCCTGATCAGATTACCACACACAGGTCAGGGGTTTCCTGATTACATTATCATATGCAGATGAACTTGTATACAGAAATATAATTAATTATCTAGCCATCTGGACAGAAACAATATGTGAATTCATTAGAATCCACACCACACCTCAATCGACAGACAATAGGGAGAGCCTGTCTCTGACATTGAAGTTCAATACACATTATCATTAGTTTAAACACAGAACCCATTTGAAGCAATCCAAACCATTAAGTATCTGTCTTTCACTCCCAGTGACAGTGAGTACCGTCACACCCTAACCATACTTTTAATACAATGTGATGTTTCATTTTTATTCATATATAGAAATACATTTTTGTATTGTGCCATGATTTCAAGCAGTCTGTCTCTCACCTCATTTAAAGTCCCAAAACTTTTCTCTTACCTATATAAATAGGGATGGGGTGCATGGTTCCATGCGCTCCATTTAAAGTCCCAAACCCCCCTCTGACTTGACATGGTGAGGCACAAATGAGGCATGATTGAGGCGCGGGTGAGCAGTGCTGCGGTCACCCTCCTCTCCTCACACTATTATCCCAAAAGCTTCTCACACTGCATGGGTGAGACTCCTGAATAAACAAACTGCAATGAAAATTTACCCTATGGGAACCACTTTTGCTGACAAATGAACTTTTAGTCCTTAACAAATCCTCAGCATCGTGAATAGTAGATAGATATAGATACACATAGTTAAAACTAAAACATTTGATTTTTTAGGGTTTTTTGTTTTTGTAATATTTATTTGTGTTTGTGGCAGCACAACACTGCATTTTTTAGACAGTAAATGTGTTATAAGGCTTTATGTTAATCATTCAAACACATACAAGGAATCACAGTAAGAAATATGTAACATAACTCAACAATGACCAAAAATAACAATTTTTTTTTTGCACTTTCATATTCTGTATCATGCAAGTTGCTCCATTAGCTTGGGGGCCAATTGTGAATGTTGGGGGCACAATATGTTTCCAGTCACAGAAAAAACATGTTCACTTTGAAGGTGGGCATGAGAGGAGTTCCTGGGCTACTTTAGAAAGAGCTGGCCAAATATCGCTTTTGTCATCCCAGAAAAACTAAAGGATTTTCAGTGGGGGGCAAAATGGGCTCTGCAAGGTATGTAGTTACCATGTCCAGGCCCAGATTAAGTACATCATAGGCCTGGTGCTGCTGAGGATTTCGGCGGGCCTTTTTACAGAAATAAAATGAAAATGCAAACATTTTTTGTCCTAAAACAAATTAAATATTTGAATTACAATTCAAATGCCATAACTGAAACACATTGAAAATATTTCTTTTTTTGTAAGCAATAGAAATCTTGTTAATTCAACAAAACGATTATAAATGCAACATTCGCAACAACCATTTTTTAAATAAACAATATAAATAATTTAAATATAAATATATGATGTTTGGCTCATACAAATATTTTTCTTAAAGTATTATTATTAAAACATCATAATCAATACAGTCTGCTGGTATAATTATGGTGCAGAGAGTAACTTGAAATAAATAGCAACCACTAGTTATAAACACACAAACAGGTTTTTCACTGAACTCTAAACTGTGTTTAACAAAACCCACTCTGGGGTCCTGGCCTCTCTTTTGGCTGCGTTTTATACAATGACTGCCTTGAACTGGGCTCACTCCCGCAGTCTATGGCCGAAGCTCATATCATCTTGATTCATAAGTCGCCCAAGGACCCTAAATTGCGTGCCTCTTATAGGCCTATAGCATTACTCAACATCGATTTAAAAATTTTAACTAAAATTATCGCCTCCAGGCTCCGCCCTTTCCTCCCCTCTGTGGTCGACCAGGACCAAACGGGTTTCATGGCCCACAGGTCTACCGATATGAACCTCCGCAGGCTGTTCACAAACTTACAAGCCCCCCCACTCCAACTCTGGGGCCAGGGTCGTCGCCTTCTTAGACATAGAGAAGGCATTTGATTCTGTTGAGTGGCTCTTCCTGTGGGAGGTGCTCCCCAGAATGGGCTTTCCCCTTCTATTTATCTCAGGGTTGCAAACCATTTACCGGTCCCCGGTGGCAGCTATCCGTCTTGGCGGCGGGCTGTCTACCCAGTTCCAACATAACACAGAAAAGGTTCAAGCGCTAGTCCTGAATGCAATTTTCCTGTTGTATCATGAATAGAGTTGAGCGGACACCTGGATGTCCGTGTTCAGCGGGTTCAGGCGAACTTGAAAAAAAAGTCCGGGTCCGTGTCCCGGACTTTTTCCGAACTTTACCCGGACACCGAACCCCATTGAAGTCAATGGGGACCTGAACTTTCAGGCACTAAAATGGCTCTAAAACACCAAAGGAAAGGGCTAGAGTGCTGCAAATGGCAGCAAAACGTAGTTAAGAGCATGGCAAGTGCTCTGCAAACAAATGTGGATAGGGAAATAACTTAAAACAACAAAAAAAAAAAAACAGAAAAATAAAACAATGTTCTTCATCTGTGAAGGACGAGGCCCATATGGAGTAGGAGGGAGGTTGAGGTGGTCGTGGATGTGGCGGTGTCATAGGCGTGCGCACTAGGGCACATTAGCATTATCGCTTTGTTTGCCAGTGAGGAGATGGGAAAGATCTCCCTCGAACCTGCTCTGCCATAAGAGAAGTGCCACACACTTCTATTTCACTTTGCCAGCAGGGAGAGTAAGGTTTCGGGGCCATGTACATGTAGGCAAACACATGCATGTGTATTTAAACTTTGGGGTGCACACCCTAATGCAATAGGCTGCGCACACGTATGGGCGGTGTAGGTGGAAGCGGCGGTGGAGGAGGACGAGGTAGCCAACACTGCTTTTTTTCAGAAATTTTAAATGAGGGTACACCCCAAAAGAGTGAGAGAGCAAAAATAGAACAATGGCTGGGTAAGGTCAATATCCATCTCTATTCTGCATAAGGTATGGAAAAGTCCCGTGGGATCCATGCCTGGTTCATTTTAATGAACGTGAGCTTGTCCACATTGTCTCTGGACAGGCGGCTGCGCTTGTCTGTCATAACGCCCCCAGCCGTGCTAAATACCCGTTCAGATAATACACTGGCTGCAGGGCACGCCAGCACCTCCAAGGCGTAAAGGGCAAGCTCAGGCCATGTGCCCAATTTGGAGACCCAGAATTGAAGGGGGCAGACCCGTCATTCACTACATGTAGGCGTGTGCACACATACTGCTCCACCATGTTGGTGAAATGCTGCCTCCTGCAAAGACGTTCCATATGAGCTGCTGGTGCTGCTGTTTGTTGTGGCGTGCTGACAAAGCTTTTCTACATTTCGGCCATGCTAACCCTGCCTTCTGAGGTGCTGGCGGTGCCCTGGTTGCGTTGGCGACCTCTTCCTCCTCCTCCTCCTCTGCCTTGTGCTTCCACTGTGGCCCCGCTGTCAGGTGGGAATGCCAGCAGCATCGCGTCTACCAGCGTGCGCTTGTACTCGCTCATCTTGCGATCGCGCTCCAGTGAGTAAATTAAGGACGGTACGTTGTCCTTGTAACGGGGATCCAGCAGCGTGGCCACCCAGTAGTCAGCACAAGTTAGAATGTGGGCAACTCGTCTGTCGTTGTGGAGATACTGCAGCATGTAATCGCTCATGTGTGCCAGGCTGCCCAGAGGCAACGAAAGGCTGTCCTCTGTGGGAGGTGTATCGTCTGTGTCCTCTGTATCCCCCCAGCCACGCACCAGTGATGGCCATGAGCTGGCCTGGGTGCCACCCTGCTGTGAACATGGTTCCATCTCCTCCTCATCCTCCAGAACTGTGCCCCTGGCGTTTGTGTGTGCAGGAACCCACCCTCGGAGCCCCTTGCGAATGACTGCCCTGAAAGCCTTGGAAATGTTACCTCTTCATCCTCCTCCTCATCCTGTGCCACATCCTCTTCCATCATCGCCCGAATTGTTTTTTGAAGGAGGCATAGAAGTGGGATAGTTAAGCTGACAACGGCGTCATCGGCACTGGCCATGTTGGTGGAGTACTCAAAACAGCGCAACAAGGCACACAGGTCTCGCATGGAGGCCCAGTTATTGGTGGTGAAGTGGTGCTGTTCCGCAGGGCGACTCACGCGTGCGTGCTGCAGCTGAAACTCCACTATGGCCTGCTGCTGCTCGCACAGTCTTTCCAGCATGTGCAAGGTGGAGTTCCACCTTGTGGGCACGTCACATATGAGGCGGTGAGCTGGAAGGCCGAAGTTATGCTGCAGCGCTGATAGGAGAGCAGCAGCAGGGTGAGAACGCCGAAAGTGCGCACAGACGGCCCGCACTTTCTGCAGCAGCTCTGACATATCGGGGTAGTTTTTAAGGAACCTCTGCACCACCAAATTCAGCACATGCGCCAGGCAAGGGATGTGCGTCAAACCGGCTAGGCCCAGAGCTGTTATGAGATTTCCCCCGTTATCGCACACCACCAGGCCGGGCTTGAGGCTCGCTGGCAGCAACCACTCATTTGTCTGCTGTTCCATGCTCCTCCACAACTCCTGCGCAGTGTGTGGTTTTTCCCCCAAACAGGCAAGTTTTAAAACTGCCTGCTGTAGTTTACCCCTGGCCATGCTGAAGTTGGTGGTGAAGGTGTTACGCTGTCCGGATGAGGAGGCTGTAGAGGATGAGGAAGCGGAGTAGGGAGAGTTAGGAACAGGAGGCAAACTGAAGCGCCCTGCAATCCTCGGTGGTGGAAGGACATGCGCCAAATTGCTATCTGCCTCAGGCCCATCCGCCACTGCATTTACCCAGTGTGCTGTTAGGGAGATATAACGCCCCTGACCGTGCTTACTGGTTCACGTATCGGTAGTTAGGTGGACCTTGCCACAGATGGCGTTGCGCAGTTCACACCTGATTTTTTCCCCCACTTGGTTGTGCAGGGAAGGGATGGCATGCCTGGAAAAGTAGTGGCGCTGGGCACGACGTACTGTGGGACAGCCACCAACATAAGGTTTTTAAAACTGTGCGTCTCCACCATATGGAATGACAGCATTTCAAAAGGCCAAGAATTTTGAAATGCTGGCATTCAGGGCCAGGGATCGCGGGTGGGTAGGGGGGTACTTCCTCTTCCTCTCAAGTGGGATCGCGGGTGGGTAGGGGGGTACTTCCTCTTCCTCTCAAGTGTTTGGGGGATGGAAAGCTGAACGCTTCCACGGGACATTGTGGAGATGGTTGGTGACCCAGGTGGTAGTGTTGCTGACAGATCGTCTGTTTGCGGGGTGGCAGGTGCCGGTATCACTACAGATGTGGATGGAGAGGCCGAGACTGCAGCAGAAGAGGAAGCAGGAGGAGCCAGAGACGTTTCTTGGTTTTGAAGGTGTCTACTCCACTGCAGCTCGTGCTTTGCACTTAGATGCCTGATCATGCAGGTTGTGCTCAGGTTGAGAAGGTTTATGCCTCACTTCAGGCTCTGATTGCACAGGGTGCAAACCACTCGTGTCCTGTCATCAGCACATTTTCTGAAGAACTTCCACGCTAGAGAACTCCTTTGAGCTGGCTTTGCTGCGCTTGTTCCCTTGCTGCATTGGGCAGTAGCAGGCGTAGTGTCTAGGGCATGGCCGCTCCGCTTCTGCACCCTGCTCCCTCTTCTGCTGTGCTGGTGGCTCTGTGCGACCACCGCCTCTTCCTCCAAACTACTCAGGTCACCTGCATGACCTTCATTCCATGTGGGGTCGAGGACCTCATCGTCCTCCACATCATCTTCCACCCAGTCTTCACCCCTGCCCTCCTTGTCGGTCTCCACAATTCTGAATGCCGCAGCAGTTGGCACCTGCGTTTCGTCATCATCGGAGACGTGCTGCGATGGTCCTTGCATGTACATCTTGAGAAATAAGTGGTTGGGCATCGCTGCACTCAATCTCTTCCACTTCTGGGGCAGGGCTAGATGGATGGCCCTGGGAAACCCTGCTGACAGAGTCCTCAAAAAGAAGAAGAGACTGCTGTATGACTTGGGGCTCAGACTGCTTGCCTGATTTCCAAGGGGGTGAGGTGAAAGATGGTTGGACATTGGCTGCAGGTGCCTACTCTGACCTTTCTGCAGTAGACTGGGTGGGAGACAATGTGAAGGAACTGGAGGCACTGTCAGCAACCCAATCTACTATCGCCTCTACTTCTTCTGGCCTCATCACTTCTAGAGGCGTATGATGCCCTACCAAATACTGCTGCAGGTTCTGTCGCCTACTCACACTTGAGGAAGGTGTTTCACTTGTGCGTGTAGCTGGCACAGATCGACCACGTCCTCTCCTTGCAACAGGAGCTCTACCAGCAGCACCACGACCCAGGCCACGGCCCCTATTTGACGGTCTCCTCATATTTCAGTAATTTATGATCTTGCCCTAGAAAGGTGTTTATTGAATAGCGGAACAAAACAACAGTATCGCACGGGTGTATCTCACAGTCAAATATGCAAACTATGCCGCAATTTAATTTTTTTTTACCCCAAAAGGGTGTATATTGAATAGCGGAATAGGAAAAAGGATAAAAAAACGTTGTATCTCACACGTACAAACACAGACTAGGCCCCGATTAAAATTTTTTGTACCCTAAAGGGAGGATGAGGAAGAGGAGTTCGGAACAGGAGGCAAACTGAAGCGCCCTGCAATCCTTGGCGGTGGAAGGAGATGCGCCAAACAAATTTAAAAGGTGTATCTCACACGTACCGATACAGACTATGCCATAATTAAATTTTTTACACTCCAAAAGGGTGTATATTGAATAGCGGAATAGGAAAAATGTTATAATATGGTGTATCTCACATGTACAAATACAGACTAGGCCCCGATTACAATTTTTTGTACCCTAAAGGCAGGATGAGGAATAGGAGTAGGAGGAGTTGGGAACAGGAGGCAAACTGAAGCGCCCTGCAATCCTCGGCGGTGGAAGGAGATGCGCCAAACAAATTTAAAAAGGTGTATCTCACATGTACCGATACAAACTATGCCGTAATTTAAGTTTTTTACACTCAAACAGGGTGTATATTGAATCGCGGAATAGGAAAAATTTTACAAAACGGTGTATCTCACACGTACAAACACAAACTAGGCCCCGATTACTATTTTTTGTACCCTAAAGGCAGGATGAGGAAGAGGAGTAGGAGGAGTTGGGAACAGGAGGCAAACTGAAGCGCCCTGCAATCCTCGGCGGTGGAAGGAGATGCGCTAAACAAATTTAAAAAGGTGTATCTCACATGCACCGATACAGACTATGCCGTAATTTAATTTTTTACACTCAAACAGGGTGTATATTGAATAGGTGAGGAGTAGGAGGAGTTCGGAACAGGCAGGAGGCACACTGAAGCACCCTCAAATCCTCGGCAGTATGAGATGCGCCCCAAAAATTGGAAAGGTGTATCTCACACGTACCGACACAGACTATCCCGCAATTTAATTGTTTTTACCCAAAGGTGTAGATTGAATAGCGGAATAGAAAATATGATATCAAAAGGTGTATGTATCTCACACGTAGAGACCCAGACTAGGCCCAAATTACTATTTTTTGTACCCCCAAAGGCAGGATGAGGAGTAGGAGGAGTTTGGAACAGGCAGGAGGCACACTGAAGCACCCTCAAATCCTCAGCAGTATGAGATGCGCTCCAAAAATTAGAAAGGTGTATCTCACACGTACCGACACAGACTATCCCGCAATTTAATTGTTTTTACCCCAAAGGTGTAGATTAAATAGCGGAATAGAAAATATATCAAAAGGTGTATGTATCTCACACGTACCGACACAGACTGTCCCGCAATTTAATTGTTTTTACTCCAAAGGTGTAGATTGAATAGCGGAATAGAAAATATGATATCAAAAGGTGTATGTACCTCACACGTACCGACACAGACTATCCCGCAATTTAATTGTTTTTACTCCAAAGGTAGAGATTGAATAGCGGAATAGAAAATATGATATCTAAAGGTGGATGTATCTCACACGTACAGAACCAGACTAGGCCCCGATTACTATTTTTTGTACCCCCAAAGGCAGGATGAGGACTAGGAGGAGTTCGGGAACAGGCAGGAGGCATACTGAAGCACCCTGCAATCCTTGGCGGTATGAGATGCGCCCCAAAAATTGGAAAGGTGTATCTCACACGTACCGACACAGACTATCCCGCAATTTAATTGTTTTTACTCCAAAGGTGTAGATTGAATAGCGGAATAGAAAATATGATATCAAAAGGTGTATGTACCTCACACGTACCGACACAGACTATCCCGCAATTTAATTGTTTTTACTCCAAAGGTGTAGATTGAATAGCGGAATAGAAAATATGATATCAAAAGGTGGATGTATCTCACACGTACCGACACAGACTATCCTGCAATTTATTTGTTTTTACCCCAAAGGTGTAGATTAAATAGCGGAATAGAAAATATTATCAAAAGGTGTATGTATCTCACACGTACAGAACCAGACTAGGCCCCGATTACTATTTTTTGTACCCCCAAAGGCAGGATGAGGAGTAGGAGGAGTTCGGAACAGGCAGGAGGCACACTGAAGCACCCTCAAATCCTCGGCAGTATGAGATGCGCCCCAAAATTTGGAAAGGTGTATCTCACACAAAAATCAAAAAACGTGCTGCGCCAGAAGTGCACAAAAATAATAAGTGATTAATGAATCAACAAGTGTTATCAACAAAATATAGTGTCCATCATATGTGCTCTGATGAAACATAAATGTTCATATAAAGTGCTCCAAAGTAATGATTAGTATATCCAGGTGATGACAGGACAGCCTCAATCCCTTGTGAATCAAGCAGGAACCACCAGTGTGTGAACTCCCTCCACCAGTAAGATTGGCCTCTCACCTTGATATCAGACCCAAACGGGCCAGCATGAGCATATCAGGGGATAAACAGACTATCACAGGTAACCTCTCCAGCCTTCACCTCCGGGGGTCGCCAGGACATAAAATAAAGATAAAGCAAAGATCTAGTGCTCTCTGAATGTAAATAATGAGCTTTTATTGAGCATAAAGGGGTGACTCACATTTGTTGGGCACTCAGCCGTGCCTGCTGTTATGGCATTCAGTGTTAGAGAGTAGCACCCGAGCGATCGGCGTCAGGCACGCAGGCTCCGCCTCCCTACAGACTATCCCGCAATTTCATTGTTTTTACCCCAAAGGTGTAGATTAAATAGCGGAATAGAAAATATTATCAAAAGGTGTATGTATCTCACACGTTCAGAACCAGACTAGGCCCCGATTACTATTTTTTGTACCCCCAAAGGCAGGATGAGGAGTAGGAGGAGTTCGGAACAGGCAGGAGGCACACTGAAGCACCCTCAAATCCTCGGCAGTATGAGATGCGCCCCAAAAATTGGAAAGGTGTATCTCACACGTACCGATACAGACTATCCCGCAATTTAATTATTTTTACCCAAAGGTGTAGATTGAATAGCGGAATAGAAAATATGATATAAAATTGGTGATTTATCAATAGCACATGTGAACAGCAGTGTCTTATATCAGTCAGCTCTGCTGCAGGCTATGGAGGGAAAAAAAAAAGAAAATTCCCCTTTTAAGTTTGTAATTTTTAACTAGATTAGTACAGACTATGCCACAATTTAATTTTTTTTAACCCAAGGGTGTATATTGAATAGTGGAATAGAAAAAAGTGTATAACTTTTAAAATCACTCAATAATAGCACATGTGAACACAGCAGTGTATTATCACAGTCAGCACAGCAGCACTGAAGGAAAAACGCTGCACACAACTGACTGATAAAAAATACTTTTTTCTCCTCCTCCTCAGTGGGCAAAAAGATTGTGTTCACACCACCCCACACACAGCAAAATCGATGTGGACCACTGACACCTGCCTATCTCCAGACTCTCCCTAAAAGGATCGATAAGATCGGTCACTGCCGGCACTGCAAACCCCCCTCCCCACACAGCAAAATCGATTGTAGAACACTTGACCCTAAATATCTCCAGCCTCTCCCTAAAAGGATTGATAAGATCGGTCACTGCCAGCACTGCAAACCCCCCCCCCACACAGCAAAATCGATTGTAGAACACTGACCCTAAATATCTCCAGCCTCGCCCTAAAATGCCTATATCTCGCCCTGCCTGCAGCACTCCGACCTGTCCCTCAATTCTTTGCGGACACAATATGATTTTTTGCCTGTCTGTCCCTAATCAGCAGCCAGCACGTATGATGTGTGCTCTGTCCCTGTACTACAGCATAATGACGCAGCAGCGCTCGGTCTCGAACTTATAAAGACTTGGTCACATGCTTCAGATGGCCAATCACAGCTACTAATACATTTGTAGGCATGGCTGGGATGGCTTAAGGCACACCAGTTAAACGCTTGTTGATTGGCTGTTGAAAGCCCGCCATTAAAAACGTGCCAATACATACAAACCTGGAAATAAAATGACCGAACACGGATTTTTACCCGAACATACAGTAAAGTTTTCGGGTCCGTGTTCGGGTAACAAAAATCCAATTATTCGGTACGAACACGAATAATACAGTCCGTGTTCGCTCAACACTAATCATGAACCCAAAAAATTATTAAATTGTAGAAGCTGTGTATCAAGTGCACCACGGCTGCCCAATCCTTAACACGGGATGGTGTATAGAAACAATTGAAACAGAAAAGAAGGATGGCACACTTGTGTGCATATATGGTTAATAAAGTATGAATGATAACCCCAAAGATAAGTCTCATAATGAGCCTTGAAATTTTAATAAACACAAACAAATAAAAATCAATAAATGTACTTCCAAACCGAACCCTGAAGCCTCCGAATCTCCTTGGGCTGCTGTGGGGATCCCTGATGGTGATGGTGGGACTCCAATGACATCGGGTAACCCAGGATGGAAAGAGGTGCTCCCTGATGGTGATTGTCAGCATCCGATGGTAGGGGCTCACGCGGTCCTGTGTGCGGCCGCTACACTGAACCGGGGCCAATGCGTTGTACGAAGCCGGGTCCTCCGTGAGGACCGGAAATGGCGCATGAATGACGTCACTGGAAGTGACGCCAAGGAGATAAACAGGAAGCCGGGCGGGACGGAGGAAGTATCACAAGCGCTTCTGAAAGCTTCTGGTTGCCACAACTACATGTTTCGCTATGTCTAGCTTTGTCAAGTTGTGCCAACTGGCAACCGGAAGCATTAAGAAGCCAATGATGTGGGTGGGGCTGGACCAAGCAGCCAATAAGAACCTTATTAATACTATGGGAAAGAAAAAAGCAAAGCAAGGAAAAGATAAAGATAAGACACACGGGATTCCCAAAGCTACTCAAACATAATAAAAGATCTGGTATGCTCCATGGCCATATAAATAACAATAATAAAGGGCCATTGATACATCATGTTGTTCTATTGCAAGAGTATCTAAAATAATGTAAACATTTGATATAGATTAAAATGAACACTGTCTGGTCAGTATCAATCTAAAACATATTAAAATGGCATTATGCTCCTATGAAAAACTTATCGTATAATAATTGTATATAAATAAAAATTACATATATAAAAAAACACTATCTAAAACCTATAAATAATCATGTAGATAAAAATACATATAGCACTATGATTAAATATATATATGTTTTGAAACTTACATATGGTCCATATATAGATATTAATTTAAAATATAAGCAAAAAAGATTAGCAATAAAAAAGAGAGAAGGAAAGGAATAGTTTTAGGTACCGCTCAAAAATTCCTAGTGTCAAGATCAAACCACACTGTTGACTTCCAATTCTTCATTCTGACCATTGGGCGTCAAGCAGTTAAATTTGTAAATCCAATAAGCTTCTCTTTTACACAAGATGGAGAAGCGTTCATTGTCAGTTAGAGTACCCTTTGGGATAGTCTCAATCGCCATAACCTCAAGTTGTCTAAAATCCTTATTATGCATTTTTAGGAAATGGCGGGGAACACTGTGCTTAACGTACCCCTTTTGAAAAAATCTGCCGTGCTCCACTATACGTTTACGTAGAGTACGCATAGTGCGCCCCACGTAAATCAATCCACAGGGACACCTCAGCACATAGATCACGTATTCCGTAGAACACGTGATTAATTGCTTAATGGAGAAGGTGTCACACCCCTTTATTAACAATAGAGGTGCATACATGAACTACTGATTGACATGTCAAACATCCTCGTTTTCTGCATTGGAAGATCCCGGTTCAATTGTCAAAATAGGACCTGATGTCATAAAGAGCCCGTGACTGAGATTTTAACTTGCTTGGGGCTAGAATATTTTTGATAGTATGTGCCCGTTTGAAAGTAACTTGCGGGGTGGGCGGTAGGACTGGGGCCAGTCTATTATCAAGATGAAGGATATAATAATGTTTTTTTAATAATCTGGGAAATTGCCCTATATTGATCATTAAAACCAGTTATGAATCTCACAGTGTTGACATTATCTGTCTTGGTATGTTTTTGGATCAGTATGGGCTCCAAGTGTGCTTGGAATGCTCCTTTCACCAAAGGTGAAGGATATCCCTTGTCTGAGAAACATTCCATCATTTTAGCACCCTGATTACAATAATATACCGGGTTGGAGCAATTTCACCGGAGCCTGTGGAATTGGCCTCCAGGGATGTTACGTTTCCACGCTGGATGGTGACAGCTGGTATAATGCAAATATGAGTTGCCACTAGTAGGTTTGATGTGATTCCTACGCGTGATCGATGGTGTTTCTGGACCTAGTCCTTTCCCATGATGGCCCAACTCGTTGGGGTCATCCACAGATGTGAATGAAAGACCCAACAGGTTGGCGTTTACAATAGGCCACGAAGGAGCCGAACATTTCGACTCCCCCGCTCCAAATGAGAACAATATCATCGATATAGCGTCCATAATAGACGATGGATTATTGTTCCAAATGGAGTGTTCCTCCCATAGGCCCATCGTCAAATTTGCATAAACCGGGGCAAAATTGGCCCCCATGGCTGTTCCCCTAATCTGCAGATAAAATTGGTCTAGGTAGTTGTGTCGCAAACAAAATTCAGCAGCACAAGGAGATTCGGAGGCTTCAGGGTTCGGTTTGGAAGTACATTTATTGATTTTTATTCGTTTGTGTTTATTAAACTTTCAAGGCTCATTATGAGACTATCTTTGGGGTCATCGTTTATACTTTATTAACCATATATGCACACAAGAGCGCCATCCTTCTTTTCTGTTTCAATTGTCTACCTGGTTCCGGCTGTCCCAAGGTACGTGGCAGGGCTGCCTTCTCTCTCCGGCCCTGTTTGCCATCACTATGGAGCCACTGGCGGAGACGCTCCGGATCTCTCTGGAGGTTCAGGGTTTGCGGGTGGCGTGGCTGGAGGGGAGGGTGGCACTGTATTCGGACGACCTCCTGCTGTTTCTCCAGGACGCGGGCCCCTCCAGGACGCGGGCCCCTCCCTGCGAGAGGCTCTCCTCATCTTGGACGGCTTCTCTCGGGTGACGGGCTTGCGAGTTAATTGGTCCAAGTCCCAACTACTTGCCATGGATGAAGGGGCCAAACACAGTGCCCCGGCCGACTTGTCGTTGCAGTGGGTGGATAGTTTTATGTACCTGGGGGTGTGGATCTCCAGGCAGCCTTCTGATTTTATCTCCCTTAACCTGGATCCGGTGGTGAGGGAGATCAGGGCGAGGCTGAATGCGTGGGAGAACCTTCCACTCTCCTTGTTGGGGCGTATTAATCTGATTAAAATGAAACTTCTTCCTAAACTAACGTATTTGTTTTGCCATTCCCCCCAATGGCTTCCCAAGGTATTTTTCACTAATTTGAATACACTTTTTTCCTCCTTTTTGTGGGGCTCCCGCCCCCCTCGTATTAAATTCTCTACGCTGATGCGCCCCCTTTCACAGGGTGGCTTGGCCTTTCCAGACTGCCATAAATATTTTTTGGCTTGCCAGCTGGTCACTGCGGCTTGGTGGCTGACTCCCGACGCCTCTAACTCGGCGGTGGTGGCGGAGGCAGCGGTGCTTGGGTCTATGGAGGCGCTTTCCCACTTATTGTTTAGAGGCCCTAGGGCCCCTTATCACTTGACTTCATCCATGCGCACTACACTTCGGGCCTGGCGGCAGGGCCTGGCTTTGGAGCCGTACCCGGACACTGCTGTCTCCCCCCAGGCGCCCCTCTGGATCAACCCCACCTTGCCACATCTGTTTTCCCTTCCTGAACCTGCAGGCTGGACTAAATTTGGCATAAAAAGAATCTCGGATCTGTCCTCAGACCTTACCCTCCCCACATTTGACCAATTGATTGCCTCTCATGGTGTGCCCCCTTCCCATCTCTTCAGATATTTGCAGTTGTCCTACGCCTTCAGAGCTCAGTTTCCGCGAGATGTGGCGCAGGTGGTGCAGTCAGACCTGGAGCGGGTTCTCCGGTACGATTGCTCCGAGCGGGCCACCTCGGTACTATACGCGCATCTCCTCTGGGTCTTCTCTCCGGAGCTCTCGGGCCTCCACTCCCGTTGGGCCCGGGACGTTCCGGACTTGGACGCGGAGGACTGGCTACAGATTTGGGGCACTCCCTTTCGGATCCTGGTCTCTCTCAGGGATAGAATGATTCAATACAGACTTGTCCACAGGACTTATCTCACCCCCATCGTTTGCACAAGATGTGTCTCCCACTCCCCGGGTGACTTCATACATATCTTCTGGACCTGCCCAGCTCTCGCGACCTACTGGTCCCGGGTATTTGCAGTAGTCAACACAGTTCTAGAGACCTCCTTTGATCCCTCGCCTGCGGTGGCACTGTTGGGCCTTCTAGACGATCTGCTTCCTCGGGTGGCGGACCACACCTTGATGGGTCTTCTTTTCTTCTATGCCCGGAAGAATATCGTGTTGCACTGGAAACAGCAGTCTCCCCCCTTGCTTCAGCGGTGGCGGACGCTGGTGGACTCGAGACACTTATCATCATAGGGGGTGTTCTAAGAAACATGACAGGGTTTGGTCATGTTGGCTGTCGTACTCCACCTCTGACTTGCTTGCTACGTGCTTGGGAGCTGAAAATTCGGGAGGCCGGGGGAGGGGAGGTTCTGGTCGCTAATATTTTTTCTGTTTGCTTCAATACGCGTTTTTAGGGTTCACTTTCAGGAGTGCTGATTTGAGCCTTAACATTTGAATTCGCCTGTCATGATGCCAACTGTATTTATTGCATTTTGCCCCTGCATGGGTGACCCTTTAACCTGTCTACTGTCATCGCATGCTTTTGGGTGAACCTTTTGCCCCTTGTTGTTTTTGTTGGTTTGTGTGTTGCAATAATAAAAAAACCATCATAATCAATACAGCCTGCTGGTATAATTATGGTGCAGAGCGTAACTTGAAATAAATAGCAACCACTAGTTAAAAACACACAAACAGGTTTTTCACTGAACTCTAAACTGCGTTTAACCTAAATGAATCAAGTTGGCAGATTAAAATAAAACTACACATTAACTTTCCTTGCTTTTTTATTTGAAAATTCCTCAATTGCAGAATTAATATTAAACTCGTTCAGCAACCCATTTTCAATGCACAACAGATAAAGCGCATTTAAACGCTCCTGACCCATGGAAGATCTTAGGTCATTTTTCACACGTTTTAATGCTGAAACTGCATTTGCTGACCATTAAACACAAATACATGCGGACGGTGACATATGTATTTATTTGGAAATGCACCGACTAGGGATTGTACATTTATGTTTCTTGACTCTCATGAATGTCTTTATTTGCAAGGGAAGATTGGTACATTTTGAAAATGGAGGAAAACTGTACAGTTTTTTCTGCAAACAGGGGTTGAAGATCTTCAGGGTATTTTGTCACTAGTGTACTGGCTCCGGAGCCTAGCCTATCAGATGCTAGAGTGCATAATTCTGATAGAAATCCAAATCTTTCTTGAATTATGCTGTTTACTGCTTGTCTGTGCCTCAGGGATTCTGTCAGTTGGTCAATTAGAGGATAAAAGGTGAAAGGAATTATAAATGGACAGCTGACTACCCTTTGTTCCAGGCAACCCACCACAACCCTTCAGAATTTGGGAGATGTCAAAGTGTGAGGTCTTTATTCATTATTGTAGCTTTAACCACTTTACGACTGCTAACAGTAATATTACTGCGGCAAAGTGGCTCGTTATCGTCTGACGACGTAGTACTACGTCGTCAGACACTCCCCCTTCTGGGCGGCGCTTGCGCGCCGCCGGAGCCTCGCTCCCGCTGTTTTTATTCACAGCGGGAGTCAGGCCAGGGGAGGAGCAGCGGCGATCGCCGCTGCTCTTACCCGATCGTCGGGGATCGAGTCTGGAGATCCGCCCGCTGTGTCCATAGTGACAGGGGAGTGACAGATCGGACTGTTCAGCATAGCTGGACATCCGATCTGTCCATGACTCACTCAGTCACCTCCCCCCCTACACGTCAGTAAGCACCAGGCATACATTAGCCCCTCCCTCTCCAATAAAATTAACCCCTTCCCTGCCAGTGTAATTTTTACAGTAACAATGCATATATATATAGCACTGATTACTGCAGTAATGTCACTGGTACCCCCAAAAGTGTCAAAAATGTCAGTCAAGGGTCCGATCTGTCCGTCGCAATGTCGCAGTCCCGCAAAAAAAATCGCAGATCGCCGCCATTACGCGTTAAAAAAAAACACCAAAAATTACAGAAATCTTTCCCTTTGTTAGTAAACGCAATAACTTTTGCGCAAACCAATCAAAATACGCTTATTGAGATTTTTTTTTACCAAACATAGGTAGCAGAAAACAAATTGGCCAAAATTTTTTTAAAAAAATTGGTTTTTACATCTTTTTTGGGGGGAATTTCATATAAAAAAATGTTAAAAATATTGTTATTTTTTCAAAATAAACGCTCTTTTTTTGTTTATAGCGCAAAAAGTAAAAATCGCACAGGTAATCAAATAACACCAAAAGAAAGCTCTGTTTGTGGGAAAAAAAGGACGTAAATTTAGTTTGGGTATGGCGTCGCACGACCGCGCAATTGTCAGTTGAATTCGCACAGCGCCGAATCGCAAAAAGTGGCCTGGACGGAAGACAGCAAAGTAAAGTGGTTAAAAGACAAAGAAGACAGGAAAGAGGGGAGGAGCAATATCACTCCTGAGATATACAATTCTGTTTAACCACAGTTTTACAGTTGTAAGGGTGTTACAATTTAGTGGAGTCACAGTTGATCATATGCACTATTACAAAATGTATGCACTTTATACCTCAGAGGGAGTCACATCAGCATCTTCAGCATCACCATAGTCCCACCTTTTATTTCTTTTCACTTTCCTTCCATGTTGTAGCTGGTACTCCTCTCAGCCGAAATTATTTTTACCCTGCTCTTCAAATCCAGAGAATCTAGAATGCACAAAATCCTTCAGAGAGTTCAGCATGCCTGTTGCTGTATGCAGATCTATTTTTGTATCTTGGAGACACTGACTGGTTCTGTGAAACCTAGGTAAAATGACAGACCATACTTCAACCATCATTCCATTTTCCAGCTGATCCATAACATTGCTTAGACCCTTTGCTTGTAAACAGATCTCTCCATTTGTAGATTTATCATTCAAAATATTTCAAAGGACATCTCTGATAGTACTATAGCCTTTTTGTAAGGCATTCACAGCACCATGGTGAGTGTCAGGGTCCGGACTGGTAGCAGGAGCGGTGCAGGGAGTGGATCCGCTGTGTCAGTGAGGGATTGGCATGGACCGTACCGGAGGATCGGTTCTAAGTAGTTACTGGTTTTCACCAGAGCCCGCCACAAGGCGGGATGGGCTTGCTGTGGCGGTAACTACCAGGTCGTGTCCTCTGGTAGCGGCTCAACCTCACCGACTGCTGATATAGGCGTAGTACAAATAGGAACAGGCAGAGGCGTAGTCAGACGTAGCAAAGGTCAGGGCAGGGATTTAGTCTCTGAGCAGACTGGAGGTAAGATAAATTTTTATGATCCGTGTAGATGTTCACGGGATGTACCGATCCTTCCAGTAAATGCCGCCACTCTTCCAAGGCCAGCTTGATGGCGAGTAATTCTCTATCCCCAATAAAATAATTTCTTTCAGCGGGAGAGAAAGTCTTAGAGAAAAACCCGCAAGTAACCGACTTGCCTCTCGTAGTCTTTTGCATGAGCAAAGTACCAGCACCAACAGAGGAAGCATCTACTTCCAGGTAGAACGGCTTAGTAGGATCCGGTCTGGACAGAACTGGGGCGGTGGAAAAGGCAGACTTAAGAGCGCTGAAGGCCTTCTCGGCCTGGGGCGGCCAAGATTTCGGGTTAGCCCCCTTCTTGGTTAGGGCTACAATTGGTGCCACAAGGGTGGAGTAATGCGGGATGAACTGTCTATAATAGTTTGCGAATCCGAGGAATCGCTGGATGGCCTTAAGGCCAGAGGGACGAGGCCAGTCCAGGATGGCAGACAGTTTGGCAGGATCCATTTGTAGTCCCTTGGCACAAATGATGTAGCCCAGGAAGGGAAGGCTGGTACGGTCGAACAAACACTTCAAATTTAGCGTAGAGACGGTTCTTTCTGAGACATGAGCACGGTGTTGATCCAAGTTAGTAGAGAAGATGAGGATATCATCCAAATAGACCACGACACAGGTATAGAGCAGGTCTCGGAAAATGTCGTTAACGAACTCCTGGAAGACCGCTGGAGCGTTACAGAGCCCGAAAGGCATGACTAAGTACTCAAAATGCCCGTCTCGGGTGTTAAAAGCCGTCTTCCACTCGTCACCCTCTCGGATGCGAATAAGGTTATAGGCCCCTCTGAGATCCAACTTGGTGAAGTACTTGGCGCCTTGTAACCGGTCAAAGAGTTCCGTAATCAGGGGAAGAGGGTAACGGTTCTTTACAGTAATGCTGTTGAGACCCCGAAAGTCTATGCAAGGCCTAGGGGTACCGTCCTTCTTCGCAACAAAGAAGAATCCTGCTCCGGCAGGAGAAGAGGATTTCCTGATAAACCCTCTCTGCAGGTTCTCCTGGATATACTCTGACATGGCTAGAGTCTCTGGAGGGGAGAGAGGATAGATTCTTCCCCTAGGCGGCGTAGTGCCAGGTTGCAAGTCAATGGGGCAGTCATATGGCCTATGTGGAGGCAACACCTCCGCCTGTTTCTTGCAAAAAACGTCTGGAAAATCCGCATATGGTTCAGGCAGACCGGGAGGAGGAGAAATAACAGGTGCAGACTTGACTCGTACCGACTTGAGACATCTGCCGAAACAAGCCGAACCCCAGCTTCGAACCTCTCCGGAGGTCCAATCCAGAACGGGACAATGGCGCTGGAGCCAGGGCAGACCCAAGAGGAGTTCTGAGGTGCAATGGGGTAACACAAAAAACTCCAATCGCTCAGAATGCAGGACTCCGATGTCCATCTGGAGGGGTTCTGTACAGAACTGCACCATACCGTCGAGTCTCTCTCCATTAACTGTGGAGATGAAGATGGGCTTCAGTAAACGAACCACAGGGATGTGGAACTTGTTCACCAGCGAGGCGTCGATGAAGTTACCGGCTGAACCGGAATCCAGAAAGGCAGAGGCAGCAAAGGAGATCTTGGCGGACACGGAAATCCGCACGGGTACCGTAATGCGTGGAGAGGAGGTATTCACACCTAGCAACGCCTCTCCCACGTTGACTAGGTGCGAGCGTTTCCCTGACGCGGTGGACGGAGAGGACAGTCCTTTAGAAAGTGCTCAGTACTGGCACAGTACAAACAGAGGTTCTCATCTCTACGGCGGTTCCTTTCTTGCGTGGTCAGGCGAGACCGATCCACCTGCATGGCTTCCTCGGCGGGAGGCCCAGAAGAGGGTTGCGGTGGAGGCTGGAAGATAGGCGCCAGACGAGGAAAGCGTCTGGGACGAGCACTTCCCTTTTCCTGTAGCAGTTCCTCTCGTCGCTCAGCAAAACGCAGGTCAATCCTGGTGGCCAAATGGATAAGGTCACTCAGGTTGGTAGGGACTTCTCGTGCGGCCAGGACGTCCTTTATGGCGCTGGACAAGCCTTTCTTAAAGGTAGCACAGAGCGCCTCGTTATTCCAGGAGAGTTCCGAAGCCAGGGTGCGGAAACGGATAGCATAGTCTCCGACAGAGGAACTCCCCTGGGACAAGTTCAATAACGCAGTCTCTGCTGAGGCAGCCCGGGCTGGCTCCTCAAAAACACTCCGGAATTCCACAAAGAAACTCTGGACACTGGCAGTGGCAGGATCGTTGCGGTCCCAAAGTGGTGTAGCCCAGGCCAGGGCCTTCCCCGAAAGCAGGCTAATGACAAATGCCACCTTGGCTCGCTCCGAGGGGAACAGGTCAGCCGACATCTCCAGGTGAAAGGAGCATTGGGATAAGAATCCGCGGCACAACTTGGGATCACCGTCGTACTTGGCCGGCATGGACAGACGGACTCTAGAAGTGGCGGTGGCCACAGGCTGCGGTGGTGAAGCAGATGCAGGCGGTGGAGGCGGCTGCTGCTGTGCTGGAAGAAGCTGCTGCAGCATGGCGGTCAACTGTGCCAGCTGTTGACCTTGCTGAGCGATCTGCTGCGACTGCTGGGCCACAACTGTAGTAAGGTCCGCGATACTAGGCAGAGGCACATCAGCGGGATCCATGGCCGGATCTTACTGTCAGGGTCCGGACTGGTAGCAGGAGCGGTGCAGGGAGTGGATCCGCTGTGTCAGTGAGGGATTGGCATGGACCGTACCGGAGGATCGGTTCTAAGTAGTTACTGGTTTTCACCAGAGCCCGCCGCAAGGCGGGATGGGCTTGCTGCGGCGGTAACTACCAGGTCGTGTCCTCTGGTAGCGGCTCAACCTCACCGACTGCTGATATAGGCGTAGTACAAAAGGGACAGGCAGAGGCGTAGTCAGACGTAGCAAAGGTCAGGGCAGGCAGCACAGGTTCAGAGGCGATAGTCGTTAGCAAGGGTTCGGCAACAGGCAAAGGATTACACAAATAACGCTTTCACTAAGGCAACAAGGCAACAAAGATCCGGCAATGGCTGGAAGGGGCAGGTCACTTATATAGGAAACAGGAAACAGGTCACAGGAAACAGGTCACAGGTCACAGGAAAAAGGAAGGGAGGTTTGGACCAGACACCAATTACTGGTGCACAGGCCCCTTAAATTTCAAATGACCTGCGCGCGCTCGCCCTATGGTGCAGGGGCGCGCGCTCCGGGAACCATGTGAGCGGGGAGCGGAGGAGGGAGCCGGAGCGGGCACAGGTGAGTGGATCTGGAACGAACGCTGCGAGCGCTCCGGTCCAGAAGCAGGGACCGGAGCGCTCAGCGTTACAGTGAGCAGACTAACGTGTATCAGCTAACCTTTTTATTTTCGGTATACCACATGGTTTGAAACTATTTAACAGATTCCTCTGAGGAGTTGAAGCAGAAAAAAAGCGACACAACTGCTGAACAAAATTAAAGAACAAAACCAACTGGACAGCTGTTTACAGCATTTTGTCTGACAAGATTAGGTAAATGTTAGTGATGGGAAGTTCAGCTCTTTTGGCTCAGCTCCCAAAGAAGAGCCAGGTCTTTCGACTCCTGAAAGGCTCTTAATTTAGGATTTTTTGTAAGCCTTTGTTTTACCATAGCTTTGCAAAAATGAATGGTTTGTGTGTTGAAAACCCTTTAATGCGCAGTGTTTTTATGAGAATCCTTATAATTGCCTAATTTTGTGCATTTATTTTGTTACAAAACCATTATTTTGTTTAATATTTTAATCCAACATTTTATTGCACAAATTAACAACAAAACAGCAAATAAATCCACAGAACAGAACTAGAACCAAACTCAAGTAAACAGTATTAATGTCCTCAGTGAAGATTGGCATTCAAAAAAATCAGATGCCTCAGCTTTGATGGACTGATCCTATTTCTTCTTTCTGTGATTATCTGCCCTGTTTTTGAGAAGATTCCCTCTGAAGGAACCGATGTTGCCACAATACACATCCCCTCCATCACCTTCACCAGACGTGGAAAGACTGAGGCCTTGGCCTGCCACCAGCTCAGTGGGTCTTCTGCTCATTGGATGATGGACTCCTCAAGATAAGACCTCACCTCCATTATAGCATCAGCTGTAGGATTTCTTCTTGCAGCATCTCCTGTAGCTCTTTCATCAAAAAGCCTCCAAACAATAGAGGTTTGTGGTTCCTCATACACTTGGCCTTCTAATGGCGGAGCTGGCTGGCTGCTAGGGGTGCATTTTGCTGCTTCTGCACTAATTCTCTGAAGTGCCTCATCAAAAGCTCTGTTGTCATTGAATGCAAGTTTTTTTTAAACCTTGGATCCAATAATGTGGTTTCTGAGAGGACAGTGTTGTACTCCATAAGCAGAAATTTACGGTCCATGGCTGAACAAAGAGCTGCAACCAATTCTTTCACTTTCTGCATGCTTACAGTCTGTTGGCTGTCACCTGCTGCAAACCTTTGCATAGCAGGAGCATTTTTGAGGCCGAGACATAGCCGAGGGAGAGAAAACAGCAACTTTTAAAATTAGGCAAATTAGGCTTTTTTTTGTGTGGCATGTTATATGTGGCACATTATACTGTATTGTTTCTGCAATGTATAATAGTGACTGAATGGTAGTAGTGAAAAAAATTGGTTCGATGTACCTGTCTGCACTTATCTCCACAGTCACCTCCTCAAATGGTTGCAGGACGGTGCAGACCTCTTTCACCAGCTCCCATTCCTCTTGACATAGAGCATCAACTGGTGGAGATGATGGCATCTTTTGTTTCAAGAATTTGTTTCAACATAAAAAAAGTTGAGTTCCACCTGGTGGCACACTCTTGTTTGGGCCTCAGTTCAGGCATCCCCATCTGGCACTGTGTGGACTTTAGCCTCTGTGTTGCAACTGTGCTTTTGTGGAAAAACTCCACAACAGCCTTCACCTTATCCACGGTTGGTTTGACCACCTTTAGGGAACCTCTAATCATGAAGTTTAGTATATGCGCCAGACATGGGTGGTGGGTCCACTTTCAGAATTTTTATGGCTTTGGTGATGTTCGCTGCATTGTCACTCACACAGCACACCACTTTGTCCTCTACTTGCCACTCTTACTAGCTTCTCTGCCAGGTTTTCTGCAGTGTGTCTGTCTGTGAACTCAAAGCAGTCCAAAAGGCAAGATGTCATCTAGTAATTTTCAATGAAATGGCAAGTGACAGCCGTGAAAGAGCAGGATGTTCTGGAGGTCCAGCAGTCAGTTGTCAGGCAAACTGATGGAGCTTCTTTCACCCTTTCTTGCCATAATGCCCGTTCTGTGTCATATAGTTTAGGTATTGTTGTTTGGGACAATGTTTTTCTGCTGGGTAGAGTGTATGTGGGATTTAAAGTTTGGACAAAACTTTTAAAACCTCTGTCCTCCACAATGGAAAAGGATTGGAAATCAGTAGCTATCATTTTAGCCAGCTCTTCATCAATGCTGTGCTGTTTGGATGGGGTCATCACTTTGGGTATAAACTGGCTTATTTTGCTTTGAGCTGCAGTAGGAGAGGTTATACCTGCATGTGTGGGGAAGCCAGTAGATGCTGCTGCAGTTTTTTTGGGATGAGACACACCAGGATCTGTAGCTGGTGTGCTAGCTTGCCCTCTCTCTTCTACCTGCACTGTAGGATGGACAGTTCTCATATGTCTATGCAGGTTTGTGGTGGAACCTACTCTTAAAGTAATTTTCATCTTGCAGTGAACGCACTCTGTTTTGTTGTTTCCACTGTCTTTAAACTGGAGCCAGATTCTGCTTCTCTTTCGGGTGTCACTCATAGTTTTTCAAATACGCCAACTTACACACTCTCCTCACCGCTATCTGACAGACAGTGTTGTTATTAACGTTGTTACGACTCGTTAACTTGCAGTGGAGTGCCGCTTCACTTCACCCCCCTCTCTGTTTTTACATAATGGTATGATCCCATACCCTCACATCTGATTGGCCGCGATGCGATTGCCGATCAATCAAAACAAAGTTCTGCCTTGAGGTAAGCAGCGAAAGGGAAAAAACTGGGAGCCGGCTCTCACTCGATGCGAGCCGGCTCTTCTGATTCACTACAAAGCATCGGCTTGTCAGAGCCGCATCTTTTGCGCATGACACATCACTAGTAAATGTGCACAACAGGAAATGTATTCAGCAAGTGGGTTTTTATTCCCAAATTAGGGCCTGCATACCATTATATTAGATCCATTCCCCCTGCAGTCTGTGATGGAAATTCTATTTTCATCGATAAATTGAAGAAGAGTGTTTGTTAATTCCATACCAGTGTTATCCATACATTGGAATTAATTTAGTAAAACGCTCCACTGGACCACTAGGAAGTACATAGCGAAATATGATTGTCAGTTCATCAAAATGTGTTATGTCAGGGGTAGAGTCAACAGAAATTAAATATTTGGCTTTTTAAATTTTTACTATCTGCTGCAGCACTTGCTGACCAATCGGTTCAATAAATTCATCACATATCGTTGATGACAAGTATGATATGTGCCCTCTTCCCTTGTTGCCATGCTTTTACATATGTTCAGCAAGAAATGGATCTTATTCAGCTAACAGCTCAAGACAGCCCAAATAATTCCCATTGTGTACGGATCCAATAATTTCATCACTTCCTCGAAAAAGGAAGACCTTGTGAGGAAAGTCGTTTTATAACGCTCAGGATACGGTGAAGTGTTTCATGCAAAATTTTTTTTCTTACTTGTAAACTGTTTAACAAAGCCTTTGTCTATTCGTTGGCCAGACATTTTCCTCCTGATGAGGTTTTCATCTTTATTTTCATTTCTTATTTACCCGTATACAAACTTTTATACATGACATAAAAAGAAAATGATAACATATTTAACAATATGACACATCACCCACAACTTTTCCCTCACAACTGTATTATTTATTCTTCCCTGCCATTCCCCTATTGAGGGGGGTTTAGGTCTTATCCAACTGGATGTAATTTCCTTTCTAGCTTGATAAAGGCATCTCATCACTGCTATCCATTTGGGTTTTGGCCCCACATCCCGCCCCAGATGTCCCAGTATACACAGCAACGGGTCCATCTGCAAATTTAGCTCATATACCATATTTTTATTGTCTAGTACCCCTTCCCAGTATCTATGTAACTTGGGGCACCTCCATAACATATGCATCAGATCTCCAATTACAGCCCTACATCTAGGGCAGGATGCGTCTGGCCGTCTCCCAAATTGGAATTGTCTTTTAGGTGTATAGAATACCCTATGAATAATATAGAATTGTGTAAGTCTTTGGGCTGCTGATAAAGACAATAAATTTATCGAAGAAACCACTTCTTGCCATTTGGGCATCTGTTATTATACCCACATCCTCTTCCCATTTACCCCTACTAATAAGCTGAGAGTCATTTTCCAGTACTCTTAAAGAGGTTGTAAACCCATACAACTTTTTTTTTTTTCTTGCAACCTGTAAGAGAAACACATAATGAGCTAGTATGCATCGCATACTAGCTCATTATGAAATACTTACCTTAGAACGAGCCCCCGCCGTGCCGTCCGCTTACCTCTATGACGGGCGACATGTCCAGTCGCCCGTCTTCCGGGAGCGCGGGAGCCAACAGTCACGGCACGGGGCTCTGAAGAAACGGCACCAGTGGCCGTTCCTTCAGAGCGCATGCGCCAGTGACGTCACTGGATGCATCTAAGGTAAATATCTCCTAAACAGTACATGTTTAGGAGATATTTACAGTTCCTATAGGTAAGCCTTATTATAGGCTTACCTATAGGTAAAAGTGTCAGAGGAGGGTTTACTTTCTCTTTAAGTGGATATTTTTATATGTTTTCGAGATCATCCCTTTCAGTGAAATAGCCTCAGCCACCATTTTTAACAGGGGAACTCCAATCCTCTCCAACTTCCTCTCTCTACATTGAATAGACAATGCATGTCTAAGTTGTAGGTATTGGTAAAAGTTATTATTCACTAGTCCCAATTCTTCTTTCAAAACCTGGAATGTTTTCAGTTCCCCTACACTATATAGGTGTATGAGTCTTACTATGCCCCTGTGTTTCCAGCTTTGGGAGAACTCCAACTCCATAAGCTCTGGAATTTTGTTATTATCCCGTATAGGGGTGAATTCTGTGTGTCCAGAATACTGAAATAAATCTCTAATTGTGTTCCATACCTTTAACATTAATTTCCCCGAGGGATATTGATTTTTAATACCCAATGTATTGGCCTCTAAAGCTTCAATTAAAGAGGCGTGTGGGATACAGGCCTGCAAAACCTGTGCGCTATAGCTATTAGCATTGCCGCCTATTTCCCAACCCCCCCATCCGTTGAAGCTGAGCTGCCAAGAAATAACTCCAGGGGTGTGGGACCGCCATACCCCTCTATCCCTTGGCAGCTGAAGAATTCTCAGCCTAATTCTGGCCTGCCCTTTTCTCCATATGAAATCTCTAAAAAGAGTTTCCACTTTCCCAAACCATACCTTTGGAATACAAATTGGTGAATTCTGTAATATATATATATATATATATATATACAGTATATATATATATAATAGTTGAGGCAACCGCACTATTTTTATCAAGCTACAGCGGCCCACTATTGATAAAGGAAGTCTATTCCACACCTTGCATTTCCCCTTAAATAATTCTATCAAAGGAGCTAGATTTTTTTGGATGTACAATTTGGAGTTTATCGTAACATTTACTCCCAAGTATTTCAATTCTTCCACTATCTGTAGATGCTTAGCACATTCGGGCAGTTCTTGTGCTAGTCCACTCACTGGGAGAAAAACTGATTTCTCTTAGTTAGTGGAGATTCCCGAGATCTCTCCAAATCTTCCAATAATATCCTTTGCATCTCCCAGGAAAAAAAGGATATTGTCTGCATACAACAAAATTTTTTCCTTCCATTCCCCTCTTCTGAAGCCTCTGACATCGTCTGCTGCCCTCATGGCTATAGCCAACGGCTCCACCGCCATTGCAAAAGCAACGGGGACAGCGGACAACCCTGTCTTGTGCCCCGGAAAAGTGGAAAGCACTCTGATATTTTATCATTGATCTTAACCTTTGTCTTTTGGTTAGTATATAGCAATTTCACCCAATTTATAAAGCCAGGACCTATATTAAATGCTGCCAGTACTTCCCACAGGTATTGCCACTCAACGCTGTCAAACACTTTGACAGCGTCGAGGGACAGCATTGCTCTTGAGCCCATCTCCTCGGATGGTACTTGCAGATTTAGGACTCCTTATATTTATTGCTGTAGATCTATCTGGCATGAGTCCACATTGGTCAGGAATAGGGCTGCAACTAACGATTATTTTCATTATCGATTAGTTGGCCGATTATTGTTTGATTAATCGGATAAAATCATTAAAAAACTCAGTATGCCATTTTTTTCATTTATTTAAAGTAATAAATGAACAGAGTGTTACACAGAAACTGCAGAAACAAAAACATAAACTTTTACAATTAACATTACACAACTGTGCAAATTTTTTGAAAGCAGTACAAAAACAAACATTCTGAAAAAAAAAGGTGGACTTGGACTATAACTGTTCAAGAAACTTTGCATTGGAATGTAAAAATGTCAACATGTCCACATGCTCAGGGCTGAGGCTGGCTTTCTTTTCAGAAACGATGTTGCCTGCAGCAGAAAAGAGGCGCTCTGATGGAGTGGAGGTGCCTGGGATGCACAAGAAGGATTTTGCTAGTTTTGCCAAGGTAGGATATTTCTCTTGGTTTCCCTTCCACCAATTCAAAGGGTTTCCCGCCTTGGCAAGTGGCTTCTCTGCAAAATAAGCCTGAACTTCATTCCTTACTTGTGTATGAATGTCCTCCTCAAGTTCCCCCTCTTCCTCTTCACTGCTGCCCCCAGACTCAAGGAGTGAATCAAGTAGAGATGTTGAAGGCTCAGCAACTCTAGTTGCAGGCAAAGTGGGTGTTTGCTGCTGCATCTCCTTTCTTAAAGCAAGCGCCTCTGTCTCTACTTTTGCCTGTACATTAATAACTTGCTCTGGTGATAAAAATTGTAATCTTCTAAATCTTGGGTCAAGGGCAGAGGAAAGAATTCCTGTGTTTGGGACCTGTTCAAAAAGGACCCACTTCCATCTGCTTTGAAGCTGGTCTGTTGCAGTGGCTTGAAAGGTCTTCAGCGGAGATGATTCAAAAGAAGCACCTTTATTGGACCACCCCTTCACAAGGGCAGGCAGGGATGATAGGGTAACATATTCTTTGCCACTCATGAATACAGTACAGCATTCAAAGGGCTTAAGAGCAGTGGAAAGTTCTTCAAGAATACTCCATTGGTCTGATGTTTCGCCTTCCTCTGTGAAGCCCACGTGTTTCCGTTTCATGTGCTGGTGCATCATTGTTGTGCTTCCGTGCCATACAAGTTCCATTTTGCAAATGTTACAGGTGACCACCTTCTTTGCAGCATTTAAATTAAAATGCTCCCATGCCTTAGAAGACTTGGGTCGCACACTTTTTTCTGCAGTCATTGTGTGAGCATCCTCAGCCATTTTTATAATGCTTTTTTGTTTTTGCAGCTAGAAGTTAAAAAAAAGTGCGGAGACAGAGTGCAATTTAGTTATTATGTAAAGTTTAAAAAAAAATATTCTGTGTTTGCCTCGGCAGCACATGTACTAAAATTGGAATGATGCAGAGAAGATTAGCATAGCCCCTGCGCAAGGATGACACGCAAATTTGTGAAGTGTTCCATATTTAAAAAAAATTCTTCAATATCTATATGCACTGCAGTTGATGAATAACCCCCCCCCCCAGCAACCCAGTGATAAGGCACTGCCCCCCCCCCCCGGCAACACCAGTGATGGGGCACTGTCCCCCCCCCGCAACACCAGTGATGGGGCACTGTCCCCCCTGCAACACCAGTAATGGGGGATTGTGCCCCCCCACAGCAACACCAGTGATGGGGCACTGTTTCCCCACAGCAACACCAGTGATGGGGCACTGTCCCCCCCCCAGCAAAACCAGGGATGGGGCACTGTTTAGCTCCCCAGCAACACCAGTGATGGGTCACTGTTTACCTCCCCCCTGGCAACACCAGTGATGGGTCACTGTTTACCCTCCCCCCCCGGCATCACCAGTGATGGGGCACCGTTTACCCCTCCCCGGCAATACCAGTGATGGGGCACTGTTTCCCCACAGCAGCACCAGTGATGGGGAACTGTCCCCCCCCCCCGGCAACACCAGTGATGGGGCACTGTTTACCTCCCCCCACGGCAACACTGGTGATGGGATACTGTTCCCCCCCCACACAGCAACACTGATGATGGGGCACTGTTCTTCCACCCCCTACGGCAACACTGGTGATGGGGCACTGTTCCCCCACCCCTACGGCAACACTGGTGATGGGGCACTGTCCCCCCCCCTCCACGGCAACACTGGTGATGGGGCACTGTTCCCCCACCCCCACGGCAACACTGGTGATGGGTCACTGTTTACCCTCCCCCCCCCCGGCATCACCAGTGATGGGGCACCGTTTACCCCTCCCCGGCAATACCAGTGATGGGGCACTGTTTCCCCACAGCAGCACCAGTGATGGGGAACTGTCCCCCCCCCCCGGCAACACCAGTGATGGGGCACTGTTTACCTCCCCCCACGGCAACACTGGTGATGGGATACTGTTCCCCCCCCACACAGCAACACTGGTAATGGGGCACTGTTCTTCCACCCCTACGGCAACACTGGTGATGGGGCACTGTTCCCCCACCCCCACGGCAACACTGGTGATGGTGCACTGTTCCCCCACCCCCACGGCAACACTGGTGATGGGTCACTGTTTACCCTCCCCCCCCGGCATCACCAGTGATGGGGCACCGTTTACCCCTCCCCGGCAATACCAGTGATGGGGCACTGTTTCCCCACAGCAGCACCAGTGATGGGGAACTGTCCCCCCCCCCCCGGCAACACCAGTGATGGGGCACTGTTTACCTCCCCCCACGGCAACACTGGTGATGGGATACTGTTCCCCCCCCACACAGCAACACTGATGATGGGGCACTGTTCTTCCACCCCTACGGCAACACTGGTGATGGGGCACTGTTCCCCCACCCCTACGGCAACACTGGTGATGGGGCACTGTTCCCCCCCCCTCCACGGCAACACTGGTGATGGGGCACTGTTCCCCCACCCCCCACGGCAACACTGGTGATGGGTCACTGTTTACCCTCCCCCCCCCCCCGGCATCACCAGTGATGGGGCACCGTTTACCCCTCCCCGGCAATACCAGTGATGGGGCACTGTTTCCCCACAGCAGCACCAGTGATGGGGAACTGTCCCTCCCCCCGGCAACACCAGTGATGGGGCACTGTTTACCTCCCCCCACGGCAACACTGGTGATGGGATACTGTTCCCCCCACACAGCAACACTGGTGATGGGGCACTGTTCTTCCACCCCTACGGCAACACTGGTGATGGGGCACTGTTCCCCCACCCCCACGGCAACACTGGTGATGGTGCACTGTTCCCCCACCCCCACGGCAACACTGGTGATGGTGCACTGTTCCCCCCGGCAACACTGGTGATGGGGCACTGTCTCCCCCCCCCGGCAACACCAGTGATGGGGCACTGTTTGGGAATAAAATCATTGAAAGTAACACTTGCAGGGCACATAATGCTCCCAGTACTTTTACACTTTTTATTTATTTATTTATTTATTTATTTATTTTTTCCATTAAGCCGTTATATACTGTAAATAATATAATAAATGCTTATCTAGATAAAATAGGTAATATTTCTTATAAGGTGCAATATTATAATTGAAAAATAAGTGAATAAAAGCGTCCGTGTCAGCCAGAGATATGAAATATGGAGCATAGAAAGGCCCACTATATGTGCTATATGGACGTTTTTAATCACGTATTTTTCTATTATAATATTGCACTTTATAAGGAATATGAACTTTTTAATCTGGATAAGCATTTATTCTATTTTTTGGCGGCCTGCATTGCATGAACACTAGCTCTGTAAGCTCGGCAGTCACGTGCTGCTGCTTCTCTCCTTTCTTTTTCTCCCTCGATCTGATTGACTCCCTCACTGACGTCAACAAGAAGGCGGAGAGGAAAGGAGGAGGGAGGGGGTGGTCACGTAAGCGCCGAGCTCTGAGAGACAGTGAGTGCAGCCGGCGGCTTTACAGAGGAGACGGCGCTGACAGGCAGGGAGGAATGTCCGGAACGTAGCGCAACTAATCGACGGAGCAACTAATCAATAATAATCGATAATGACAATCGTTGTCAACGATTGTCATTATCGATTTAGTCGATTAGTTGTTTCAGCCCTAGTCAGGAAGTATAATAGTGTGAATTATTTTAGTAAGTCTATTCGCTAAGACCTTTGCCGATAATTTGACATCTGTACATAGCAGGGAGATTGGCCTATAGGATGCAGGTTGTAGGGGGTCTTTCCCTTCTTTTGGAATCACTATGATCGTTGTCTCTGTCATGGATAATTGGAGACTCTTCTTTTCTACTGCCTCATTCAGTGTATGTAGTAACTCTGGGATTAAAACCTCCCCATATTCCCTATAAATTTCATTTGGCAATCCATCTGGCCCAGTCACCTTATGGCCAGGCAAACTTATTACGGTCTCTTGTAATGGTGATGGGCTGGTCCGAAAAAGTCCTATCTTCCTCTGAAAGGCGTGGAATAGGCAGACCTCACAGGAATTCACCTGCTTTTTTTTTCCTATTTTGCCTACTCTAGATTTATAAAGATTAGAATAATATTCCCTAAAAATACCCAAAATTTCAACTGGGCACATAGTCAACCCCCCGGCCTGGGTCTCCATAGACACCAGAGCATTAGCTCTGGCCTCCTTGGACCCAGCCAGGAGAGCCAGCATGTGCCCAGTGTTTTCACCTTCCTCATAATGTGCCTGTTTCAGAAAAAATCTTCTTTAATAATGGTGCTCTGTAAATCTGTTGGTCCTCTGACCATTTACTTTGATTATCTGGTGATGGATCTTCTACATAGAGTTTTTTTGTCACTTCCCTCATTACCTTTAATTCCCAATCTTGAGTATTTTTTTTTTCTTTTTAGAGATTTGTTGGATTAGAATTCCCCTTAAATAGGCCTTAAGTGTATCCCATATTATATCCTGCCTTGCTGTTTTTTTATTCTCTAAAAATTCTCGAAGGTTACCCATCATCATCTCCTAAGAGAAAATTAACTGTAGCCAGAATGGGTTAACTTTCCACTCTCCTCTTTCACGTCTCTTGCCCAAATTTGCTGTCAAAAGAGTGGTTTGACAGACCTCTCGCCTCATATCTACTACTAATTACTTTTGTACTAAATGTGTCATTGCCTATTGCCATATCTATTCTGGAGAGTGTTAGGTGCGGATCGGAATAACATGAGAATTGCTGGGTTGTGGGGTGACGTTCCCGCCACAAATCCCTTAGACCTGTTTCTCTGAGTGTCTTATAAAGCAGCGTGAATTCATTTTGAGTTTGTCCATTTCTTAACGGGAATTTATCCACCTGGGTATTCATAACCATATAAAAATCCCCTACTATCAGCACTGGAACCCCTGGTTTATCTGCCATAAACTCCAATAGATGCTTAATTATCTCTGGTTTAAAAGGAGGAGGGATATATATGTTCAGTATTATGCAAAGCGTTTCCGTCAGCATACAATATAGAAAAACATATCTTCCCTCATTATCAATTTTTACTTGTCTGCCGGAGAACCTCTTTGATTTATGTATCAAGATACTCATTCCTCTTGAGTAAGAGGTATATACTGAGTGATATTGAAATGTAAACCCTTTACACCTTAAGCGTGTTGTCGAATCCATAGTTAGATGGGTTTCCTGAAGGCAGAGGGTTCTCCTGAAGGCAGAGGATAGAGACATCTAACGTTGAAGCGTATTTAAACAGGGCTATTTTCTTCAATGGGTCACCTAACCCTCTCAAATTCTGATAACAAATCGTGACCCTATCATTCATTCTTACGCTAAAAAATAAATATTAAGTTATGTGCATGTTTTGTGAACCACCATATATGAACAAGCCCAAAACCTCTATTTTTTTCTAAACTGTGTCCTCAGCCTTTTATGATAGGGAGTCCAAACTATCTTCTCTTTTAGGCTAAGTTCACATCTAGGCGTTTTGGGGCGTTTTTCTACTCTAGGATCAACTCAAAAAACGCCCAACAAGACAAATCCTATTCATTCCAATGGCCCCTGTTCACACCTGAGCGTTCTGACGTTTTAAGCAAAACGCCCAACGCTCAAAAAAGTACATGAGCTTCTTTTTGGGCAGATTACAGGCGTTTTTATTTTTTTTCCATTGGTCACTTGTCAACTTAAAAACGCTTGCACAAAAACGCCTGAAAAAACGCCTATAAATAGCAACGCCAAGATGTGAACGTAGCCTTATAGTCTTCTGTGTCTTTTGAAAAACCCAAATCTGTGTTTGATACTATTACAAATTCCCCCTCCAACCCCCTCCCCTCCCTCTCCCCCATTCCCTCCTTAGCTACTCTCCTCCCACCCCAATAGCCCACCGAATTCAGGGAATTTAACTGTGGCCCCCCTTTGTTTTTTTATGTGAATAAACAACATTTTCCTTACCACAACAAGACACTCTGTGATTGTCTAAACAACCACAACACTCAAAATAACCACATTTTTAAACCTGTGACTCCAATTAAAGCCCATAGCTCCTAAATATAACATTTTAACCTAGGGAGACGAGGGGGAGGGGGGAGAGAGGAGGGGAAAGAGGAAAAAAAAAGGGAAAAGTGCATATACAGTGCCTTGCGAAAGTATTCGGCCCCCTTGAATTTTTCGACCTTTTGCCACATTTCTGGCTTCAAACATAAAGATATAAAACTGTAATTTTTTGTGAAGAATCAACAACAAGTGGGACACAATCATGAAATGGAACGAAATTTATTAGATATATCAAACTTTAACAAATAAAAAACTGAAAAATAAGGCGTGCAAAAATTATTCAGCCCCTTTACTTTTAGTGCAGCAAACTCTCTCCAGAAGTTATTTTACAAGTCATGTGTCCACAGATAGCAGCCATCTTGGCCATGACGTATCCATTTAGGGTGTGCCCCTATCCTCAATTGACTAATTCATTTGGAAGGATTGGGAAACAGGGATTTCGGGCACAAGAGTTTTTTTAAAAAGATTTCTTTTATTCAACAAAAAACTAAATATTTTAAAATCATAGAAAAATACAGGCAGATAATTGTGTATTGAGGACACAGTGAGACCACAAAAAAATGGTCTATGTTGTACAATATCTCAGTACATAGAACTTATAAAAGTAATTTACATACAGTTCAGAGTACAAGATCATTAGTAGTCATATAATTCTTGGAAACGTGTTACTTGATATCAGAAGAGAACCGCCGACGAACACCCAAGTAGTATGGTGCCGGTCAGCGGGGTCAACTGAAAGTATAAGTTAACATTCACCATGTAACATATGACCTTTGCTCGACATGTTTCGCTTTCTTAGACAAAAAAGCTTCATCTGGAGCATATCATTTCTTTTGTCTGTGTGAAAAACAACAGTGTTTAGATAAATTACATATATATGTTATCTCATTTTTAGTATGTTATAATTACAATTGCATATCATTTATCTCTCCTTTTAATTACATACAATCGTCTTACACATCTCAAATAAGTCCTTCTACTTTTGCAATATCAACACAATATAACATTGGGTCTTAGATTGCATTCAGACACTAAAGGGGTTTAGGGGGAACAATGGAGGCTGCCAATAGTGAGTATATGTGGGGATCCATGCTGTAGTTGCAGTGTCAGCATATATATCCTGTTTATATACCTAGTATATGGACAAGAAAATGTATACATACCTGTACATATAGTAATCAGGCACATATCTCAATTTCCATAGAGAATTCTTTAACGAGGAGGACTGTGCGTTTTAGGAAGCTCAAAACATAGGCAATGTATAGTGACATAGTAGTGAGGGTGAGGGTAATCACTCTATGTCTATTATCTGAATGGATGAGAGCAAGAGAACAATGTTTCTCAGAATAGTAGGCATTTTTATTCTATGATATCGCTTTAAGGGAGAACCCATAAAAGTGCTAAACCATGAACTCAAGTGTTCCAGAGTGGTAAAATCAGTGTGCCTTATGCCTGTTATAAGAGTGTGTAAGTACCTATAGAGACCATAGATTATCTGCCTTGAAGGGGGCAAAAGAAAAGACATATAATCATTCTGGACCATAAGATTGGGCAGGTGCCATGCGTTTCTAAACGATTATACACCAACATACAGAGTTTACCCATTCGTGTGTGGGCTACCCCTATAGTAAAATACATATCGTGTATATTGATTTGCTTTTATATACATATGTGAATATGTGTGTGTAGTCAATTTGGTATCCAGCCCACCTTCCCCCATAATAGTAGGGGGGTGATCAGGATTACATATAAATAGGCAGTTGCCACATAGGGTCCAAGATGAGTACATGCAAGGCGTGCTTAGAATAAACATAGGTAGTAAATATAGTGGTAGATATATGGAGTGCCACCCAGTATAATAGATCCCTATGCAGTACGAGAGTCCCAAACATAAACAGACACCTTAGCACGGCTCACCAAACTTGGAAAGGACCAGAGCTTAATGTAGGGAGCGTATCTCCTCTGCTTGTATGTCGGCTATTAAGCACAGTAAGATTAAGGTAAATTCCCGGGTATCACAAAGTGTAATGTTAAAGTATTGGTGCTAGCCATATAAAGCTTACCCCTTGCCACGCTGTTCCCAGCTTCCGCACAGTCCTCACCGGATGGGGAACCTCCACCATACCAGGGCTTGTAAATGGCGCCCTTAAATAGCGTGGATCCCGGGCGGTTCGTCAAAAGACGTCACCGCCCCGGCCACTCCCACCGGACATCGCTCGAGAGCAAGCGCGGGGACACCCCAGCGAAGCTCTCGGCTCTGTCACAGGTGTATGCAGATCACACAGAGGCAGGAAGTGCCTCCGTAGTCCGCTCGGGTGCCACAGGAAGTTCCACCCGGAAGGGGCGGAACTAGCCTGCGGCCTATCTGGCCGCACATATCTCACTGATGAGGCCGACCTCCATGCTTACCCACACTGCCCCCACAGGATCGGTCCGCAATTACATGAGAATTCTGATTGCCTGAAATGAAAAAACAACACAACAAGACAGAAATTATATATTTAAAAATACAAATATAAAAACATATTTCACTAAGGTACAAAAATGTTCCTGATAGGCCAGGAGATATATATCGGTAATATATTTGTTTATCAAAAATTATTATGTAACCATGTTTGTTTTTTGACATTAACCACTAATAAGGGCATTCAATAGTAATAGCCCTAATGAAAGAACAGGGGCTGAACTGCCCCCTACTAAAAACACTTCCATACTTCAAACCCCAAGGGAAAGTTGCATATTTTGACTTATTACAAATCCTCAAGATCATAATATTGATGAAATAGGGATTATAACACAAAAAACTGTTTGTTGTACATTAGGAAAGGAGGAGAGGTATATGTGCCACAGAACCTATTTAATGTGAAGAGGTATCAGAATAGTTAAATATACAGGGGGAGGATGACCATGCCAAAGCCAAGCAGACACCCTGACCCACATATCCCACACAGGGCCATTATCGTAACCCGAGTATGCTGCTCGAGATCAATTAGATCTATTGGCACTAAGTAAACAAGGAAGCCTTCACAGAAAGGGTTTGTACGACTGTGTTTCGTTCAAACCAGGTCTATATGTGGCACTGAGACGCTCTATCCAGAGAGTCTCTCTCTGGAGAATTTTTTTGTCCCAGTTGCCACCTCTAGGATCTTGAGGAATAACCTCAAGCACATAAAATCTTGCCTTTCTGGGATTGAACCTGTGGTATAGGTCGAGGTGTCTGCTCACGGGCGTGATCATCCTTCCCCCTGCTGATACGTACACATGGTCATTTATCCTCTGGCGGAGCTCTCTTATAGTTTTACCTATATAGAACATGCCGCAGGCACAATGCATCATGTATACCACTCCACGGGTACTACAGTCAGCTCGGAATTTTGGAACAAATATTTCCCCATTGGGTAGGGTGTATTGAGTATTCTCCTCTATCCAAGGACATAGGGCGCATTTGCGACACTTATAAGTACCCCTACATGTGGTTACTTTATTTCTGATGGGTTGATAGTGGCTTGTTGTTAATTGATCTCTTAAAGATCTTGTTCTCCTAAATACAATTTGGGGGTGTTTGCCAACATATTTGTTTATAACCGGATCATCACGGAGAAGATGCCAGTTCCGTTCAAGGATATCTCTCAATACTTTTTCATGAGCGGAGTATTTGGTTATTAGTTTAACTGTCGGTTGCGTGCTTGGAGGTTTGGTTCTAAAGATGAGGCTGTTTCTATTTTGAGAAAACGCTTTGTTGAAAGCTGTTCTCAACAAACGTTTACTGTATCCACAAGCCATTAGGCGTTCTCGTAAGTAATTAGCCTGTATTTTGAAATCGCTGTCAGATGTACAATTACACCGTAGGCGTTTGTATTGGGCGTATGGAATACTACGTATAAGCGCCCCTGGGTGGGCGCTAGACGCGTGTAATATTACATTCCCTGACGTCTCCTTTCTGTATAGGTTAGTCGTCAGGTGTCCATCCACATGTTTGAGTACCGTTAAGTCAAGGAAATTAACACTCGAGTCGCTGATGGTAGATGTTAACTTCAAATTGAAGTCGTTTATGTTTAGTTGGGCAATAAACTCATCTAGCATTGATTTTGAACCTGTCCAGACAACAAAAATGTCGTCTATGTAACGAAACCAAATCGCCACGGATGAAAAGAAATGGGATAAATTTTCATCTGATGTGATTTGTCGCTCCCACCTCCCCAGGTACAGGTTGGCGTAGGCCGGGGCACAACAAGTGCCCATGGCCACGCCCTGCACCTGGAGGTAGTGGGACCCGTTGAAAGTAAACCAGTTGTGTTTTAAAATAAACAGTAAGAGTTCCAAAATAAAGTCACAAAATGGCCAAGTATGATGGTCTTGCTCATATAAGAACGTGCGTATCATCCCGACTGTAACTGTAATTTTTTGTGAAGAATCAACAACAAGTGGGACACAATCATGAAATGGAACGAAATTTATTAGATATATCAAACTTTAACAAATAAAAAACTGAAAAATAAGGCGTGCAAAAATTATTCAGCCCCTTTACTTTTAGTGCAGCAAACTCTCTCCAGAAGTTCAGTGAAGATCTCTGAATGATCCAATGTTGACCCAAATGACTAATGATGATAAATAGAATCCACCTGTGTGTAATCAAGTCTCCGTATAAATGCACCTGCACTGTGATAGTCTCAGAGGTCCGTTTAAAGCGCAGAGAGCATCATAAAGAACAAGGAACACACCAGGCAGGTCCGAGATACTGTTGTTGAGAAGTTTAAAGCCGGATTTGGATACAAAAAGATTTCCCAAGCTTTAAACATCCCAAGGAGCACTGTGCAAGCGATAATATTGAAATGGAAGGGGTATCAGACCACTGCAAATCTATGAAGACCTGGCCGTCCCTCTAAACTTTCAGCTCATACAAGGAGAAGACTGATCAGAGATGCAGCCAAGAGGCCCAGGATCACTCCGGGTGAACTGCAGAGATCTACAGCTGAGGTGGGAGACTCTGTCCATAGGACAACAATCAGTCGTATACTGCACAAATCTGGCCTTTATGGAAGAGTGGCAGGAAGAAAGCCATTTCTTAAAGATATCATAAAAAGTGTAGTTTAAAGTTTGCCACAAGCCACCTGGGAGACACACCAAAACATGTGGAAGAAGGTGCTCTGGTCAGATGAAACCAAAATCGAACTTTTTGGCAACAATGCAAAACGTTATGTTTGGCGTAAAAGCAACACAGCTCATCACCCTGAACATACCATCCTCACTGTCAAACGTGGTGGCAACATCATGGTTTGGGCCTGCTTTTCTTCAGCAGGGACAGGGAAGATGGTTAAAATTGATGGGAAGATGGATGGAGCCAAATACAGGACCATTCTGGAAGAAAACCTGATGGAGTCTGCAAAAGCCCTGAGACTGGGACGGAGATTTGTCTTCCAATAAGACAGTGATCCAAAACATAAAGCTAAATCTACATTGGAATGGTTCACAAATAAATATATCCATTTATAATTTTGCCTTTCAACTATGACCTTCAGAGACTCCATCTCCTGTTTCATGGGTAACATTCCATTTTCAATCCCACTTAAGCCCCTTTCACACTATCCGTCCGTCAGACGAACTCCATTTATCTCAGCGGGGGATCGATCCGCCGATCCCCCGCTGAGCAGGAGGATGACAGCTGTTCTCCGTGCTGTGTGCGGAGACGCAGCTGTCAGTTCCCCATACATCTCTATGGGGGAATCGGATGGGAATGGACAGTCGGTCCGTTCTCATCCGATCCCATCCACTGGACGGATGGAAAATAGGGTTTCCATCCGTCCAGATTTGACAGATCCGATGGGATGTCAGCGGACATGTCTCCGCTGACATCCGATGCCCCATAGGGATGTATGGGGGGACCGTTCAGATCGGCTGTGATACTTTCACAGCCCGCACTGCCTTTGGTCACCACTAGAGGGAGAATCCACTCCAATCTGGCTGGCTGACCACACACAGGCAGATACACATCTTACATACAATCTGGTGCACTCTAAGGGTTAGGGAGCAGTCTAGCAATTATCACCCACTACTAGGATTCCTCCAGCTATCCTACAAGCTAGAACCCCTGTGTTAATCACTCTTCCCACTGTCCCCACACCCACACACCACAAACGATAGCCTGCCACCACCCAACAGTTTGTCCGCAGACTGGTCTGCTAGGACACCACACACAAACGCAAATCTCCATCTGGTGTAAAATCTGCATGCAATCTGCCAACACACAGTGCAATTGCATACAGATTGGCATGTAGCGTAGACCAAGCAATTAGGCACAAAAATGCATCAATCTCTATAGAGATATGAGTCCTAGCTTAGTACACAGAAGTCATTAATTGTATAATTTAATATCCCGAAAATGGGCAGTGCATAAAATATATACACAAAGCAAAAGGAGTTACAAAGAATACAAAAAAGATAAAGACACACAATTGGCAATTTGCTATGAAAATGAAAGGGAATAAAACGGAAATAAACTTTACCGAAGCTTATCCTGTTGGCAGAAGCATACCGGAAATCGTGCGGGAACTCCCCAGTTCAGAACTGGCTTCAAGGAAGAACAATGAACATATTTCAGGTGTCCCAATTTATTGGAATATTGATGTGGGCTGGACTTTAGCCCTTGACCAATCAACCACAGGGGGTGTCCCCGGCTCAACCCACACAATGTTCTGTGTTCTGAACTGACCAGAGTTGAAATGGCCCAGAACGGCGCTTTCCGCTGGGTCAGGGATAGGAGTTCTGACACCAGCGCATCGGTCTGATCGCGACAGTACCAAACACTGCTTGCCTTTTGCAATCAGGCACCATACAACGGTTTTGTGCAATTCTCCACGACCCCACACATGCCACAGACACAGATTTACATGTACTTGTAGCCCCACACATGAGCCACAAGAAAGAATTATTTTCATCGCTCTGCCACTAATATTTTAACTTTTATGAGAGATAAAATACATTCCTTTGATCTGATAATAGCAATAACAGCTCGCAGACTGTTGGGAGCCTTCCACCGCCCCCTGCTGATTTCCACAGCCAAAATGACTAGCATTCTTCTTTTGAAGCTTCCCGGAAGGTGACAGCTTTTGTTCATTTGTCTGGGAGGCTTCATTGGCATGTAGGTGTCAACTCTAGAGAATGGTCCTGTCTCTTTCAAATGCTAATAACAGGACATTTGTGTCTGACTGATACTACATACTACAATTCTTAACCCAAAATGACACTATATCTACAATTCACTATTTCCACAGATTACTTCATATTTCGCTAATGCAAAGCTACCCTATATCTGACATTTATGTTACATCTCCCCTCTTCTAGATGACGCACAGCTGAGCCTAAACGGGTCAGCTAACGCGTCTGCATGGAAGGTTCCCTAGGTTGGGGAGGTGAGGGTTCCCCCAACTTAAGCTTGGCACCGCTGACATTTCAGCCTGTCCTCTTGCAGATAGGATAGGGCTACCACACCCCTCTCTGATGGATTTTAACAGGTCTGGATCTGGATTGGCCAGCAATCACCCTGTGTATGCACTTCATCCACTGGCCACTGACTACCTACTGAAGAGGTACAAGCGAATTTGTCATTGTGCGCTGTCATCATTCTCAGCCATTGGCCCTGGTCATCTGGTGGTGCTCTATTAGCTACCACACCCAGATGTTTGAGCCTGGCATAAGGCCGTTCCTGGGTGATCTGGACCTGGTTCCATGACCTGGGTACCAGATCCTCCACTCTCTGACCTATTTCCCACAATTCTGCTCTGTCCTCCTCAGCCATACGCCTGCCAGCGCAACACCTGAGATCCTTGGGGCTAACATCAAATTTATCAACCAGTAGGTACTCAGTGTTGTCAGCTGCAGCTGCTGAGGTAGGCCCTGATGGAGCCAGATTTGGCCCATCACCCTGTAGTCTTCCCTCTGCAACACACAGCACCGAGTCCGCAGTGGCAGAACTCGCAACTGTGGTGACAGAGGAGGTCAAAGGAGACTGGACTCTACCAGGGGTTGTCACCTGACCCAAGTCACCAACTTCTACTCCGCCCTTGGCCACACGTTTGTTGGCACAACAACTGAGCTCCTCCTGGCTGGCATCAAATGTATCAGCCTCTAGAAACTCAGTGCCATCAGCCGCAGCTGCTGAGAGAGCAGAGTCAGATTGAGTCAGATTTAAACCCTCCCTCGGCGGTCCTTTCTCTGTGATGCACAGCCAAGAATCTACAATGGAAGTACTTGTAGCTGCGATGACAGAGGAGCAGACCACAGAAGACTTTTCCCCACACAGGGCTACAGGCACCCCTTGCTTGACCCTACTAGGAGATGCTGAAACGTAAGTTGCGTTTTCACCAGGTACTCCAGAGCATTTCCTTTCTTCACAAACAGTTACAGTATTAAAAACCTACTCCCAGGACACCTTCATCCTGCCATCCCCAGCTGGCGGTCTGTCAGCCAGACCCCTGAACTCCTCCAGGCTGATGTCAACTTTAACAGCCTCGGGGGACTCAGAGCTGTCTGCCACAGATGACAGGGAGACAACAGGGTAAGGGGACCTCAGGCCCGCCAGACCAAGTTCACAAGGGTCTGACCTAGTTGGATCAGGCCCTTCCACAGACAGTTTCTCTGTAGCAGTGGGATTTGGAAGGATTGGGAAACAGAGATTTCGGGCACAAAAGTTTTGTTAAAAAGATTTCTTTTATTCAATACAAAACTAAATATTTTAAAATCATAGAAAAATACAGGCAAATGATTGTGTATTAAGGACACAGTGAGACCACATAACAATGGTCTATGTTGTACAATATCTCAGTGCATAGAACTTATAAAAGTCGGTTTACATACAGTTCAAAGTACAAGATCATTAGTAGTCATATAATCCTTGGAAACGTATTGCTTGTTATCAGAAGAACCGCCGACGGACACCCAAGCAGTATGGTGCCGGTCAGCAGGGTCGACTGAAAATGTAAGTTAACATTCACCATGTAATATATGACCTTTGCTCGACATGTTTCGCTTTCTTAGACAAAAAAGCTTCATCTGGAGCATATCATTTCTTTTGTCTGTACATATAGTAATCAGGCACATATCTCAATTTCCATAGAGAATTCTTTAACGAGGAGGACTGTGCGTTTTGGGAAGCTCAGAAAGGCAATGTATAGTGACATAGTAGTGAGGGTAGTCACTCCATGTCTCATATCAAACTTAGGAAGGACCAGAGCTAAAATGTAGGGAGCGTGTCTCCTCTGCTTGTATGTCGGCCCTTGCCACGCTGTTCCCAGCTTCCGCACAGTCCTCACCGGATGGGGAACCTCCACCGCAGTGGAGGTTCCCCATCCGGTGAGGACTGTGCGGAAGCTGGGAACAGCGTGGCAAGGGCCGACATACAAGCAGAGGAGACACGCTCCCTACATTTTAGCTCTGGTCCTTCCTAAGTTTGATATGAGACATGGAGTGACTACCCTCACTACTATGTCACTATACATTGCCTTTCTGAGCTTCCCAAAACGCACAGTCCTCCTCGTTAAAGAATTCTCTATGGAAATTGAGATATGTGCCTGATTACTATATGTACAGACAAAAGAAATGATATGCTCCAGATGAAGCTTTTTTGTCTAAGAAAGCGAAACATGTCGAGCAAAGGTCATATATTACATGGTGAATGTTAACTTATATTTTCAGTCGACCCTGCTGACCGGCACCATACTGCTTGGGTGTCCGTCGGCGGTTCTTCTGATAACAAGCAATACGTTTCCAAGGATTATATGACTACTAATGATCTTGTACTTTGAACTGTATGTAAACCGACTTTTATAAGTTCTATGCACTGAGATATTGTACAACATAGACCATTGTTATGTGGTCTCACTGTGTCCTTAATACACAATCATTTGCCTGTATTTTTCTATGATTTTAAAATATTTAGTTTTGTATTGAATAAAAGAAATCTTTTTAACAAAACTTTTGTGCCCGAAATCTCTGTTTCCCAATCCTTCCAAATGTAATTGATCAATTGAGGATAGGGGCACACCCTAAATTGGATACGTCATGGCCAAGATGGCTGCTATCTGTGGACACATGACTTATAAAATAATTCTGTAGCAGTGGGCAGGGACCAGTTTGGGGCCGACTGGTGGGCCACAGGAGTCACCACTGCAGCAGAGGTAAGGTCTGCACTGCACAGATCTTGACATTTCACATCTCATAAAACATTAGTTTTAGAGTCCATCAAGTCTTTAAGTTCTATTCCAGGCCTTGGCTCTGGAGACCCACTAGGGCTAGGACCTTGCGCACAGTCATTAGCCCCTTGACCCTCCCCAGAGTCCCCAATGTGCACTGAGTCACCCAACAGTACTTTACATGAATCCGGGGCTTCAGGTGGAGATGCAGGTTCCTGGGGGGCTGAATTTGCTTCATAACGGACTATCAACCGACCCAGGTCAGTGCCCAATAACACATTAGAGGGAATAGCGTCTGTTACCCCCACTTCTCTCATTCCTCTTCCTTCTCCCCAGTCTAGATAAACCCATGCTGTGGCTATGGCTGGGTTCACACCCCCAACACCTTTTACAGTCATAGTCTTACCATGGATGAGGTCCTCAGGTTTCAGCATTTCAGGGCGCACTAATGTCACTTCCGCTCCACTGTCCCTTAGGCCAGTGGTAACTTTATCACCCACAGTGACAGGCTGCAGATTATCAGAGAGCCCCCCTGCATTCCTGGAAGCACACAAATCAGCATTCTCTGTGCTGATTGGCTGGGTAGATGGAACAGCCTTCTTTCTCTCAGGACTGAGCTGAGGTGACCAATCTGGTTGCAGACAAAACATTTCTGAGTATTCACACCGGTTGGCTTGGCTCCTGGAGGTCTGAGTGGCTTGGTCCTCTGGCTGTCCTGAGAAGAGGGTACATCTGCTTTCCCTCCTTTCCCGCTGGGTGCAGTGGTCCTCCCGGTTACAGACATTCTGTTAGCCGCATAGGTATCGGCTATTTCCGCTGCTTGATCCGCCGTCTTGGGATCTCGGCCCAGCACAAACTGCAGGACCTCAAAAGGACATGTATGTAGGAACTGGTCCTTAATCATTAGCTCCTGCAAGGCGTCAAAGGTGCTTACGGACAGTCCCTTTAGCCACTGCCGGAAAGCAGTGCACAGACTGCAAACAAGATCCAGGTAGCTGTCATTAGTACCTCGATGCAATGTCCTGAAACACTTGTACACCTCTGGCGTGAGTTGGTACTGTTTAACAATGGCTTGCTTAATGGCCTCATAGTCTCGTCATTTACTCTCTGGGAGACTCACAAGCACATCCAGGGCCTTGCCTCTCAGCCCTGGTGTGAGGTACTGGGCCCATTGCTTCTTGGGCAGGCAGTACTGACGACAAGTCCTTTCAAATCCCTGTAAGAAAGTGTCCATATCGCCATCTTTGTCCATGGTTGGGAATTTGTCCAGGGGAATTTTGTGTATTCGTTCTTCCCTGAACTCAGCGTTGCCAGCAGGTCTGTTCTGCTGCAGCTGAAGTTTTTCTAGCTCCAGCTGATGCTTCCATTCTGCTTGTCGGCGCTGTAGAATGAACTCAACACGTAATGCTTCACTGACTGGGCCTAGCAGTTGTAGATCAGCCTGCAAGGATGATGACTGGACCTCAAGTTGTTCCTCCCGGACATCACCATGATCAACATCCGCTGGTGGGGAGGACTGCTGCTCCTCTGGGGCGCCATCAGTCCCATCCTGTTACCATATAAAAACAAAAATCCTGCTTGATCCTGTTACCATATAGCCGAGGCTCGGTCTTCCTTGTCTTTCTCGGCCAGGGCGCATATCATCTGATCCTTTGTCTGGCCCCTGTGTCGTCGGGATGCCTCTGGTCTCACACAGATTCAGCAGGTCATCTCGGCTTTGCTTTAGGTAGCTGATCACTGTCTCAGCCATTTTGCCAAATAAAAGATAGAAAATAAAAACAAGAGGGGGTGGAGAGCAAATAGCCAAGTGTGTCTTCAACAAAACAAAAATTATGCACTGAGTGAGCTTCTGTAGGTCAGTTGCTTCTAACAAGCTTCCAACCTTTAGGACATGGGTTAAACGAATAAACCATGCACTAATGTACTAAGCAGATCACGCTCGCTGCCACCAATCTGTCACGATTTGACCACGCCCACGGCGACTAGCTAACCGAGACTTGGTTTCGTGACTGGAATTTATACAGGAATAAGGGGAATTCCTTCTAAGTCATAAGATTAGCTGTGATACTTTCACAGCCCACACTGCCTTTGGTCACCACTAGAGGGAGACTCCACTCCAATTCAGCTGGCTGACCACACACATGCAGATACAAATTTTACATACAATCTGGTGCACTCTAAGGGTTAGGGATCGGTCTAGCAATTATCACCCACTACTAGGATTCCTTCAGCTATCTTACAAGCTAGAACCCCTGTGTTAATCACTCTTCCCACTGTCCCCACACCCACACACCACAAACGATAGCCTGCCACCACCCAACAGTTTGTCCGCAGACTGGTCTGCTGGGACACCACACACACACGCAGATCTCCGTCTGGTGTACAATCTGCATGCAATCTGCCAACACACAGTGCAATTGCATACAGATTGGCATGTAGCGTAGACCAAGCAATCAGGCACTAAAATGCAACAATATCTCTAGAGATATAAGTCCTAGCTTAGTACACAGAAGTCACTTATTAATTTTATAATTTAATATCCCGAAAGTGGGAAGTGCATAAAATATATATACAAAGCAAAAGGAGTTACAAAGAATACAAAAAAGATAAAGACACGCAATTGGCAATTTGCTATGAAAATAAAAGGAAATAAAACAGAAATAAACTTTACCAAAGCTTATCCTGTTGGCAGAAGCATACCAGAAATCGTTCGGGAACTCCCCTGTTCAGAACTGGCTTCAAGGAAGAACAATGAACTGGCTTCAATGAAGAACAATGAACATATCTCAGGTGTCCCAATTTATTGGAATATTGATGTGGGCTGGACTTTAGCCCTTGACCAATCAACCCCAGGGGTTGTCCCCGGCTCAGTCCACACGATGTTCTGTGTTCTGAACTGACCAGAGTTGAATTGGCCCAGAACGGCGCTGACCGCTGGGTCAGGGATAGGAGTTATGACACCAGCGCATCGGTCTGATCGCGACAGTACCAAACACTGCTTGCCTGTCGCAATCAGGCGCCATACAATGGTTTTGTGCAATTCTCCAGGACCCCACACATGCCACAGACACAGATTTACATGTACTTGTAGCCCCACGTGTGAGCCACAAGAAGGAATTATTTTTATCTCTCTGCCACTAATATTTTAACTTTTATGAGAGATAAAATACATTCCTTTGATCTGATAATAGCAATAACAGCTCGCAGACTGTTGGGAGCCTTCCACCGCCCCTGCTGATTTCCACAGCCAAAATGACTAGCATTCTTCTTTTGAAGCTTCCGGAAGGTGGCAACTTTTGTTCATTTGTCTGGGAGGCTTCATTGGCATGTAGGTGTCAACTCTATCCTAGAGAATGGTCCTGTCTCTTTCAAATGCTAATAACAGGACATGTGTGTCTGACTGATAATACATACTACAATTCTTAATAACCCAAAATGACACTACATCTACAATTCACTATTTCCACAGATTACTTCATATTTCGCTAATGCAAAGCTACCCTATATCTGACATTTATGTTACAATTACAATGAGAAGAAGATTATTTAACTGTGTCTGATTCACGGTGTAGATAGGCAGGCCAATAGCTTAGAGCCCTAGAAGACACAGCTGAATTTCTTCCACGTGCTCCATTAAAAGATAGCGAATGCACTGTTTTGCACAAAGTCCCCAGAAAGGAGAAAAAGGGTCCAGGCAGTAAATGAGTTTCACTGGGGCATGATACCCTCCAGCAATATCCATCCATCTATCTCAGCCTGGATAGCACAGGGAGGGGGAACAGAGGAGGGAGCTTTAACTAGATGAATCACTACTTTCACAGCCACTGACTGATATCGAGCCGCCTACACACGCCACACCAAGGCTCCTGAAGACAGAGGAGAGAGAAGCAGCTGATCACCTCCAGTTCTTCATGGTCTCCTCCACACTGCCCCACGCTATGGACAAACGGCTACCCTGCAGGCTCCAGCTTCCAGGCAGAGCGGAGCAATATCAGGATGGAGGAGCTACAGGTGAACTAAGACAATTTTCTCAAAAAATTAACTTTACTGGCACAACATCGTGACACTATGTCGTAAAATTATAGAAATTTTATTTCAAAACATCTTAAAATTCTTGTTCACAAACATATACAAAATGAGCATTGTTATAAAAAAATGTGTTATGCAACAAAATTAACTCATATAATCATAAGTGGACCCCACCATACCACACAGTATCAAAGTGTTGAAAACAACTAGAAGCCATTTGCTCTAACTAGAGTCATGTGGTAGTACAGGCTTTTGGTAGTGTAGTTCCAGTGGTGGCGGTGTATTCACTTGGGAACGACAGGGTTCTCTACATGTTTCTCGCTATAGCGCTTCTTCTAGGGAGTGTCGTTAGTTATAATCATAGGATCTAGAAGAAAAAGGGGTGGATATGCATGAAAATGTATACAATATGTTGCCTAAGTTATGTGTAAATGTGCATACACCCCATTCATTGTAATAGTATGCACCTACTATACACATCTAGATCCTGAGAGATCTTATACAAAAAAGGTAGTTCCATCCGCAATACACATTTATTGCAAGGATTACATAATATATACAAATTACACACTAAACAGTATTTACAACCCATTAACAGTATACATCCCCTGGCTTATATGATATTTACAAATTACCCACAATAGACATATTTACAATACAATGTATGTACAAGCAGGGAGTTGGTTACTTTTCCACTTCAGGACGGGGCATGGTGCCTGCCATGTGTTTCCACACAAAAGAGATCATAGCTTGGTTGACAAAGCATTATATCCCCTCTCCTTTCTGTACTGTGGCTCATATAACTCTCCCTAATTGGCCACTGTACCTTGCAAATGTATATTGGCCACTGCCTGATTGGATGAGTCAAAGAAGGCTGCTGTGTACTATTCATGTAGTGATCAGGGTAAACAAAAGGCCAACCTTTGAACTGGAACTAAATACAGTAACACCATCATAACACTCCATGCTTTTCATCCATTTCCTTCTAACTGAAATATATTTCTAATCACAATAATATTTATAGCTTTTATGGATTGGCCCCTTGTGGCAAGTGAAAACTAAGGCCACACATAAAATATTGGTTTAGGTGTAATCTCCTTTGAGCTTTTGTCATTGCTTTCTGAAATAAAAAAACTAGTTGAAAAGACTCTATAAACTCTCCATCTCTACAGTCCACATTCCTGGATTTCAGTATCTGTAGTTCATCACTTGTTTGGGATGTAATAGGTTCATAATAATAAGAGACAAAACCACAAAAAAAAAAAAAAGGAGGATCTTGGTTCTCAATAGTCCAATAATAATAGTACGAAAGTCCATAATGCAAATCTGGTCGTGTTGCTCTTGCTTCTGGGATGGTCTTCCATGGGGATTCCAATTGTCCAGGAGCCTCCTTCCGATATAGGATATTGAGCAACGTTTCGAAGGAGGAGGCCAGAGCCGCCTCCAACTCAACTGTCGCAATGGGAACCTGTGGGAAAAACCTCCAATGTAAGTATATCAGCTGAGAAGCAAAGTTGTATGATCTCAGGTCCGGGACTGCTAGCCCCCCCCCCCCAAAAAACAGGGCGTTTCAGCATGGACAGAGACCGTCATCCATTCTTGTTTAGTCTTTTACGTATTGTAGATTCGCTAACAGGGATGTTAGCATTTGCCAGTGACTTTTGTAAGTCTTTAGCTGACACTCTAGGATTCTTCTTCACCTCATTGAGCGCTGTGCTCTTGCAGTCATCTTTACAGGACGGCCACTCCTAGGAAGAGTAGCAGCAGTGCTGAACTTTCTCCATTTATAGACAATTTGTCTCACTGTGGACTTATGGAACAGCAAGGCTTTTGGAGATACTTTTATAACCCTTTCCAGCTTTATGCAAGTCAGCAATTCTTAATTGTAGGTCTTCTGAGAGCTCTTTTGTGCGAGGCATCATTCACATCAGGCAATGCTTCTTGTGAAAAGCAAACCCAGACCTGGTGTGTTTTTTATAGGGCAGGGCAGCTGTAACCAACACCTCCAATCTCATCTCTTTTGGACTCCAGTTGGCTGACATCTCACTCCAATTAGCTCTTGGAGATGTCATTAGTCTAGGGGTTCTCATACTTTTTCTACCTGTACTGTGAATGTTTACATGGTGTGTTCAATAGAAACATGGCAACATTTCATTCTTTGTGTGTTATTAGTTTAAGCAGACTGTGATTGTCTATTGTTGTGACTTAGATGATGATCAGATCACATTTTATGACCAATTTGTGCAGAAATCCATATCATTCCAAAGGGTTCACATACTTTTTCTTGCAAATTTATATAAGGTCCTTTCACATAGGCTTTCCTTCTGGCGGACTCAGATTTGCTCAGCGGGGATCGATCCGCCGATTCCCGTTGAGCAGGCAGAACACAGGTCCGTCTCCGCTTACTTTGCAGAGACAGACCTGTGCTCCCCCTCTCCTTTATGGGAGATCGGATGAAAACAGACCGCCTGTCTGTTTTATCTGATCTCCAGATGGATGGAAAATAAGGTTCCCATCCATCTGGATTTCACGGATCGGATAGCAGCGGGTGTCAGCGGACATGTCACCACTGACATTCGCTGCTCCATACGAGTGCAAGGAGCATCTGATCAGGTCAGCCTGAAAAACTGACAGGCAGACCTGATTGGAAAGCCTGTGTGAAAGGGCCCTTAGAAAAATCTGATATTTTTGGGAGATTACCCTTACTTCCAGGTCTCTTATTTAGCAGATCAGAATAGGAAGGGTAAACCCCCCGAAGAGAGGCCCTGAATAGCAGTAAAAAAAAAAACTTTACAGGGACTTAATATTTTTACACAGAATTCCATAGTTTTAACTCCTAAATTATCTCTCGTGATATCTCCGTAAGTCATTTGACACATTGTAAATTTTCTGCCTGGACGATGATACAAAGAATTCACCCTTCTCAGAGTCTTTCAGCATGGTTGGCCTTACTTGTTCAAAGTATACCCTGAACCACTGGAAAAATAAATAGAAAATATTAAAAATCATTACGCCAACTTTATTTTCCATCTCTCCAACCCCCCCCCCCCCTTTTTTTTAACATTACCATTTCCTCTTGTTCTGTCAAAGCAAATACTGCAACCTGATGAGTGGCTGTCTTGTGCAGCTGAACCCCAATGACTGTAAACAAGGCTGTGTTTTCGGAAGTGACATATTGGTGGTGCACTCTCTTCTCCCACTCATACACCTAGGAGTACAAAATGAAGATGAAACACGCAGAAGTACAAAATTAAGAGGGAACACGCAGACCTCTTCTGCAGTCAAATTCTTACTTACTGTCATGTTCTTAACCACCCCTGGTCTCTGCAGATGCTGAACGACCAGCACTGCTTCTAGGTAATAGAGAATATTGCATTTCTCGGTCAAATCCAAAACCTGTTTATTTTGGGCTTTCTCCATAACTTCAAGAAACGATGGCTTTGCTACCTCCAGAAGCTTGCAACATTGGGTTGGAGTTTTACAGGCAGTCATAAATTGCCAAGAAATGACAATCTAGTCAGAATAACGAAACCTTATATTACCTTTTACCAACGTTCTCACGAGATATGGATTTCATGAGCCTTTTTTGTAGATCATCGGTGACGTTCATAAAAAACGTACATTGTTGGAATAGTTTAGGATCTCTCACAGACAGATTTGTACCCTTTAACTGATAGGTGACAAAGTGTCGCACATGCTTTACAGTTTTTTCTGATTGCTGAAGCACATTTTTTGCAACTATTGGCTATTTTTGCAAAACTCTACACACAAATAAGAAAACCTTTCACCCAATTATCAAAACGTAGTTCTCTTGCAAAAGTGAACACAGCTAGATTAACTCTTCACACCTTTGTAAAAATGGTGTTTTCGTATCAAACAGTAAACACAAGCCATCATCTACTAAGCACACAATGTGCCAACTACACACTGATGGTATGAATACAAACACATCTGGCTTTTGCTTTGTGTATAGATGTCAATTTGAGGTCATACTTTTGTGATAGTGTCATGTAAACATACAAGGATCCAAACTTCAAGTATTGGTGTTAATTCACACTCATCAAAACCAAGACAAAGTCAGAACACAAAATAGTAATTTCACCAAAAAAAAAAAGACAATCAACCTACATCATGTCATCTTTCTGGGTCCGGCCACAAAATTTCATCCACATCGCATGCAATATCCTCCAGTCCAAGGCACCGGGGATAATATCTCCTTGAATGCCGTATCCAGGCCTGACATGATGCCTGGTCAATATCTCCACATGCCTCCTCCATTGCCTGTAAAAGGGCTACCTGTTGATGAGGATGACGGTCGTACACTTTCCAGTGCCAGGCAGAGAAGAACTCCTCGATGGGTTGTAAGAATGGAGAGTATGGAGGGAGGTTGAGTGCCATGAAGAATGGGTGGTCTGTAAACCAGTTGCGGACCAAAGCAGCCCTATGGAAACTAACATTGTCCCATATGATGACATATCGTGTATGCTCTGGTCTCTGAACAGTTAGCATGTCATGTAAGGTGTCCAGGAATGCAATAACGTGTGCAGTGTTGTATGGGCCTATGGTTGCATGATGGTGAACAACACCATTTTGGCTTATAGCTGCACACATGATTATGTTACCACCACATTGTCCTGGGACATTGATGATGGCACGGTGTCCAATAATGTTCCTGCCATGTCTCCTGGTTTTACTGAGGTTAAAACCGGCCTCATCTACAAAAAGTAGCTCATGTCCCATGGCATCTGCTTCTAGTTCCATCACTCTCTGGACAAGACAAAACAAAGGCAACACATCAGGCCCATGCACAGCACTACAGTATGCACTTCCAAATTCAGAACCAATGTCAATTTAGCTTACCTGCACATAGTCACATCGCAGTTGCTTTACACGTTCTGTGTTTCTCTCGAAAGGAACTCTGTAAATTTGCTTAATTCTTATTCTGTGGCGTGCAAGTACACGACTTAGTGCAGAAATGCTTACACTGTGTATATTTTGAAAGATGTTGTCATTATCAATTATGCGCTGCTGTATTTCGCACAGTCTTATTGCATTATTGGCAATCACCATGTTCACTATATTGGTCTCTTGCTCTGGAGTGAACATTCTTCCTCTGCCCCCAACATCTGGATGTCTAGCAATTCTGTAAAGTAACAATTTCAGTATTTTTGCATGTATGGTACTGTTGTGTTTCTCATTAGAGTATGGCAGTGCTACAAAGTACTTAACGATTCTCATTAGGAAATGTCCTAATGATGCTTGCCACAGTGTAGCGGCTCAAATTAGGCTGAACCCGCTGGCCAGCTTCCCTCAGGGTCATTCCATGGTTGATGACATGGTCCACTATTGTAGCTCTGATGTCATCAGTTATTCTATGTCTTACTCTTCTTACCCTTCCTCTTTCCCCTTCTCGTCCTCTTCTTGCTCCTCCTTGTCCTCTTCCTCTAACCCTCTCGCTTCTTCACCTCCACGTCCTCTCCCTCGGCCTCATCGTCCTCTTCCTCTAACTTCCTCTAACCCTCTCGCTTCTTCACCCCCACGTCCTCTCCCTCGGCCTCCTTGTCCTCTCCCTCGGCCTCCTCATCCTCTCCCTCGGCCTCCTCATCCTCTTCTTGCTCCTCCTTGTCCTCTTCCTCTAACTTCCTCTAACCTTTTCGTTTCTTCACCTCCACGTCCTCTTCCTCCAACTTCTTCACCTCCACGTCCTCTCCCTCGGCCTCCTCATCCTCTTCATCCTCTTCTTGCTCCTCCTTGTCCTCTTCCTCTAACTTCCTCTAACCCTCTCGCTTCCTCAACTCCACGTCCTCTCCCTCGGCCTCCTTGTCCTCTCCCTCGGCCTCCTCATCCTCTTCTTGCTCCTCCTTCTCCTCTTCCTCTAACTTCCTCTAACCCTTTCGTTTCTTCACCTCCACGTCCTCTTCCTCCAACTTCTTCACCTCCACGTCATCTCCCTCGGCCTCCTCATCCTCTTCTTGCTCCTCCTTGTCCTCTTCCTCTAACTTCCTCTAACCCTCTCGCTTCTTCAACTCCACGTCCTCTTCCTCCAACTTCTTCACCTCCATGTCCTCTCCCTCGGCCTCCTCTGATTTTCACTGTTCTCACTCTTACTGCTCCTTCCATTGTACTCCACACAGACCGCTTACCTGTGGCTTATTTATAGTGCTTAGGCTGATTGCAAAGTGAACTAATTATCTAAAACAGTTTTCACATGTGAAAGTGTGCCAGACAGTTGGCAAAATAGTGTTAATGATAGCCATACATGTGTAATTTTGCTAGGAGTGTGTTGGAAATTTGGTAATTGAGTGTAAGCAGTGAGTTGTGTTTACAGTTCTGCAAAAAGAGTGTTGTGCAGTGAATTGTGCCTACAGTTTTGCAAAGTGTGTGTTACAAAATTGCAAACTGAGTGCAAAGCAGTGTTTGTGCTTTTAGTTTTGCAAACTCAGTGAGTGGTTTTGCTATACGTATTAATAGTTTTAGAAATTGTGCTACAAGAATCACGATTAGCGCTTAAGCATTCTGAAAAAAAACTGTAAATAGTTGATTATGGTTGGGTTCTTAAGGAAATGTTTTAGGGAGTTAAAACATTTGTTAACCCTTTCAATGTTATTTACAAAATTTAGGTTTACTGATTTTGGGTTTATAAAATAGAGGAATCTGGCCATGTCCTCAACCTAGGGGGAAAAAAACATGATTATAAATTGGATCAAGGGTGTACTGCAGTGTTAGGGCAGAGAAATATAAGAAGCAGATGGATAAGGGTTTACAGAGGGAAATCTGCCCAGCATATTAATGGAGAAGTACAGCCAAAGCTCGGTTGGCTCTACTTCTGTAGATCACAGGAGTGCAGTTTGTTCTGCACTCCTGTGATCATTTTCAGCAGACAGTGGGCTGACATCAGAGCTGGTCCTGACATATGGTTGGAGTCTGCCCACATGCCTGGACTGGCACCCGGCTCAGCCTCTCAGTGTGTTGCTGAGAACCTGAGCCGGCCGCTCCTGCCCCTCCACAGCCCAGCAGTCCAATGAATGAGGAGGAGGCAGAGCAGACTGACAGTCACCATCTCTCTACTCGGGAAGCTCTGCAGTGACTGCAGTGTTTGATCGCTCAATTCTCAGGGTTAGACCCTGCGGGGACAGATGCAGCGTCTGACTTTTAAGCAAGGACATTAGAGCAATCTACCATTATGTAATAGAACATCAAAGTGAATTCAAAATGGTCTCAATGACAATTAAGTTGCAGTCCTTTGCAGTTTGGAAACATCTGTATTCAAAGGGCTGAGAAGAATAATTTAGTTATCTATAACTATATGCAGTCTTTCCTACACAATAAATGCCTGTGAAGGAAAGGGGCCTCCATTTGGAAATTGTGCTTTTTCTGCCTCCAGGAGGTAGACCCACCCTCTCAGGTACTGCCCTGGGAAGACTTTTTTAAGCATTTAAAACTTTTTTCTTATTTTGATACACTAACAGTTTGGTAACCAAATATAGTACAGTACTGGTTTCATACCTCCTGTTTTTAGTTCTCTATCTCCGATGTTTCACACAAATATGATGTGAAATCTTTGAGAACTGGTGCATTCAAAGAATGCCTTTTATATAGTCCCGCTTTTCTCATTTGTATCCTGGTCTTCGTGGTCCAGTTGGTATAACGAATCCTTTTGAAAAAAAAAAAAAATAACATTGGAAATGCAGAAGAATGGAGAGTTAGAGTTAATGCAAAGAAATTTTGAACAACATTTTTTAGTTACCGTGAAACACCATCATCATCCGGTACATCATCTCCTTCCTGCTCTGTATTCTCCACCGTGGGCAATTTATGATGTGAGTCATGAGAGGAACCGGAAGCCTCTTCAGATGCACATGGTTCAGGTTCTTCAGGCAACAAGTTCCTTAGGGGGATGAGGGTGTATGAGTCTTGATCATTTGAACATGGCAATGTTGTGGAGTCTGCTACAGATGTTGCCTGAACTCTCCTTAAATCTTCAGAATTTTGCACATACGGTGTGACTGCTGTATTTACTTGAGGTCTTACGGTTGCCAATGAATGTTCCCTTTGGACTCTTGTGGGGTTTTGAGTAATGGTTTTAGAACGCATGAGTAAAGAATTATGGTGATTAAACAACATCACGTTGGATGGAGTGTAGTAAAAAAAGGGAACTCAATTGAACATTAGATAGTAGCATAAGAGCGCATGAGAGAATGAACGGTTCAAAAGAAAATTATGGAAAATGACCAACTCTTAAACCAAACTGCTTACAAATCACAAGGGCCAGTACTTTATTTTTGAATTTTGCATTCTATTCTTTGGAAAAACACTTTTTTTTTTTAATTTTGCGTGGGATTGTATTTTTTAAAATTAGCTATGACTTGAAACTCACCTTTATGTGTTATCATCATAATCCACAAATCTTCATTGAAAATGTAGTTACTATTGTTTTAAAACTTTTATCAACGATTGAAATCTAAAACTTGTAAAAAACAACATGTCGAACAGTTGAACCTATAATTAAAAATATAATGTTAGTAAATATTTGAAAAATAAAACTTTGCCAATAAATTGTCATACATGAAAATTTCACTAACCTGGAACAATGCTTATACCATTTTGGAGTAACATATTATCAAATTTCAAAAGTCTGTAAAACAAATTATATAAATATAAATTATATAAAAAATAAGTTAATGAATATTTACAATGAATCAATCATTATCAAATTGTAAAAAAATACTTACTTTCTTTATCCTGAAAAATTTTGTACAAAATTCAGTCTTCCAAAACTTCATCCCTTTGTACTGGAAAGTGTGATCTATTCATTGACACAGCATATTCCTTATCCGGTCTTGTGGAACTTGCAATTTTTTGAGGCATCTGATCCTCTTTACATCGCCATGACGGTTCCAATTTTCCTGCTGCCACTTTAACAATTGTTTTAATTATTTCAAACACATGATCATGACAGACCGGCTCGTAGATTTTTCGAACAATTCATTTTTTCCTTGATCTTGGGTGCTCTAAAGAGGTTCTTTTTGTGCCACATTCTTCACTTCTTGATGTTTTTCTTTTAACAGCTTGGCACCGCCCAACATTCCTGTTATGTAAAATAACAGCCAGCTTTGTCCTTGCCTCCATAGAGTTTATACGGTAATGATATTGTTTATTTTGATACTTCAGCACGCTGCTATGAAAAGTTTCCAGAGCTCCAGTGCGGCAATACATAACAAGATGAGGGACATCATTATGCAGCTGTGTTGAAGTTACTATATCCTCTAGGGCTTTAAATGCTGCACTAGGTTTAATTAACCACTTCACCGCTACATACGAGTCATCTAGAGGATTGTGCTGACATTGCATCTTTTGTCCATCTTCTTCCCAGACATGTATATTTCGAACATGGTAAAGTAGTGATGTCCACTTACTCCAAAAATAAACAGTATCCCCTTTGCTATGTCTACTGCACCAATAGAAATGATTTATCACTAGTCCTATCCAAAATTGCAACTGTTGACAATTTCTTTTTCTACTCGCCTCAACCAATTTTTTTTTTTTCTAAGATTTGATGTAGTGCCAGAGATCATACTGGTGTATAATTGAGCTGTATTCCTCACGCATTTTTTTTTTTTGATTCCCATATGGCGATCTGTTCCTAGAATTTGGACATCATAATTGTCTTTTAAAATGCGATCCAGGCAAATCTGAAAAGCCAGTTTCTCCATGGCAACCAAAGATGTGGTTTGTGTCACCTGCACTATTTTGTAGTCAATAATATACTCAGAATCCATGTCCATTATAGTATATGTACAACATTTAGCTGAAAAAACCCGGACTGTCACATTGTCCATCACCAACTAAATAAACTGCCTCAGTTTGTAAAGTGGATTGTAATTTTTTTTTTCTCTTCGAGCCAAAAATGGTCTATTCCGGCGTATATAATTTTTTTCAAATATTTATGGAAAGTTGCCTTAGTAAAACATGGAATTCTTAATAAATCCATAATTTCCTTTACATTTGTAAACGATGCACCGCTACATAGTATTGCTGACGATAAAATGACATTCCCGGCTGCAAAATTTTTAATTTTGGTTTGACTTTCCCTAAGTAGCATGTGATGGTTTTCCATGCATGTACCAAAAATTTTCAATAAACTCCTTACTAAAATTTTATTGAACGATTTTATTTTTTCAAAGCAATTGTCCTTAGCGCAAATTAGATGTTTCAGTAGAGCAACTAAAAGATGATTCAAATATTATAAATTTTCATTCATCAACAAAAGGGCATTCATCGTCTAAAAGAATATCACAATTACCCTCTGCAAATGTATGCTGTGCACCTGACAAATCACTTTCAGATATGTAGGAAAGGTCAGGGACATAGCTTTCGTCGTAACTGGTATTTGGACCCACTGATGAAAATAATTCTTGATCTATATCCATGTTTTGGACAGACTCACTATCTTCCAAATCTTTTAGACTTAGTGCAACTAAACCTTCACTTTCTTGACATCCAAAGTGCTGTGCATCTTGGAAGGCACAAGATGTTTGCAGAATAACATTGTGGCCTGTGTCTAATAATTGATCATTGTCACTTTTATCATGCTCTGATTCCAATTTGACAGATGTAGATGGAAAAAATACATGGGGTATTCCCGTATACGGCCCTTAATCAGTATGGGTAAAAAATCACTCAAAGGATAAGTCTCTGGTACAGGGTGACCGTTGATCAAGCTTAACTGGATGAGAAAAAAGGGGGGATTATGGAAGATAAAGGAGCCTCCACGGTGAAGAGATCAACAAAGGGCACCACTGAGACAGTATTCAAAAAATACTAAGTGGTAACTTTATTAAGGCACTTGTGCCAAAAAGTTAGAAACATCATATACAGTGGGTACGGAAAGTATTCAGACCCCCTTAAATTTTTCACTCTTTGTTATATTGCAGCCATTTGCTAAAATCATTTAAGTTCATTCTTCTTCCTCATGAATGTACACATAGCACCCCATACTGACAGAAAAACACAGAATTGTTGACATTGTTGCAGATTTATTAAAAAAGAAAAACTGAAATATCACATGGTCCTAAGTATTCAGACCCTTTGCTCAGTATTTAGTAGAAGCCCCCTTTTGATCTAATACAGCCAGGAGTCTTTTTGGGAAAGATGCGCCAAGTCTTTCACACCTGGATTTGGGGATCCTCTGCCATTCCTCCTTGCAGATCCTCTCCAATTCTGTCAGGTTGGATGGTAAACGTTGGTGGACAGCCATTTTTAGGTCTCTCCAGAGATGCTCAATTGGGTTTAAGTCAGGGCTCTGGCTGGGCCATTAAAGAACAGTCACGGAGTTGTTGTGAAGCCACTCCTTCGTTATTTTAGCTGTGTGCTTAGGGGTCATTGTCTTGTTGGAAGGTAAACCTTCGGCCCAGTCTGAGGTCCAGAGCACTCTGGAGAAGGTTTTTGTCCAGGATATCCCTGTACTTGGCCGCATTCATCTTTCCCTCGATTGCAACCAGTCGTCCTGTCCCTGCAGCTGAAAAACACCCCCACAGCATGATGGTGCCACCACCATGCTTCACTGTTGGGACTGTATTGGACAGGTGATGAGCAGTGCCTGGTTTTCTCCACACATACCGCTTAGAATTAAGGCCAAAAAGTTCTATTTTGGTCTCATCAGACCAGAGAATCTTATTTCTCACCATCTTGGAGTCCTTCAAGTGTTTTTTTTTTAGCAAACTCCATGCGGGCTTTCATGTGTCTTACACTGAGGAGAGACTTCTGTCGGGCCACTCTGCCATGAAGCCCAGACTGGTGGAGGGCTGCAGTGATGGTTGACTTTCTACAACTTTCTCCCATCTCCTGACTGCATCTCTGGAGCTCAGCCACAGTGATCTTTGGGTTCTTCTTTACCTCTCTCACCAAGGCTCTTCTCCCCCGATAGCTCAGTTTGGCCGTACGGCCAGCTCTAGGAAGGGTTCTGGTTGTCCCAAACGTCTTCCATTTGAGGATTATGGAGGCCACTTTGCTCTTAGGAACCTTAAGTGCAGCAGAAATCTTTTTGTAACCTTGGCCGTTCTGTGCCTTGCCACAATTCTGTCTCTGAGCTCTTCAGGCAGTTCCTTTGACCTCATGATTCTCATTTGCTCTGACATGCATTGTGATCTGGAAGGTCTTATATAGACAGGTGTGTGGCTTTCCTAATCAAGTCAAATCAGTATAATCAAACACAGCTGGACTCAAATGAACGTGTAGAACCATCTCAAGGATGATCAGAAGAAATGATGAGCACCTGAGTTAAATATATGAGTGTCACAGCAAAGGGTCTGAATACTTAGGACCATGTGATATTTCAGTTTTTCTTTTTTAATAAATCTGCAACAATGTCAACAATTCTGTGTTTTTCTGTCAGTATGGGGTGCTATGTGTACATTCATGAGGAAGAAGAATGAACTTAAATGATTTTAGCAAATGGCTGCAATATAACAAAGAGTGAAAAATTTAAGGGGGTCTGAATACTTTCCGTACCCACTGTACATGTGAAGAGATGTGGCACATCGATAACAGTAAAACGATTAAAAACAAACAGACAGTAAGACATGGATACCCTCCCACCCTGATGAACTGCAAAAGGCTGAGATAGAATACACAGTGGCTAAGTGAAGGCAAGTGAGGCTAAATGATGCACAGTCCCAAGGTGCCAATAGTCGATGACTAAAATGAAAAATTAGGGCAGGTAACTCCAGCAGAAGTCCCAAATGTAAAGGGCATCAAGGATGTAATGGGCAATCACTCAAAAGGTCTTAATAAGAGAGAGCTGATGTAAGGATGGACTTACCATAAATTGCAGATGATAGCCCGCATGAGTAGAGGGGCGAAAAAGTCAGCCTTCAAATCAAGAGCAGCATCCAATCAAGGCCTCTATGTTGACATGACCGGGTATGCCGGCATTGGTGTCCCTCGTGCAGCGCTTTCCTTTTGTTTTCTCTCCGGGTACTTCCTGGTTAGAGGTCAGAGCCGACGGGTACGGCCTGACGTCATATCCGGTGAAGTGAATAGGAGGCAGGGGCGCAAAGAGGAGGCAGCCGTGCTGTAGTCCGGACGTCAAAGAGGTCACAAATCTATGAACTGTGGGCAGATGACGCACCTGTTGACGCATTTCACTGGCACGGCGCCAGTTTCATCAGAGCTAGGGATGGGTGGGACAGAGTTCGCTATAAGTAGTGGTCAACTAATTGGCTAATTAGATGCAGATGTAATTGCCTATGTAAGCCGGATATATGCAGTACACTCCTTCCTCCACAAGATGTCACCACTTTATGTAATAGAAATTCCATATGTCCAATACACCCACCAGCGTCAAGCTCCACTATCTCAGGGAATTGCATGAGGGAAAAGGCCCAAGTGCAGACCCCTGAAATTGATTGGTGGTGGTATCCAAGTTCCCCAACTAGTATGACACATTGTCTTTTCTCTCTAGCAGACCATGGGATCTTCACTAACTATATAGATATATATGGCGCATCAAATAATGCTTCAACTTAAATATTATACATAAAGGTCTAAGGAGAAGACAATGTGCCAGTACAAAAAGGGTACACTAAGCAGAAATTACTGCAAATAAAGATCCTTGATGTTTATTCAAAATATGAATAGGATAAAAGAATCCAAAGTTTGGGCATTCAGTGAGGGCTAATTATATACGTAAACATGGGAAGTCAACGGAAATACCGTCAGCAGGGTCACTGAATCACTAATTACAGTGGAAGATCGTTGACAGATTGTAGGCACCGAATAATTCAAAGTAGACAAACTTGGGATTTACCGTAAGTTCAAACTCTGAATATAACAGAAATTGGTTAGAAAAATAGACAATGTGGCCGTACACCAGGAGGGCAGCCAACCCCTACTAAGGATGAAAGAAGAGGAACAAGAATGTCTGCTGTGCTAAGAAGGGTTGCAGGCTGAACTCTACATTAAGTCCCTGCGGGACAAGCGACCCCATCTTGTAAATCCACAACTTCTCCTTCTGTAAAAGGATATTGTCAAAGTCCCCCCTTCTAGCCGGTAATTTGAGGGCATAAATGCCTCTCACTCGTAGACCATAAGGATTGGAATTATGATGTTGTAAAAAATGTAGAGGTATGGTTTTGTTGTCTACCTTTTTGCAGATATCCGCTAGGTGCTCAGCAATCCTGACCTTTAATTGTCTCTTAGTTTTTCCGATGTACGTTTTTTTGCACGGACATATTATTTGGTAGATAACTTGTGCCGTTTGGCAGTTGATAAAGCTGTTAATACTGAACTCCTCCTTACCATCACAGCTCAAAAAGGAGTTGGATCTAATGACCAGTCTACACATACCTTTACCTTTTGATAATGTCATCTCTGACAAAACGCGTCGGGTCACGGCGTGCCAACGTCACCCTCACGAAGCGTCCAGGAAGTACGGGCGAGCGGAGCCGTCCGGCCGGCGGCTGCTACAATTTTCTTTGGCGTTCATACTCCTGTCTGTTTGTAAGTGTTATTCTTTTTACTTAATACATTTTTGTGGGATTTTATGCTATGGCGTCCCCCTTTCTATTTTATGTTTGACATCCTCCCACAATACCCCGAGTACTTAGAGGCTGTAACATCATCCCTGCTGATTTTTACCTCTATTTGGTAAGGTTATTTTGTATTGCTTCTGATCACACATTGCTTGCATGGTTGGGACCCCCTGCGGATCTTATATGAGTTTTTCACATATCACTCTGGTAAGCTGCATTCCTATCGGGGGAGGTGCCTGGATCTTTCATTCAAGCTCTCAATTTTTCTTACTTTTGGTAAGAAGTACCTTATAGGTCTGTCTTGGTGGTGGAATTTTCATCTATCACACATATATTTTCACTCTCATACAAGCACTTTATCACCTGGAGTTTTGGTGCTTTAATATATATAGAGAGTTTTTTTACATATTTGTTGTTTTGGTTTTACGCTATGGCGATATATATTTTTTTACTTCACATACAACCATCACATTGAGGGGATCGGTGTTGAGACTGTGAAGTTTACCGTGTCCAAGTCCCTGGAAACATCTGGATTCGTTTGGCACGAACTTTACATGTTTTTGGTAAGCGTTTCATCTATACAGTCACCCCCAATCACGTTCTCAATTTCTGGATTGATTTATGGACTCTTGTTTGGACAAATTATTTCAGCATAATTTTTCACATATCCTTTTTACTGTTTGGCATATTTCATTTATATGGTTGATCATTTTTTAGCGCAACTTATCTATATTATTGGTTTTGTTGTCTACCTTTTTGCGGATATCCGCTAGGTGCTCAGCAATCCTGACCGTTAATTGTCTCTTAGTTTTTCCGATGTACGTTTTGTTGCTTGGACATATTATTTGGTAGATAACTCGTGCCGTTTGGCAGTTGATAAAGCTTTTAATACTGAACTCCTCCTTACCATCACAGCTCGAAAAGGAGTTGGATCTAATGACCAGTCTACACATAGAGCATCTACCACAGGTGAACATTCCTTTGAGGGGGGGTAATGATGTTAACCAGTTGCCACCTTTATTTGTTCTGATAAACTCAGAATGGGTGAGGCTGTCCTTTAAGTTCCTTGCTCTTTTGGCAGTGATGAGCGGCCGTGGGCCAACAATTTGACCCACCAGTGGTGAAACCGTTAATACCTGCCAATGCCTGTTCAGGACAGACTTCACTTGATCCCACTGTGTGCCAAAGCGAGTCACTATGCGAGGGTATGAGGGTGGGGAACTGGCTGACAAAGAGGATTGATTTTCCTTAACAGAGAGAAGGTGTCAGAGAAACAGCCATGCTGCAACTGGTGACTCTGCCAGTACTTCCAATGGCCGCAATGGACTCAGGCCATAGACTCATTGTCAGTGAAATGGCTGTGCTGCAAACTGGCAACTTTCCAGTACTTCCCATGGCCGCAATGGACTCAGGCCATAGACTAATTCACTGGCCTATAAAAGGGCTCTGCTCAGCCCATCAGATTGCTGGATTGTCTTCAGCTCTTCCTGTTTCCTGTGCATTGCTACTTCCTGGATTCCAGTTTGACCCGGCTTGTTCCTGACCTGTCTGCTCTCTCTCCTGGCTTTGACCCTCGGCTTCGTCTGACCATCCCTGCTCCAGTTTGGCTCTCCTGTTATCTGATCTCGGCTTGGTTCACGGACTTGCTTCCTGTCTACCTGCCCTCCAGTACCTGATCTTGGCTTCCCCACGGACTTGTCTGCTTCTGGCTTTCCTAACATACCTTTGGCTTGCACCTGTTGCAGCTTCCTGTGTTTGACCCCCGGCCGGTCTTACACCTACTGCCTGGTTGTTCCTGGTTCCTCCTTGGACTGTCCGGTGTATTCCTGCCCAGCACTCTGCTAGAGACCGCCTGTTCACCATCAGGACCCTGCTGGCAACCAGTGCTTCTGTGGGCGCTACACCCCCTGTCTCAACCCCAGGGGTGTGTCGCACTCAGCCGCAAGGGGAGCCCTCTCTGCATCTCGGCCTCGGATCAGGTACGTGACAGAAGGTCAGATCTCTTTTTAGGGGCTATTTTCTTACTTGCTTTTCTAATAACCTTATTAGTATAGCCTCTCTCCCTAAACCTTCTATGAAGGTCCCTCGCTTCTGTTTGGTAATCCGAAGGATCGGAACAGTTCCTCTTCAAGCGCAGAAATTGCCCCACCGGGATACCCTCAATCAGTGACTTGGAGTGGTGGCTGTTCGGCAGCCAACAGGGTGTTGGCCGCAGTTTCCTTGCGGAAAGTTTTTGTTTTAATTGTCTGGTTTTCCTGCGAAATATGGAGATCCAAAAAGGGAAGATTGCTGCCTGTGGCCGTATAGGTCAATCGAATATTACGGTCGTTTTTATTTAGCTGCTGGACAAAGGAGTCCAATTCCAAGGAAGTGCCCCCCCAGGAGCAGGACATCGTCAGTGTACCTCAGCCATAAAAAACATTGGCTGAGGTACATTGGGGATGGGTAGATAACCTGCTCCTCCCAGAGTCCCAGGTGGAGGCAGGCGTAGGCTGGTGCCCACGGTGCCCCCATCGAGGTGCCCCTGATCTGCTGGTAGAATGTATTGAGGAATTGAAAGCAATTTTTACTTAACATGAAGTCCAAAAGTTCAACAATGAACTCATTATGGGCCCCTAAATACGGAAATCTTAGTTGAAGAAAACGCGAGATCGCTCTAAGGCCCCTCTCATGGGGTATTGATGTATAAAGGGTTTCAACATCAATACCCACTAGCAACATATGTTCAGGGATGGAAATGTTGGCGAGTTTCCTCAGTAAATCCCTCGTGTCCTGGACATAAGATGGTAGATCAACAACCATCTCTTTAATAAGGGAGTCAACAAACTTACCCACTCTTTCCAATGGACCCCCTATGGCAGACACAATAGGTCTGCCCGGTGGGTTGGAAAGGGATTTATGGAGTTTGGGGATGGTGTAGAAAGTGGGTATATTATAGGTGTTAACAATGAGGTGATCTGCTTCCTTTTTAGAGATCAATTTAGACTCTCTAGCAAGTGAGATCTTCAGGTTAAGGGCAGAGACAAGGGAGGGAAAGGGACTGCCCCTTAATTTTTTATAGGTGCTAACATCACTCAACTGACGTAAAGTTTATTTTTTATACATCTGTTCACTGAGCAGTACAACATTCCCTCCCTTGTCGCTGCCCTTAATAACCAGACCCTGAGCCTCCTCCAACTCTTGAAGGGCCATTCGTTCAGCCCTAGAAAGATTATCGATGCCCTCCCTTTGCCGTTTGATTTTACGCAAATCTTCCTGTACCAAATCCAATAACACTTTAATATTCTTGTGTTTGGTTAAAGAAGGCATTCTCATGGATTTGATATGGAGATTGGCATCGCGTCTGATTGGGTCCCCAGGGTCAATCTCACACTCCGGGGGGCCACCCTCCAAAAGTAGTGAGGTAAGCATGTCAATAGCTTCCCTGCCCTGTTCAGTCAGTGGTGCTTCCCTTCCAGGGTCATCCTGTTTATTATAATGCCACATCTGGAAGATTACCCTCCTGAGAAAGAGGTTGATGTCCTTAAAGACCTCGAACTCCGACATTGATATGAAGCTGGGGAGAAATATAACCCCCGACTCAATAATTTGATGTGTCTATCCTGCAGATCAAAGTCTGATAAATTAACTACCTTTAGATCTGTACTGGTCATATTTATTTGTTTCTCTTCTGGCTTTGTGACCTTGTCGATCTCTTTGACCCTGATTTGTACTGGTTTTCCCTGTTTTTTATTCTGGGATTCACCTTTACTTTTTGAATACCCTTTAGAGGTTCCTGATTTTGAAGACTGCTCCAGCTGGTCTCTGGGTCTATCCCCGGCTCTAAAAAAAGTCACTGATTTCTTCCCTCCGAATCACTACCAGACAAATGTCCTTTATTACAACTGGTGTTCCTATATTTCCTGTGTCCACCTCTAGACCTGCTCCTACTCTGAATTTGGATGGGGTCAAACAGATCCTCCTTTTCACAATCAAGGATGTTCTGTTTGAACTTATTTTGCTTAGTTAACTTAAGATTTTTTTGAATCAGCTCTACTTCCTTTTTAAGGCTATCATTAAGTCTAACAAATTCTTCCTGTTCCTTAAAATTTTCAAGGGCAGCAGTGCTTTTTTCTATTTCAGATTGTAAATCCTGTAGTTCTTGACAGATGTAGATGGTAAACCGTCCTTAATTGGAGTAAATTCCAATACTGGAATTATATTTGATGCCTGAATTTTTGATGGTGTGGATTCCAGCAATGGTGGATCAACCATATGACAGTAGACTGAATATTCATGATCCTTAGAAATATCTCTAAAACTTGCTGAAAATCCATAAGATTTCTCAGATATGGAATTAATAAAATCTTCTGGTGAAGTTTGCGTACCCATTTCTATTTTATGGAAAAAAGTTTCAATGACAGGTTTATGACATGGGCAGCAACTCTGACTTTCTGTTTCACGGGATTGTCTATTAAGTATAGAAAATGACATTAAACTGTCATCTGGTATAAAAGAAGGGACAGCATCAGGTTTCAATACATTACGAGTTTTTTTAAAGTGATAACTGGCCTCGCTGAAATGAACTGAGCATATTCGATAACGATCACCATTAATATCTTCTAAAATATCATTGGCTGCAATAGTCATCTCTTCTTCACTCAAAACAGCATGAGATATCAATTTTGTTATCAAAGTCAACGATTTTGGAAACCGATGTACATCCGGAAAAAACTTTTTCTTCCCTGTCCTATGAGGGCATCGAACAAAGACGCACTTTGGCATTTTACTGAAATCATACAACAAACTATATTAAATATATGTAAAGTAAACATCGTTTTTATAATCCTTTTTTATCAAGCAATATAACAACATTATCACATTGTGAGGTTACTTTTTTAAAGAACATTTTTATGTTTACAATATTTTTTGATGTGCCAGACTAAGGTCATTGCAAGCATCAAATTTACTGGTTTATTTGGGAAACAACAATGCCACATCATTGGTATTAATGCGAGTAATAGTGTCCCATCATTTGTGTCAGATGAATGAATAGTATCCCATCATTTGTGTCTTTAAAATGAATAGTGTCCCATCATTTGTGTCTTTAGAATAAATAGTGTCCCATCATTGGTGTAAGTGGGAGGATTAGTGTCCCATCATTTGTGTCTTTAGAATGAATAGTGTCCCATCATTGGTGTCTTTAAAATGAATAGTGTCCCATCATTGGTATCAGTGGGGAGGAATAGTATTGCATCATTCGTTTCAGTGGGATGAATAGTGTACCAGCATTGATGTCAGTGGGAGGAACAGTATCCAATCATTGGTGTAAGTGTTAGGAATAGTCCCTTTATTGGTATCAGTGGGAGGAATAGTATCCCATCATTGGTGTAAGTGGGAGGAATTGTATCCCATCATTGGTGTAAGTGGTAGGAATAGTGTCCAATCATTGGTATCAGTGGCAGGAATAATGTCCCATCATTGGTATTAGTGGGAGGAATAGTGTCCCATCATTGGTATCAGTGGGAGGAATAGTATCCCATCATTGGTGTCAATGGGAGGAATAGTGTCCCATCATTGGTATCAGTGGGAGGAATAGTATCCCATCATTGGTGTCAATGGGAGGAATAGTGTCCCATCATTGGTATCAGTGGGAGGAATAGTGTCCCATCATTGGTGTCAGTGGGGGGGAATAGTGCCCCATCATTGGTGCCAGTGGGAGGAATAGTGCCCCATCATTGGTGTCAGTGGGAGGAATAGTGCCCCATCATTGGTGTCAGTGGGAGGAATAGTGCCCCATCATTGTCGTCAGTGGGAGGAATAGTGCCCCATCATTGGTGTCAGTGGGAGGAATAGTGCCCCATCATTGGTGTCAGTGGGAGGAATAGTGCCCCATCATTGGTGTAAGTGGGAGGATTAGTGTCCCATCATTGGTATCAGTGGAGAGGAATAGTATTGCATCATTCGTTTCAATAGGATGAATAGTGTACCAGCATTGATGTCAGTGGGAGGAACAGTATCCAATCATTGGTGTAAGTGTTAGGAATAGTGTCCCTTTATTGGTATCAGTGGGAGGAATAGTATCCCATCATTGGTATAAGTAGGAGGAATAGTATCCCATCATTGGTGTAAGTGGTGGGAATAGTGTCCAATCATTGGTATTAGTGGGAGGAATAGTGTCCCATCATTGGTGTCAGTGGGATGAATAGTGTCCCATCATTGGTATCAGTGGGAGGAATAGTGTCCCATCATTGGTGTCAGTGGGGGGAATAGTATCCCATCATTGGTGTCAGTGGGAGGAATAGTGCTCCATCATTGGTGTCAGTGGGAGGAATAGTGCCCCATCATTGGTATCAGTGGGAGGAATAGTGTCCCATCATTGGTGTCAGTGGGAGGAATAGTGTCCCATCATTGGTGTCAGTGGGAGGAATAGTGTCCCATCATTGGTATCAGTGGGAGGAATAATGTCCCATCATTGGTATCAGTGGGAGGAATAGTGTCCCAACATTGGTGTCAGTGAGGGGAATAGTATCCCATCATTGGTGTCAGTGGGAGGAATAGTGCCCCATCATTGGTGTCAGTGGGAGGAATAGTGCCCCATCATTGGTGTCAGTGAGAGGAATAGTGCCCCATCATTGGTGTCAGTGGGAGGAATAGTGCCCCATCATTGGTATCAGTGGGATAAATAGTGTCCCATAATTGGTCAAAAGTGGAGCATATACCCAAAGGTCCCAGTGAACGGGAGCACCAAAAAATTGGTGAAATCCAGATTCACAACAGGTTGCCGTTGACAGAGCAGTACTGTAAAAAAAAAACAAGGTATGGAGAGAACAAGAATGGAGTCAACTAAGGACACCGTTATGCAAATTAAACAAAAATAAACTTTATTAGGCACATGTGCCAGTGCAAGGTAGCAAAATCAGTGTAATAAGGTGTGACATAACATAAGCAAAATCAGATTAAAAACACAATATCATCCAAATGAAAAACATCAACCATGGTTGAATAAATGAGCTTCCAAAGATAGTTAGATGGTAGTACTGATGATAATAATCATAATAATGATGATGATGAGAGATATCAGGTTACATAAACCAGGAGGGTGAAAAAGATCAAGCAATCCCAGGGTCAAAGAATCAATCACATAAGTACTGCCCATATACAGTTCAGCCAATGTAATTCCTCAAGTGAGAGCTCACCAGTGTCAGGGTACCAATAGTAGGAGGGCTCTAGGACCCAGTATCCGTCAGAATAGGAGAAGGGCTCTAGGACCCAGAATCTCCGTCAGCCCCTTACCTGGGCCTTTATAACGGAGCCAGCCCTTCTCTAAGTGCTGTTTGATCTTCAGCTTCTACCAACATGCTGTGTTTCCTGGTTCCTGACTCGGCTTGTTACACCTCCATCTCCAGCTTGTTTCCTGACTTTTACCTCGGCTTGTTTAACGGATCTCCTCTGCCTGTCCAGACCTTGGCTACCACTTGACCTTGTCTCCTCCGCTACCCACCTGGCATCAAACCTTGGCCTGAATCAACCACCCTCTGTCTCAGCGATCCTAAGTACCTGCTTCATCTCACAGGTGCCACCTGCCTGCAGGAACCCCGCAGCACAACAGAGGTATCCCTGAACCCTTTTCTGCAAGCAACTCTGCAGGCGACTTTGGGCCTAACTCCTCCTGTCTCATCTCCAGGGGAGTTTGGAACTTAGCTGCAAGGGAAGCCCTCTCTCCATTGGCCTCCAGCACTTGATACCTGATACCACCACGGGTGAAGGGGAGTTTGGAACTTAGCTGCAAGGGAAGCCCTCTCTCCATTGGCCTCCAGCACTTGATACCTGATACCACCACGGGTGAATGGATGTGAGTAATATAGGGTCCTATATGAAGAACCTGGAATCAACAAGAGCCGAGTAGTTGGTAACTGAATGGCAGGCAGATGCGATTTGCTGATGTACACAAACTCTCAGGTAAACCCAGCGTTGTGTGGATAATGAGTTCTCTCAAACCACATCAAATAAAGAGACTGTTATAGGAGAGATAGTGAATTACCATCTTGGAATGTAAGCCATGGAAGTCTTCACGGGAAATGTTGACCCAAATGACCTGTAGACGGTGCACTCCGGCAAAGGCGTTCCCCGTGTCTGGCTCCCCTCTGCACGCTTCCCTATGGCAGGAACAGGAACGTCAATGGCAGCCGGACGTAGGGGGCGGGGTAACGGATAAGATCCAGCCGTACGGTGCCCGATGGTCAAAATTCAATTGGAGACAAGCTGATGACGTCTACGGTGACATGTTTCACTGGTGTCAAGCCAGTTTCCTCAGAGCTAGCGTTGGAAGGAAGTGCACAGACATTTATAGAGGCCAATTAATTGCATCCAGATGTGGTACTAATTAGATGAAAAATAAAGTGCAATACACAATTTTGGTGCAATACAACATCTTTTTTATATAAATTGGCTAAATTACACACATATATATATATATATATATATACATACATACATACATACATACACATTCTTTAAAAAAATGATTTCTCCTTTAAAACACCTTTTACATCACTTCTCTAAATAAATATATATATATATTTATATATATATATATCTTAAATAAATAAATATATATTTATATATCTAAATATATATATATATATATATGTGTTTGTGTGTGTGTGTGTGTGTGTGTGTGTATATATATATATATATATATATATATATGTATATATATATATGTATAGGAAATCCCAAACTAAATGAGATCATATAGCGCTTGCTGATATGTGAAGGGGACTAAGAGAGTAAAAAATGCAATATAATATAATCTAAAATACTCGAAATCTTTAAAAGGGCTGTACCCTTAAAACATAGATGATATAAAAATAATTATTGTGCCAAAATCAAGTCCAAAAATTCACAGTAACAATAAAGTGCTGAGTGACATATAAAATAGTTCATAAGTGGTTCACTGATGAATATTCCAAAAAAAGTGCCAAAGATAGATAAAATCGATCTATCTTTCCTCGTCCTAAGGAACTCCTTGGCATACTGAAAATTAACTTTTTTTTTTTTTAACTAATTTAACCTTTGTAACAACATGTAGCATTTTTATGATATGTATAAAGAAAATTGTGCGCAGGATCTGTGAAAAATAAAGCTGCTACCTTAGAACCAATTGGTGATAAACTTGTACATAAAAAATCAGGTGCGCTAAATTTATATGTGTCACAAATTGGAGGTGGGAAGAACACTATAAGAAATGTCACCCTCACCCCCGAGGTGTGTGCCGGGTTACTTATACAGTAAACTGTTATTTGCACTGTGAAATGGATGTGCATCAAAGTGCAAATTACCTGTGATGAAGTGTTATCAGCACTCAATTAAACAAATGACCGTGCTAAAATAAATGTGAACATACACAGCTACAAATGCAAATAATAAATGGACCCGTGAGCAACCAATCCAATCAATGGCCCTCAAAGAGGTCGTGACAAATGGTGAGTGTATTAATCATTACACTTAAGCCAATAGGCAACAAAATAGTCTGTGCGTGAATAAACAGTATCCCTCAATGGGGCTATACCGCTGAAACAAAGATTAACACCACTGTGATGTGTACAATAGAAAAGGAAATGTCTCTAGTCCCAATTGGATCCCATAGGGATGTAGAAAGTCCTAAGAAGGAATCCTCTTGAGACTATTAGGTGCAGATAGATCCGACCACCTCAGTGGAGACTAGCCCCTTACCGAAATAAGATGTGAGAGCGTTCGTGTCAGCTCAAATATAAGGTGGATGCTCAGGAGGAGGGAAGAGTGACACACTCAGATGTGGGGAGAGTTCAGCCTCTTACCGGATGTAAAAATTAGCAGGGCTCGTATGTACACTCCTCTACTGGTGGTTCTCCTCAATCCTGGCACTTTGGGCGGTATTCCTCTATGGCCACAGCGAAGTCTCCCCGATGTATCTCCTTCGTTCCCAGTTCCAGCAATGTCTCCTCTTCACTTCCTGTTGACAGTGCAAATAACAGTTTACTGTATAAGTAACCCGGCACACACCTCGGGGGTGAGGGTGACATTTCCTATAGTGTTCTTCCCACCTCCAATTTGTGACACATATAAATTTAGAGCACCTGATTTTTTATGTATAAGCATTTTTATGATAGGCTGCAACAATTGTAAAAAAATATAAAAAAAGTTACCATCAAGATTGAGATACCGCAGCTATGGGAATCCTACTGTTTGCTGTGCTCCATTATCCATGTGTTCCATTGGGCTCCTTGGTCTTCAATCGAGTTCATCCTCAAAAAGAGATTGGTTAGGGTTACATATATATAAAAAACAGAAGAAGAAAAAAAAAATAACATAGTTGAAAATCGTATCTATCGTCACACACATATACACTATATATATATATATATATATATATATATATATATCTTTATCTATCTCACGTATAGCTGTAATAGTGACCAATCATGCCAAGCCTCTGAGTTTTTGCAGTAAACACTGCCGTTGAGATGACTGCAGACATGGTTTCTATAAAAGAGTAAAGATTAAAAACTTATGATGCAAAAATGCAAATTAACAAAGCAACAAGTATATAAACACATGCATACACATAATTCACACTTGCCTAATGCTTTGTAGTCAAATGGTAAAAAAAAATATAGTATATATAGAAATAAAAAATGTAGAGTGTTTGGTTTTGATACATTTTAAATTTCAGTGTATTTTACCTCATCAACCAACCACTTTGTCTCACGCAGAGTATGAAACGAGGACACATACAGCTTGTATGGTCCCACTACTGCTTTCACTGAGCCATCATCTTCACCAGCCCACAGGATATTAACTGGGGGGGGGGGGGGGGGAACCAGGAATAAATATAAATTTAATTTTGTCATTGTACGCTCGAGAGCCAAAGCCAATACAAGTTGAGTACTCCCTTATCTGAAAATTCAGAGAGAGGGGGGGGGGGAGAGAGAGAAAAGAAATGGATAAAACATGATGCCAAACAGTGGCAACTTTAAACAAAATGTGCAGAATGGCCAACAGAGTGAGAAGGCCAGGCCAACCAACCAACAGGCCACGGCCAAACAAATGACTATCGGGTCAAACTTGTAATAATTAGCCCAGTAACTGCTACCTCTGTCTTCTGCAATCTCGGAGATTAAAGATGCTGATGGCTTTAAAAACCAAGAGTAATGTTAATAAATTACATTTGCCATAAGTTTTAGATGTATATTCCACATTAAAGAAAACTAGGCTGAGAAAACTGAACACAACACTCTATATGCAATGGTGATTTATGCAAGATATACATGTAGTGGGTTTGCGGGTATGTCTGTAGTATTAACCTTTTGTAGGGTGGCAAACTGGATTACAGAGGTCCTTTGTGGTACTGCGGATATGGCCGTGTTGATCTTCTCTGGTGAGTTCAGTGACTGGACATCACCTTCCTCCAGGGGGCCTGAACTTTTCTTCTTTTAAATGGCTTCATGTGGTTCATACTAATCTTACTCTTCAGAGTAACTCCATCCAAATTAGATAACTGAACCACCTTGCCACAGATTGCCTTGATGATGTAAGGGCCAAAGAAGTCTTCTTCGATTCTTCCTCCTTTCCTACCAGGCTTCCTGATGTTATGGAGAAGGACCACAACGCCAACATTATAGGTTAAAGCCTTATGCTTTTTCTTCACTCTTCTCTGGAACGCCGCCTTCTGCTTCTCCTGTGACTTCTGGATATTTTCAATGGTTGATTTTCTCTCTTTCTCTATTGACGTTGTCTTTTCCTCCATGAATGCGTTGTAATCCCTCTCCTGTAGTAGACTAATCATTGAAAGCTGAAAGAAAAAAAAAAAAAAAGAAGTCTTAATAAAGAAAGAAAAAATGTGATTGAAATTGTGACAAGATGAATAAATAAATCAATTTGGAAATATAGTCATAGAGTTTGTGTAATTTCTTTAAATAATAATTTTCTTTAAATACAGTTCTAGCAGCTAAGTTTAACATTTAAAAGTTAAAATAACGAATAAGTGTCAAATTGTCTTATGTGCCACTTAGATTGGATAAAGCAAGTATTTCGAATCAGGTGACATCTGTATATACTAAATTATACTATTGGCAAATAATTTTACTGTAGAAAAGACACAAAAAAAAAAATACAACTCACTGGCAGGTCAATAGGAACTTCTTCCCATACATCAAAAGAAAAGGGGAACACTTGGTTGTTGTTAGGACCTTCGACCTTAAAGAAAATAAGGTCGCTTCCAAATACACATCCCAGTTGTTTTGATTGTTGTCCACCAATTTAGCGAGAGTTCTATAATGAATAAAAAATAAAACACGTTTAAAACCACACAGATTAACAGCACACTCTCGGAAATAATGAAGAATTTATAGCTCAAACTGTACACTAATACATACATTTTGTTTAAAAGTGGAATGCAAGAAGAAAATTACTTATCCACTTCCCTACTGGCGCATAGTGAAAGGAGGTTGGTAGAAAACTTTCATCCCTCCGAGTGGACATCATATGACATCCACCTATTCTTACAGCTCCTGAGGAGGAGATTGGGGCAACAGAGTTAACAATTACAGTAGTAAAACACAGTCCTCACATAGCCCTCAAAGTAAAGAGAATCTGTCTATATGCCCATCAGAGTACCCGAGAACCTCAGCCCATGTGTGAAAAAAAAAAAAATAACTGGGTATGTTAGCAGTACTAACATTTGTTTAAAAAAAAAAAAAAGTCTTCACTTTCCTTAGCATTGTGGGAAACAAAAAACAACTTTAAAAAATCAACATGCCTCTTACTAAATACCTTAGACTGTCTACTTTTCAAAAAGGGGTAATTTGGGGGTTACTTGTTCTGTCCTAACATTTCAGGGCTTCAAGAATTGAGATATGCCGTTAGTACATCAGGTATGATCAAATTTTCATGATTTGTGCCATAGCTTGTAGACTCTATAAAATTTTCACACAGACTAAATAATGTACACTAATGTATGCTATTTTTCAAGAATATTTAGCTGTATAGATTGTGGCCCAAATTTATGACCAAAACCACTTATTTGCAAAATGTAATACTTTTTTTTATCACTTTTTTTTAATTATCACTCTTTCTTTCACTTATCGCAAAAATATCAAAAATTCAGTGGTGATTAAATACCACAAAAATGTTTTCAAAATTTAATTTGGGTACAGTGCTGCATGACTAAATCGTTATTGAAAGTGGGAGAGCGCTGAAAGCAAAAGTTGGTCTGGGCTGGAAGGGGGTGAAAGTGCCCTGTATTGAAGTGGTAAAGTGAAACCTGTGAAAGAAGATTTTCATAAAAGTCTGATTATAAACAAGACTTAATTAAACTTGCCGTTTGATGATGTCATTAGTCTTCTCGTCCAATCCATTTGTTTGAGAATAATACGCTGCTGTCACGCTTCTTTCAATTCCCAGCGTACTGCACATCTGATCGTTATCGTTGGGCTTTAATAAAAAACAAAACACAGGAATATAAAATTATAATAAAACCAACAGATAAATTATTTTTCCAAAAAATGATAAATGTAAATAACACATACTTGATTGACGAATTCTCTGCCCTTGTCAGAGAGTATGTGTTCCAGACAACCATGTTGATAGATCATCGAGCATAAATGCCGTCCCACCTCTGCCGCAGATTTTTTTCTTCAGTGGAAAAGCTTCTACCTACTTTGAAAAATAGTCTGTCGCCGTCAAAATGTATTGAAATCCATCCTCTGTTTTAGGTTTTTGTTGGGCGTTTTTTGAGCTGATCCTTAGAGCTGAAAAATGCTCCAAAACGCCTACATGTGAACGTAGCCTAAATGATCTTTCATAAGAGCAGCTGCTCACAGGAATAGTTAGGACAATTTGCATGAGTTGTTTCACTGTTGGAAACATGAAAGGATCCAAAAGTTTGCACATGTGCTGTATTGTTAGTACTGCACCTTTCTGTTTTTTACGGGCGAAGAAGTTTTTAGCAACAACTAATGTGCTAGTACCGTTACATCTTCTGACAGAAAAGATGTAGAAAGTAGGTTGCATGCCTCAATGCCCTTGACCAAAGTTTCCTTAATGCTTGAGAAACGATGATCTAGTTCAGAGAGCATTCGATCCAAGCATGGGTAAAATTTTTCTGTTCTAAGATCATCTTCATTTGACACATCATCCCTTCTTAAACTGGCGTCATACACAAAGTCTTCCATCATTTTTGTTTTTTTAATTTGCCTGGATGTTTGTGGATTCTCAGTGTCCGTGTCCACCAAAGAAACAGCTTTTTGAAGTATAGCTCTTGATTTGTCATTGGTTCTTAGAGATCTTAATGAACTACAAACATCTTTTATATACTCTAATGCAATGGACAAATCTAGGTTTTCCTTCTGAAGCAACCTTTGGAAACCTTCAGTAGTACCCAGCCAACATTCAAGCGCCGAAAGGCAATAGCGTGTTGATAACTTACGCAGTTTAATTAATAAGCCAGTGGCTATCGCAGATTTATCCTCTTTAAGACACTGAACAGCTGGAAAGTTGCCTATTAAGGCAGTAATGGAACGTGCCTGACAGCTGTACTAGTTCTGTTTCTTTTAGTCCAAGTTGGGCCTGAACATCAATTAAGTTTTGGTGCTGTCTAAAAGATACACTAAAAAATGTATAAAGGTTTTCTAGTGTTTGGAAAAAATCCGAAGCCTCTGTGATCCCTTTACAGGTATAACAGAGAACAAGGTTTAGTTCATGGGCATAACAGTGAACATAAATAGCTTTAGGGTGTTTGTTTTTAAACTTTGCTTGTACACCACCAATTTCACCTCTCATAACTGCAGCTCCATCGTACGTTTGAGCAACACAGAGGACATTGTCTAAACCATTAACTGTGAGGCAATCTTCTAAAGATTTTGTTATTGAATTAGCGCTTAAATCTTTCAGTTCACAAAATCCCAGGAAATGTTCTTTGACAGCACTTGTCAGGTTGAACGTAGCATACACAGACAGTAATGCCCCGTACACACGTGCAGATTATCTGCAGACTTTTGTCTGCAGACTTACCTTTTCTATGTAGTGCAAGGGCCTGCCGGATTGCATACAAATTGAAAGTGTTTAGGTTTGACCTCATATTATATGGTTTTGGTAAGTCTGCAGACAAAAGTCTGCAGATAATCTGCACGTGTGTATGGGGCATAAGATACTGTTTTCTTTTATCCCTTGCTTCATCTGCCATTATGGCATACATTCCAGATTTCTTTAACTCACTAACAATCTTACTTGTTACTTCTTCTGAACAGCACTGTATGAAACCATTTTGTGATGAAGGTGATGTATACTTGGCATTGCCTGGAGGCTTGTACTTTTAAAGGAAAGGATCACATTTACTTAAATAATTTAAGCACTCTTTAAAATTGCCTCTATTTAAGCTTCCTTCTCCTTCTAAATGACCTCTAAATGCTATACCCTGCTTGCCAAGAAACACTGTGGTTGCAACAATTTGCTTTAGATATTCTCGCCTTTCTCGAATTTGGAGTTCACTTGCTTTTTCTATTTGTTCTACAATATTTCCATGCTACTTAGCATCTTTATAAGAGGCCAACATGCTAGATTTGTGAATAGCACTCCTTTTATGCTCATTAAAGGACTCTAAAGCACGTTTCCAATTTCCAAATCCATGTGTGCTTAATAATGCATCTTGGCTTTTGGGCCGAAATTTCTACAAGCAAAACAGAATGCAGTATTTTTTTTGTATGAATATTCTAGCCAATTATATATTTCAAACCAGTGAAATTGGAATGATCGCTTTTGTGAACCAAACATTTCATAAGGATAATGCTGTAGTTTAGGCTGTATGGGACCACTATCCACCTCTCCTATTTCAGTAACATCACAAACTGCAGTCAGATCAATGGATCCATCACCCTTTTCTGTATCTGCTGTGGTACTAGAAGTGCCTTCCTCAGCTAGTAAACTACTCTTCTCACATTCTGCAATTTCATTGGTGCTCACAGCTTCTTCCTGCCGAGTCTCAGCTTCTCCTGATGCCCCTTTTTTTGCAGAAAATGTTTCTGATATCCTATGAAGAAAATATTCATAATTAAGCATTTGTTTTCCTGAATTTGGTATATATTTCTTTTTTTACAGGCCTCTAGATATAAATTGTCTTTTTCCACTCAATATGTGGATTCAGTGTGCGATTTTATATAAATGAGAAAAAAATGACACACACTATTCACTTTGTTCTTCTACCAGTAATTTTCACTAATACATTTTAGGGACATTAAAGGAACACTCCAGCCACCATAACCATGTCAGCCTTCTGTTGTGATTAGGGTGTCAGGAAAGCCTTGTTGCCTTCCTTGGTGTGTGAGGTAAGTAGAAAAACAGTTTAAGAACAGTTATACAATGTATCTGGGGTTCGCCTGGTGCCCCTTGCTACCTCCTCTGGAGTTTGAAGCTCTTGTAAGGTCATCAAGCATTCCAATAGGTGTATTTTTAGATGTAGCTCAGTAAAAGGTGTTCCATGGGCATAAGGGGTGGACCCCAGGCAAGTTGTCAAACTGTTCTACTTACAGTGGGAGGACACAAGGGCACTCCTGACAGCATCACTACAGAACAATGTTCAACAGGAGAGAGTGCCGACAGTACATTAGTAATGTTTTAGTGTCACATTGACAAATATGTTGTACGGAATATAAAAGATAACACCACAAACATTATAAACAGAAACATCATGGTAAGTTACATTACAATCTATAGTTTGATCATTTTTGATATGTTACCAACTGCCACCATTCCAAATATTTTCACTTTTTCTTTTTAACAGAAACATTTTATTGATAAAAGTATCGGTCAGAAAATCAAACATTGCCAACAAGGTATATACAAAAGAAAAAGATGAACATAGCAGTAAAAAAGGAAAAACAAGTGCACATATATCACAGTACGGTTAACAAAGCACAAGAAAACAGTCCATCATTTTAGGAGCACAGAAACATCAGGCAGGGCCTTACTTAGTTGTCACCCCTCGGAGACAGTGGGTCCCCTTGGAGGGGGAGCAGTGGGGGAGCTCCAGAGGGTGAAGCTGAGGAAGGCCGAACACCAGCCCTCCCCCCCGCGCCCCCCCAGCCAGCAACCATACAGCATCAACCTTACCACCAGGGCTCATAATACCATTCGCCAGCCTCGGGCTACTAAAGCTGTAAAGATCTGGCAGCAATCCAAGCATCCCAAATCTTCCTGAATTTTTTGGGGGCATTGTCGTCTCAAAATATTTTCACTTTAACATTAATAGGGGGAAAAAATGATATAAAATATCCAAGGCTAAGCAAACACTGTCCTATCAAAGAAGAATTGTCAACTCATTACATCAAACACTTAGAGAATTCAATAAATTAAAAGTCTTTGATAAATCACAGAAAATATTTTTCCAACAACTAATAGACAGAAAATGTGAATAAAAAAAAACACAAACACCACAAACATCTACCCAGAGTTGACGCAAACAAGAAAAAACTCCAACTCCAAAACTTTAGCAAGGACTCCTTGTTAGTCAAGTAAACCAATTAAATGACAAATGATTGCTACAGTACAATGAACAAGTCAAGTCTATGTCATGACATAAATATGTACGCTATATTCAAAACATGTGATTTAAAGCAGAGATGCAATCAAAAGTGGAACTTTCGCTTATCTGTCTCACCCGATTTGGCACCATTCGAGGGGAGGGGGGAGTGGGTAACTGTTTTTGACAGGTACCCTGTCCCCACTTCTGTCGGACCTCGCCACAACGGGGTACGTCAGAAGTTCGGCCCCCCCTCCTCCTCTGCTTCCAGGCCAGTAACCGAGCGCAGTACAATTCGCGCATGTGCAGTAGGGGCCCGGCCTACATACCATATGTGTAGCTGCTGACTTAATTTTTGGAGGGAGTGGCCGGAACACCGCTTTAAACATGCTTAAGAAAATACACATATCTATGCTGATTGGGAACACAAAAGATTAAAATTGTACCTATTATGAACACTGCATTATAATAGGGGTCAAGCAGGCAGTTTAAATATTTTCAAGCTGGATTCAATTTGGCTTTCCATTAACCTCACAATCTTGAGATTGTGTGAATAATGACAACAACTGAAGTTAAGACCATTTTAAAGGGACACTATGTACTACAACCTGCAGCAGTGGTTATGGTTCCAGGAGTGCCCTGGCATTCTGGCAACATCCCACTGTTAGATTTTAAACAGATTGAAACTTACCTCTGATCTGCCGGAACCTGGCCCACACTGGTTTCTGGTCTTTGAGCTCTAAAAGTCAGTTGCTAATTTTCTGATATGTAAGCATTCATTCACTGAGATGGTTCAGCTGATGCTCTGAGCCAAAGAATGAATGCCTTGATTGTACAAAACTGCAGCCAGATTCAACAGCTCATGAATACAAGAAGCTGTGAGACAGGCACATGGAGGGAAAAAAAGTGCTTGACACATTTTTGTATGTGGGATGTTGACAGGACTCCTGGCACCATAACCACTACAGCATACTATTGTGGTTATGGGGTTTGGAGTGTTCAATTAAAGGGGCACCCTAAGCAACATGACCAATATAGGGGTTGTGGTCCAACAGGGAACCTTTAAATGTCATGACCTCAATTGACAGATTTTAGATTAATAACCATTTCTACTGACCCTCTCTATGCCCCAAATGCAGTTTATTGAAAAACTGTGATGGAGTAATGAAAATTGCACATGAATAATGTCAGTAGAAGGGGGAAAATTGAAAAATCTTTATTTTTTAATTTTAATTTTCTTCAACCTACCTGTTGTAGTAGGGGTCTATACATCTTTGGTGTCTATCCCAGTCTGGCTCCAGCTTTGAAACGGTTACCAATAATGATGCCACCAGGGTCCAGTCAGTCAGTCCCTGTCCTAGATTCAGTCAGACAGGGTATTTTTTGATCTGGGTTCCTCATCTCTTTGTGCTTTGCCTAAGTGGAACACAATAAATTACCAAAGTTTGCAAGGATGCAAGTAACAGACAGTGATATCGAATAATTATTACTAAAGGCCTGCTGTAGTGATTTCTTCTCCCTTCAATGGTTTCTTCTCCCTCTTCACTCTGGCGATGTTGTCTTCGTCCGCCGCTTGCTAAAAATAAAAAACATGGTCTTCCTCTGTCGCTGTGTGAGTTTGTTGTGTCTGCTCCCGCTGTCTGCCATTTCTTATATAGCCATGGGGCCATCCGTGATGTCACCCGGAGATCCCGCCCCTTGTGACATCACACATCACATGACGTCACAAGGGTAGAGAAGAAACATCGGAGGAACAAGACACGATTTTTAATAAAGGATTTGTCAAAAACCGTCTCTTGTGTTTTGTAACAGGCCCTTTGGGTCTGGTATGGACCTGACGGAAACCATGATGTTTTATTTCACCAATTTTTATTTATTTTTTTTAAGGCAAATTTTGTTTACATTGAGCTGTCAGTGGGGAACCCCACTGACAACTGATGACTCATTGGTTGTTAAGGATGCGGCGGCTGGCTTCCAAGCCCGCTCCTTCGCAACCAGCTATATACAGTATTTAAAGTGGAAAACTAAAAAACGCGAAACACATCAAAAATCTTTAAAAATCAGTATTTTCTGCTAGAAAATTACTTAGAATCCAAAAACATTATATATATATATATATATATATATATATATATATATATATATATATATATGTGTGTTTTTTAGCAGAGACTATAGAGAAAAAAATGGCGTAGTTACAATAATTTATATCACATGGTATTTGTGCTGCAGTCTTTCAAACTCAATTTATTTTTTGGAAAACATATACTTCACTGAATTAAAACGTAAACATTAAATTTAGCCCAATTGTTTTTTATAATGTGAAAAGGGCTGAAGGCTTAGCTTATGAAGGCATTATTAACCTATGAAGAACCCATAGCCCTCAGCTCATTGCATCTCCCTGCCACGTGCCACCCGGGCCAAGCGCCACTACCACTAACCATTGTCCTGACTGACAATACCTTTGTGCCTCCCAGCACCCCCACCCTCCTGCATTCGTGTCTAACAGTCTCCAACATAGATATTACATACCATTTGTTTTTTGGAGGTGCAGTCAGGTGCATGCAGCAGGTCAGGTGCTGGCCTGGCAGGAGGAGTCTGTATGGACAGCTCCTGGAGTAGTGTGAAACGGTGCCGTGAGATGTTGCTTCCTTCAGGGCCTTGGTGCACAGTTATTAAAGTGTCGCACATTAGTGAATAACATAGCATCAATGAATCCTAGTCAAGCCATGATAATGCATTGCATTCTACAGCTACAGAAAATGAAAGCTTGTGTCAGAACAGCTGGGAGGTCAACTTCGTTTCATCTGTTTTTTTCCTTTTCTTAGATGATTAGTGTTAAGAAATGTTGGCTTTTCTCACATCTGCTTTACATTAACATCTTCCCCACACTCCTGCTTACCTGTGAGTCAGCCCTTACATAAATATGTGAGTAGGGCTGCCTTTTTTTTGGGAAAATCCAAAAAAACATAAAGAAAATTTTGAGACGCTGTACCTGAAAGTGCTATGTGCTAAATAGATAAGTTGTGCAATGAAATGTATAAATATGAGCAATCAATTCATAAAGAGCACAAAATGCAAATGATAGTGCTAAGTGATATGCAAACTTAAGTATTAAATAAATATAGCAGAAGTCCATCAGTCCATTCAATGTGCAAATATATCCAATGTGAAGAAAATTTCACCATGCTAGTGATAAGGTGCTATTATCAATTCTTCAAAGTGCTTGTGCCTGTGTAGTCTTCCGCCTATTAATGTGAGGGTAACTCACCAGAAAACAAATGGCCTCCAGGACCCAGCTCGCTCTATTATGGACACGTAGCCAGATGAATGTTGTATATTTTACAGATAGCGCCCTGGCTCACATTATAAAATATGAAACTTGTCCACTAATCAGGAGGATGATGCCGTTTCCCATAAAAAATGAAAGAACATGCAATAACCCAATATCGCTTGACAAATTATTCCACAAAACAAGTTATAATTCACTCACATTTAAAAGTGCCACCATCGGGCAGTACAGTCTTTTAAAAAAAAGAGGGTTCCAACAGGAATCCAGCAGCTGAAAAACTGCACATGATTAGTAGAGGGGAACTACGTGGGAGAAATGCTCATCAGGGAGCTAGGACCCAGTGGAGGTGATGAAATAAACATGAAAGCAGGAGCTCAAGATTTCTTTTTCTTAGGCTTTTTCTTGTGCGACACCACTTGCCATTCAGAATGTAAGTGTTGAATGGGAGCAGAAGAGGGCTCAGAAGGGGAGAGAGCAGGGATGAGATCCCATTCTCTTAGATGAGGGCTTGGCTCTTCTAAGGAGGTGATCACCACTGTGCGGCCATCTCTGGTGATAGTCAGCTTTGTGGGGTAACCCCATCTGTAGAAAATAGCGTGATTGTGAAGGGCTTTGGTGATGGGCAGCAGAGCCTTGCTCTGCATCATGGTATGATGTGAAAGATCAGGAAAGACTTGGAGATGGGAGTACATTTCAGATGGGTGAGGATGCCTTCTAAAAACTGATGGAAATTGCTCTTTAACAAAATAAATTATTTTTTTTTTTTTTTATAAAATTAGGTCTTTTTTGTTTAAAATAAAAACCGCAGAGGTGATCAAATAACACCAAAAGAAAGCTCTATTCACGGGGAAAAAAAACCCATCAATTATATTTGGGTACAGCATCGCACAGCTGCAGGATTGTCAGTTAAAGTAACGCAGTGCCGTTTTTGCAAAAATCATGGCCTGGTCATTAAGGGGGTAAAACCTTCTGGAGTTGAAGTGGTTAACCCGAGTCAGATCTTTAGCGCTACAGTATCTAAGGTTTCAGCGGAGGACCCTTCTTTCTGTTCTTGCTGAAAATGGTCGCACCGAATAGGGAGTAAAGTAAGAAAACAACTGTATAATAAAAAATAAAAATAAAAAAATCAGGCATAGAAAGATGGGTTGTAGCCAAGCCTACTCTATATAAGGTCCTTTCACACAGGCTTTCCACCTGGCAAACTCAGGTTTGCTCAGCAGGGATCGATCCGCCGATTCCCGTTGAGCAGGCAGAACACAGGTCCGTCTCCGCTTACTTTGCAGAGTCAGACCTGTGCTCCCCCCTCTCCTCTATGGGAGATCGGATGAAAACAGACCACCTGTCTGTTTCATCCGTTCTCCAGATGGATGGAAAATAAGGTTTCCATCTATCTGGATTTCACGGCTCGGATAACAGCGGGTGTCAGCGGACATGTCACCACTAATATTCGCTGCTCCATACGGGTGCATGGAGCATCTGATCAGGTCTTCCTGAAAAACTGACAGGCAGACCTGATCGGAAAGCCTGTGTGAAAGGGCCCTTAGAAAAATCTGATATTTTTGGGAGATTACCCTTCCAGGTCTCTTATTTAGCAGATCAGAATAGGGAGGGTAAACCCCCTGAAAAGAGGCCCTGAATAGCAGTAAAAAAAAACTTTACAGGGACTTAATATTTTTACACAGAATTCCATAGTTTTCTCCTAAATTACCTCTCTTGATATCTCTGTAAGTCATTTGACACATTGTAAATTTTCTGCCCGGACGATGATACAAAGAATTCACTCTTCTCAGAGTCTTTCAGCATGGTTGGCCTTACTTGTTCAAAGTATACCTTGAACCACTGGAAAAAAGAATAGAAAATATTAAAAGTCATTACCCCAACTTTATTTTCCATCTCTCCAACCCCCCCCCCCCTTTTTTTTCTTTTTTATAACACTGCCATTTCCTCTTGTTCTGTCAAAGCAAATGCTGCAACCTGATGAGTGGCTGTCTTGTGCAGCTGAACCCCAATGACTGTAAACAAGGCTGTGTTTTCAGAAGTGACATATTGGTGATGCATTCTCTTCTCCTACTCATACACCTAGGAGTACAAAATGAAGATGAAACACGCAGAAGTACAAAATTAAGAGGGAACATGCAGACCTCTTCTGCAGTCAAATTCTTACTTACTGTCATGTTCTTAACCACCCCTGGTCTCTGCAGATGCTTAAGGACCAGCACTGCTTCCAGGTAATAGAGAATATTGCATTTCTCGGTCAAATCCAACACCTCTTTCTTTTGGGCTTTTCCCATAACTTCAAGAAACGATGGCTTTGCTACCTCCAGAAGCTTGCGACATTCGGTTGGAGTTTTACAGGCAGTCATCAGGGTTTCAAACCTGAAATTGATGTGAAGGGTATAGCATTGCAGAAATCGCCAAGAAATGACAATCTAGTCAGAATAAGGAAAGCTTATATTACCTTTTACCAACGTTCTTACGAGATATGGATTTCATGAGGTTTTTTTGTAGATCATCGGTGACGTTGATAAAAAATGTACATTGTTGAAATAGTTTAGGATCTCTCACAGACAGATTTGTACCCTTTAACTGATAGGTGACAAAGCGTCGCACATGCTTTAAATAGTTGATTGAAAAAGAGTGAGAGAGTGCGCTAGTAAGAAATATTTACAACCAAAGATCCAATAATGGAAATGAAAGTGATAATGTAGAAAGTTTGGTGCGCTACAAAAATGATGTGATGTGCAAATATATCAACATATATACAGTATATGCAAATAATATAAATAATACAAAGGTGCAAAAATCAATTATGGTGACATATATAATCAGTTGCCCACAATCAGGTGCACAGTGAAAAAAAAAAAAATCGTGAATTCAAGTGTATGGTGACAAAAAATTCCGAAATTCAAATTTCTTATGGGTGAGTGTCCAAGAAGAGTGAACTGGTGACAATAATGATGAAGTTATATTGGCAAGGGATGTGACAATTCCCACCACCTTTCCAGATTTACTTCTTACCAAAATTAAATGTATTAAGGGCGTGAAAAACGATCAATCCAAATGAAGCCTCTTAATTCACCACAGGTGAGGGTTTATGTGAGCCACCTTCACCTGATATATATCACACAAGCCTCTTACCAGATGATGGATATGTAGAGCTTTGGAATGTATATTCTCTGATTATCCTGTGCTGACAGTGGTGAGGAGAGACTCCTGGCACAAGTACTCAATTCAGCATCCAAGGTGTAGCCACATGGGGAGCAAGAAAGGAAGCCAAACATAGTGCATTATCCCAAAAAACAAGATTTTATTATAGGTAAATGCACTTAATAGTTGATTATGGTTGGGTTTTAGGGAGTTAAAAAACGTGTTAACCCTTTCAATGTTCTTTACAAAATTTAGGTTTACTGATTTCAGACTTGTATAAAGTACTCAAAATTTCTACTTGAGTAAAAGTACAAGTGCTCGATCAAAAAGTGACTTAAGTAGAAGTGGAAGTGCTCGCAGAAAAAGTTACTTAAGTGGAAGTACTAAAGTATTCAACATTTTTTTTACTTAAGTATTGCAAGTAGTTTTTTCAAAAAAATTGCTACTTAAGTACTAAAAGTAAAAAGTACCAGTAGTTTTGAAAAAAAAATTCTACTTAAGTACTGAAAGTAGAAGTAGAAGTACTGTGTTATGTAGTTATTAAAGAAAGAAGTCAAAAGTTTGAACATCATATTGTTTTTTATTATTTCAAATGATTTATTCAAATGATTAACCTAAAGGACAATCACAATTCCTTAGGCTGTAACTTTTTGTAAACAAAAACAGATAAAATATGTCCCTCCCTTCCCCTTTTAAAGCATCCACCTTTTAAAGCCAGGGGTGGTCTCCTTCCTGAGCTTCCTCACTCTCACAGCCAGGCAGATCTCTTGAAGTTGAAGGGCCAGGGGTGGAAGGTGGTGTTTTTGGTTCGTCCATCTTTTCAGCTGATCAAAAGGCAGAACAGGAGCATGCGCAATCTTCTTAATCGCGGTTTGATTTGATTCGCTCAATTGATGATGATGTGCCAGGCCAGCTTCATCAAACCTACAACGCTTAAAGTGAAAAATGCATCAAAAACTACTAACAAAGTGGCTGTGCTAAAAATGCTAATAAAGTGCCTGCAATTATATATACAGTGGGTACGGAAAGTATTCAGACCCCCTTAAATTTTTCACTCTTTGTTATATTGCAGCCATTTGCTAAAATCATTTAAGTTCATTCTTCTTCCTCATGAATGTACACATAGCACCCCATACTGACAGAAAAACACAGAATTGTTGACATTGTTGCAGATTTATTAAAAAAGAAAAACTGAAATATCACATGGTCCTAAGTATTCAGACCCTTTGCTCAGTATTTAGTAGAAGCCCCCTTTTGATCTAATACAGCCAGGAGTCTATTTGGGAAAGATGCAACAAGTCTTTCACACCTGGATTTGGGGATCCTCTGCCATTCCTCCTTGCAGATCCTCACCAGTTCTGTCAGGTTGGATGGTAAACGTTGGTGGACAACCATTTTTAGGTCTCTCCAGAGATGCTCAATTGGGTTTAAGTCAGGGCTCTGGCTGGGCCATTCAAGAACAGTCACGGAGTTGTTGTGAAGCCACTCCTTCGTTATTTTAGCTGTGTGCTTAGGGTCATTGTCTTGTTGGAAGGTAAACCTTCGGCCCAGTCTGAGGTCCAGAGCACTCTGGAGAAGGTTTTTGTCCAGGATATCCCTGTACTTGGCCGCATTCATCTTTCCCTCGATTGCAACCAGTCGTCCTGTCCCTGCAGCTGAAAAACACCCCCACAGCATGATGCTGCCACCACCATGCTTCACTGTTGGGACTGTATTGGACAGGTGATGAGCAGTGCCTGGTTTTCTCCACACATACCGCTTAGAATTAAGGCCAAAACGTTCTATTTTGGTCTCATCAGACCAGAGAATCTTATTTCTCACCATCTTGGAGTCCTTCATGTGTTTTTTTAGCAAACTCCATGCGGGCTTTCATGTGTCTTACACTGAGGAGAGGCTTCCGTCGGGCCACTCTGCCATAAAGCCCCGACTGGTGGAGGGCTGCAGTGATGGTTGACTTTCTACAACTTTCTCCCATCTCCTGACTGCATCTCTGGAGCTCAGCCACAGTGATCTTTGGGTTCTTCTTTACCTCTCTCACCAAGGCTCTTCTCCCCCTCCCCCTTAAGTGCAGCAGAAATCTTTTTGTAACCTTGGCCAGATCTGTGCCTTGCCACAATTCTGTCTCTGAGCTCTTCAGGCAGTTCCTTTGACCTCATGATTCTCATTTGCTCTGACATGCATTGTGATCTGGAAGGTCTTATATAGACAGGTGTGTGGCTTTCCTAATCAAGTCCAATCAGTATAATCAAACACAGCTGGACTCAAATGAAGGTGTAGAACCATCTCAAGGATGATCAGAAGAAATGGAAAGCACCTGAGTTAAATATATGAGTGTCACAGCAAAGGGTCTGAATACTTAGGACCATGTGATATTTCAGTTTTTCTTTTTTAATAAATCTGCAACAATGTCAACAATTCTGTGTTTTTCTGTCAGTATGGGGTGCTATGTGTGCATTCATGAGGAAGAAGAATGAACTTAAATGATTTTAGCAAATGGCTGCAATATAACAAAGAGTGAAAAATTTAAGGGGGTCTGAATACTTTCCGTACCCACTGTATATATATATATTCTTCTTGTATTCAAAATCATCGCCCACAGTATCAAAAATAAAGTGACATGTCTGTGCTAAATGCAGTACAAATTATTCCCACAATGTAAATTTAATTCATATAAAATATATATGACAATACCACAATAAAATAAGTTGTGATTGTGAATAAGTTAGGTGCAAGTTTAAGTGTGTAAACTAAACTTTATAACGAAAAGTCCATAACTGAATTGCACTGTGCAATCTAAGAAGTGCTGTCACTTGCTGTCAGATGCTTCCACCTTTCTTCTGTGATCTGCTCAATAAAAGTGGTGGACTGGATAGCCTCTCTCTCTGCCTCTCACCTTAGTAGCACTGGCACTGCACTGGTTCAAAAAGCTTTCTATATTATTTTCATTATAAGAACTTGTGAGAACATGCTTCCACCACCTGTCCTTCACACTAGTAGTGCTCATTTGCTTTGCTCAAGTCAAGTGCCACTGCCAGTGGCCACTGCAGTGCAGGCACAGCCGCACAGGCAGAGGCAGGCCGCAGGAAGCACAGGCACCACCACAACACAACACTTATGGTCCATGGACCATGGATGGTCGGATAATCATCATAGCCGTCAGTCTCACTCTTCTTGGTTCAAAAAAGCCACCCATGACCCGTGTGTATATAATATATTAATATTTTATATTGATTATTTGATTCTCAAATGGCACATTTGCCATGGCAAGGATTAGGCCCTCTCCACGGTCCACCTCACTCACAGAGAGAAGATGAGATAACAAAGAAAATGCTCCGAGTCCTGCTCCCGCGTCCCGCCGCCTGCGTCACAACTCCTCTCAGTAAGTGCCCTAAGGGGTGGAGTCTGAGTGACACACAACACGTTTAGAGGCGGAGACCTCGAGTGGGAAGACGGCAGCACGGCTCCTCCAGTGCGGTCTTAACTTGATGATCATGACAGTGATTCCACGGGCCGCGGCGCGAGCGAGGCTGTGGGATTGATTGAATTGAGTTGTGCTGCCTACTGCTACACGCTACCTACTACTACTACTAAATTGTGAGTCAGTATATTTTATTTCATTTTTATATATAAAAGCGGTATTGTTGAGCACTACTAGCCACTAGATCTCCTGGCTGTCACTTTGTCACATGTTGGAGAATCACATCGGCTCAGCTCCAGAAGTGGCGGGTGTCCCCGTCATCCTGCCAGGGCCGCCAAGAAGTTCATCACCTAATCTTAAGTTATTAATATCTTATGAGGAGAGGACCTATGGGATTGAGAATTGAAATAATTAAATATATATGGCTTTTTGAACCAGTGCAGTCAGTGCCAGTGCCACAGTGCCACCCAGACGCTATCCACCAGTGCCACCACCATTAAGTGTGTTGGTCGGTCACTCGAGCACTGAAGGAGGTGGAAGCATCTGACAAGTGAAGTGACACTTTAGATTTGCACACTGGAATTCATTTATGGACTTTTCGTTATAGATAGGTTTACACACTTCAACTTGTTGCACGCACCTGACCTAACTTATTTCATAACTTACTTTATTGTGATTTATTGTCATATTTTATATGAATTGAATTTACTGTTACATTGTGGGAATAATTATTTTCACTGCATTTAGGCTTTAGCACATTCATGTCACTTTATTTTTGATACTGTGTGGAGTGTGGGCAGGGCACTGGGGGCAACGATGATATTATATCGATTGCACAGGCACTTTATTCGCACAGCCAAGTTGTGTTTGTTAGTAGTTTCTTGATGCACTTTAAGCGCTGTAGCACCATTTATTTGTTTGTTTCATATTTTCTTTTTATTGGAAAGATTTGGTATAGCAGCTTTTATTATACACAGCCTTTATTTTCGTATGCGCTGATTTACAAATGACATTATACACATTTTTTTGAGCTTTATGCAACCTGCCATCTACTGTTCTGGCAGTGGTAATTTTTTTAAAAGTAACGAGTAACTATGCAGCACAAAAAAAAAATACTTGAGTAGAAGTATTGAAATCATCGAAAAAATGTAGTGAAGTAAAAGTAGAAGTAGGAGAAAAAAATTCTACTCTAGGAAAGTACAGATACCGCATTTCGGTACTTAAGTACAGTACTTAAGTAGTTCTACTTCGTTACTATACATCTCTGACTGATTTTGGGTTCATAAAATAGAGGAATCTGGCCATGTCCTCAACCTAGGGGAAAAAAACATGATTATAAATTGGATGAAGGGTGTACTGCAGTGTTAGGACAGAGAAATATAAGAAGCAGATGGATAAGGGTTTACAGAGTGAAATCTACCCGGCATATCAATGGAGAAGTACAGCCAAAGCTCGTTTGGCTCTACTTCTGTAGATCACAGGAGTGCAGTTTGTTCTGCACTCCTATGATCGTTTTCAGCAGACAGTGGGCTGATATCAGAGCCGGTAGTGACATATGTTCGGAGTCTGCCCACATGCCTGGACTGGCACCCGGCTCAGCCTCTCAGTGTGTTGCTGAGAACCTGAGCCGGCCGCTCCTGCCCCTCCACAGCCCAGCACTCCAGTGAATGAGGAGGAGGCAGAGCACATTGACAGTCTCCATCTCTCTAATCGGGAAGCTCTGAGAACCAAGGGGCGGCTGTGTTTGATCGCTCATTTCTCAGGGTTAGACCCTGCGGGGACAGATGCAGCATCTGACTTTTAAGCAAGGACATTAGATCAATCTACCATTATGTAATTGAACAGGGGTAATGAATTAAAATTCAAGGAGGTCCAGTCGCTAAAATATTCATTGGACAGAAGTCCGAATCTCAAGTCTGTGCTGGCTCAAAGATTAGTCACCGTATGTCTTATCAAAAAATGAGACATGTACAAGTTCCATAGCATTTCAACAATACTTATTGTCAAGTTTCAGTTACGACATTAAACATTTGGACAGTTGGAACTAGGATAGCTTTACATTTGCTCTAGTCTTACAAGCAACTATCCTTAACAAAAACAACATGGAAACAAATCAATAACTCTTTTATAAAACCCATCCATTTTTCAAGTAAAATCAAATTGTACCTTCTAATTTAAACAAGGTGTCAGTTTGAAAAAGTGCACAAATTATCCTCAGTTTTATTTTTAATTTTGTGACCCCCCAAAAACCTTCCCTGTCTAGTGAGAAAAATAGGCTTTTGATTGTCCTGCCAGTAGTTTGAATCTTGGCTTAAATTGAGTTACTGCCATTCTCATGCACATGTGTAGGTGTTCATTGGTGAGCCTGGAACAATACTTGGTTTTAATAATGTTCATAGTGGAGAAAGCTGACTCAGCTGTACGTAGATCCAAACATGGTCAAGGTGTGTAGAGCTACCTTGATTAGACAAGAGAAATCAGGCTCAGGCACAGTAGCCAGAAGTTAGCAGGATCCGTTCCTCCAAAGTGCTCTCTTAAGGCCCGTACACCTTCACCGATTGTCGGCCGTCTTTTGTCCGGTGCTGTCGTGTAGGTTGAAAAGTGCTAAAGACTGCACACGAATTTTGTCGGCCAACAACAACCAACTGCAGAAGTGATGTCATGTGATGGTTAACTTTCCGTGTGTTTTTTCTTCTCTGAGCATGCCCAGTCTTGCTCATCTGCTGTTTTGTAGGCCGAATTCTGTACTGACTGAGGAACAATCCATGTCCATGAAAAAATTGGCTACGCTTGGGGCATAGCGAGCCCCCATTGCCATGCCTTTAGTTTGTACATAGAAGTCATTTTTATACCAAAAATGGTTGCTCTCCATGGCCAATTCAAAGCCATCCAGTAAGTAATTGATCTGTGTTTTGTTTTAAATCAGTATTTTCATGGAGTGCTTTCCTGAGAAAATTGAATATTATAAATATTTTAATCTAAAAGGTACCCACCCACCTCTACATCAGAGTATACACACACGGGCCTAAGGAACAACTCTTTGTTCAACCTGAAAGTCCCAGGCAAAGAATGCATGGGCGCTTTTAAAAAGATAGTATGAAAGAAGGGGACAGCTAACAAATTGAGGATAGAACAAGGGGTACAAGTATCCACGTCCCAATTAAATGTAGAAAAAGAAGACGAATGGGCCAGGGGGACTTTTAAAGGGATACTGTCATCAGGACACATAGCAAAAATCAAACATATATGTAAAAAATTGAACGAATTTTATTATACAAAAACAGAAAAAAAGAGAGAGGGGGAACATTAAAAGTAATTATTATCGTGTTGACAAAACACTAATAATAATACAGCATACAGAGCAATTGAAAATAGTCATACAGTAGCATACAACATAAAGGCTCGGAGAGCCAAATATCCATGGAGGGGTGGTGTAGATCACGCTGTCCACTGCAGACCTGTGCCAGAGATGGTAGGATGTATGTCTACGGGTCACCGGACTACGGCTACGGGTCACCGGACTGTTCTGAGTGTTAGGGTCTGTTGGTCCTGATATCGACCCAATCTTCTATTCACCAGTCCTGGCTATTCCAGCAGCCACCCCCTAGCCTTGTCATGAGACATTACAGGGGACGTATATAAGTATACTGATATTTTGAATACAGTCATCTTAACATCTTGGTTTGGACCCCTGTCTGGCTTGGACTGCACCCATGTCTGCCGTGGGGGTACTTGTCCCAGTTGTGATCCCCTAGATCTCCACTTGCTTTTAGAACCGGCTCTACACAGTAGCAATTGTTGATACACATACCCACGTTATCTGCCCCTGAGGAAGCGGTCACCCGCGAAACATGTCGGGCTGGGTTTAGGTATAGACACCCAGGTCCAATACACCAGACCCACCAGTCCTACCATCTCTGGCACAGGTCTGCAGTGGACAGCGTGATCTACACCACCCCTCCGTGGATATTTGGCTCTCCGAGCCTTTATGTTGTATGCTACTGTATGACTATTTTCAATTGCTCTGTATGCTGTATTATTATTAGTGTTTTGTCAACACGATAATAATTACTTTTAATGTTCCCCCTCTCTCTTTTTTTCTGTTTTTGTATAATAAAATTTGTTCAATTTTTTACATATATGTTTGATTTTTGCTATATGTCCTGATGACAGTATCCCTTTAAAAGTCCCCCTGGCCCATTCGTCTTCTTTTTCTGCTTTTAAAAAGATGGTGGAGGAAGATTTAAGGAACCTAGAAATGAATTCTAAAAAGAATAAGAATATTTGGAAAACTATTAAAAGTCTGAAAAAAGTAATAGTTATTCGGCAAGCAGATAAAGGTGGTGGCGTTGTTATTCTTAGGAAACAAGATTACGAGAAAGAAATGGAAAACCTGTTAGAAGTCGAAGGGACATATAAAAAATTGAACAGCAACCTTAAAAGGAATCATACAAACAAATTAAAGAATTTTGTCAAAAAAGGAAATGAAAGGGGATTTTTAACAAACAAGGAGGTGAAATATCTTGTCCCGGAATCCTCCAAAACACAGGTTATCTATTATCTTCCAGAGATACACAAAAATCCAACTAGACCACCAGGGAGGCCCATTGTGAGTGGGATTGGATCCTTTTTATCCAGGCTAGGTGAATACCTAGACCAATTTCTACAGCCGCTGGTACAAAAGGATAAATCTTACTTGAAAGTACTGTCTAGAACTAATAAGGGAACTGAAAAATATTAATATTTCCAATACTTGTATTTTAGCCATGATAGATGCCAACTCCCTATATACTAGCATCAGGCAACAAGACAGATTAAGAGGTGTAAGGAAAGCACTCCATGAAAATACAGATTTAAAACAAACACAGATCAATTAGATACTGGAGGGCTTAGAATTGGCCATGAAGAGCAACCATTTTTTGTATAAAAATGACTTATATGTACAAACTAAAGGCGTGGCATTGGGGGTTCGCTATGCCCCAAGTGTAGCCAATGTATTCATGGACATGCTAGAAGAACACATTTATACAAGAAGTATACCGCATTTACGGTTTTATAGAAGATTATATAGATGATATCATCATGGGAAGGCACAGAAAATTTGTTGCTAGAATTTTTTGAGGAACTTAACACCAATCAATACGGGATCAAGTTCACGTGCAATTGGAGCTACGATCACGTTGACTATTTAGATCTACAAATTTTTAAGGAACAGAATAGCCTACGCACTAGAACATTTTTTAAACCATTTTTTAAACCAACAGATTGGAATGGTGAAATACTGATGACCGGTTGCCACCATCCAAAATGGAAGGAAAATATTGCTAAACGTCAATTTGTACGGCTGAGAAGGAACTTTGATCCCATGGAGGATTTTGACCAACAGGCAACCATCCTGATGCAAAGATTTGAACAAAAAGGATACCAGAAAAATCAGTTGGGGAAGGTCAAGAGTAAGGTGAAAAACATGAGCAGAGAAGAATTATTGATTAGAAAAGTAAAAGAAAAAAAAATAACATTCTGATGTGGCTTTTATAACTGGCTTTCACAAGCAGTTTAAGGCCACAGAACGGATTGTCAAGAAATACTGGCCAATATTGAAATCTGACAGAAACCTCTCCAAGATCCTCCCTGACAAGCCGAAATGTATATACAGAAGGGCCCCTACTTTGAGAAACCAGTTAGGTGGACCCCCCTCTAATGTTAAGATGTTCCCTGAAATGAAAGGGTTTGTGAGATGCAACCTATGTTTACCCTGCAGAAACAACAAGACTCAACCTAAGAAAATGACTAGTTTGAAGTCAAGGACGAGTAATGAAGACTTTTTAATAAAAGAACTCATCACATGTAACACTACCCCTGTTACATATGTGATTTTGTGTCCGTTGCAATATGTTGGAAGGACTACCTGGCCCCCTATTCGTGAGAGTACGGGAACATATTAATAAACTTAAAAAAGGGGTTTCCGAAACAGTGTATCAAGACACTTTTTAGAGGTCCACCAGAAAGACCCTAAGGGGATGGTATTTTATGGTATTGATATCATTAAAAACCAATGGAGAGGTAACAATAAGAAAATTAAAGTGTCCCAGAAGGAAACAAGATGGATTCATAGATTAAATACCTTACAACCCAAGGGACTCAATATCAATATTGACCTGAATTGTTTCTTATCAAATTTTTAATATTTTATATATTTTATATCCCACTTGACTCTCCAATGATGCCCATAAATCACCAATCAAGATCCCATCCTCACAATTTAATATATCTTCCCATTTAATCCATTACTGTCGCACTTTGATTCCACAACTATTCCTTAGTAATAATTGACTTCCTTGCATCGACCAACACGCATTGTATAGAGGCGGGCTATACAGTTTCTTTCTTTCAATCCCCTAATCATTACCCCTGGACCATTCCCGCTAGCGGCTTAAATACCAGGCCACACCAATGATTTTCACTTTGAGAACCCCCTCATACTTATATTAGAGGAATTTTTTAACATAGATACATTCTGTAATATATAATTTTATCTACACCAAGGGTTCCCTTCCACATCCCTCTATGTCCGGTTTATATATATATATATATATATATATATATATTATTTTTTTATCACATTTATCTACTAATATTTTTATTTATTTATAATAATTAATATGCATTTCATATTTATTTTTTGTGTCATTTTATTCATATATGTGCATAGGGTAAGTCTGTTTAATTATTTTTTATAATAAATTATTTATGTTATAGTTATAATACATTTAGGTTATGGTTTTAGTATAACTTATGCACAATTATGTTGATTTTAATATCCTTATGTGTAACCTACCTACAATGGAGTTCTTTATTGGATTTGTTACTTAGATTGGCTCTGTATTCAGTTAGCCATATTCAGAGATAATATTGCCATTCAATACGGGCAATATATACCCTCCGCTTTTCTGGCATCCGGATGATGCGGCCCGCAATGTTTACATCCGGCTATCACTTCAGAGAGTCCCTCATTGCTAGGTTACCACTGTGTATAAATACATTGGAAGTAGACGTTATGCGCAACTTCTAAAGATGTCACATGACGAAACTCATATAGCGCCATTACGTCACTTCCGGTTTCCGGTATTTGGAACGCATTCCGCGTTCTGGGAAGGTGTACACTATACCGCTTGTATTTCTGCATTCATTTGTGAGTACCTTACCAATTTTTTTTTTTTATAAATCTTTGTCCATACGTTATTACACTATTTCTGGCCCTTCTTTTCCATCCCCTGAGGGGATCCCCCTGCAAGCTGCAGTTTGAGGTTTTCTGGGCAACACATGTAAAGACCATTATCCAGCTTGGTATTGCACATCCCATACCTGAAGTATCACTGACCAGAGTGAGAACCCCATTAATGTCTAAACTGCTGGCAACAAAAGTCAAGTAAATGTCTCCTGTACTTGAATGTTATGTGAAATCCAAAGAGGTAATGGCTACATAGTTGGCATCTACAGCCTTGCTGCCCTCTCAGGATGATGGGTATCCACACAAACTGAAAACATAAAAACAAGAAAAGGGCGCACCGACCTAGTGCAATACCGTCAAGCGTTTATTGGAAATGGTTAAAAATCACAACATACATTATACTCACAAAAATATGCTGTGTGTTAGCATAAAACCAAGGATTTCCTTCGGCTCTCCATAGACCTCAGGACCAAAATCCTTAATAGTGATGACAAGCGAACTTTAGATTGTCCATATAGATAGGGTTAACGCGTTTCGAGGGAGAACCCTCTTCCTCAGAGCCATGGTTGTAAATGACCAGTTAGACCTATATATACTGCCCAAAAAGGATGGACCGGACCTCCCACAAGGGTAGGCCCTGCCCCTCTAGTGGCATACACATATACTTAAAATATATATATAAAAAAAAGAACTGTCACGGAACCATGAACCAGACGTACAACAACAGATAAGTGAAAATAAGAAGGCTTTATTGAAAATCAAGCTGTAAAGCAGAAGTCCAAACGGATGGCGAAACCGAGGCAGAGTCCTTGCGAAGCCAGAGGTCAGGAACCAGGAGGGTAGTCAGACGAAGCCGGGATCAGGAACCAGCAGGGTAGTCAGACGAAGCCAGGATCAGGAACCAGCAGGGTAGTCAGACGAAGCCAGGATCAGGAACCAGCAGGGTAGTCAGACGAAGCCAGGATCAGGAACCAGAAGCAGCAGCAGTCTTAGAAGCATGTGAACACAGGAGGACCAAGCAAGGAACTGAAGCCACAGACCTCCTATATATATGAGCTAGGCATCCAGCTCCTCCCAGTGGGAAGGAGGAGCCGCAGGGTGGGAGGCTACAAGAAACCCAGAAACCAAGATGGCCGCCAGCACATGTCAAACGAAGGAGAACAGCAAGAAGGTAAGACCATGACAGTACCTCCCCCTCAAGGGCCCCTCCTCCGCGGAGTAAAGAACGGTTTCTGAGGGAAGCGTGCGTGGAAGGCTCGGAGCAAGGCAGGAGCATGGACATCTGCGGAGGGAACCCAGGAACGCTCCTCTGGACCATAACCACGCCAATGAACCAAAAACTGCACCCGACCGCGGACCAGGCGTGAGTCCAGGATATTGCTCACCTCATACTCCTCACGATTGCCCACTTGGACCGGACGGGGCCGAGGAACCGAGGAAGTGAAACGATTACACACCAGTGGCTTCAACAGGGAGACATGAAACACGTTGGAGATCCGCATGCCAGGAGGAAGCGCAAGGGCATAGGCTACCGGGTTTACCCTGCGAAGCACTCGGAAGGGACCAACAAAGCGAGGCGCCAGCTTGGGAGTGGGCACTCGAAGGTTGAGGTTGCGGGTGGACAACCATACACGGTCTCCGGCCTGGTAGGAAGGAGCAGGCGCTCGTCTGCGATCAGCCTGGAGTCTCTGGCGCTGCGCAGAGACCTCAAGGGACTTCTGGATCTGTACCCAAGAAGCACGTAGGACGGAAAGGTGATCCTCCACAGCCGGAATATCCTGGGGAGAGAATACCTCCGGTAACACGGCAGGTTGGAACCCATAATTGGCCATGAAGGGAGACGTCCCAGAGGAAGAGTTCACCGCCGTGTTCCTGGCAAACTCAGCCCAAGGCAGGAGGTCAACCCAATTGTCTTGGTGATCGGAGACATAGCAACGAAGGAATTGCTCCAAGGCCTGATTGGATCGTTCTGCGGCCCCATTGGACTGAGGGTGGTAGGCCGAGGAGAAGGAGAGATGAATCCCCAACTGGGAGCAAAAGGCGCACCAGAACCTGGACACAAACTGACTCCCCCGATCCGACAGAATCTCCTTGGGCAGACCGTGCAACCGGAAGACCTCCCTGGCAAAAATCGTGGCCAACTCCTGTGCAGAGGGTAACTTCTTGAGAGGAACACAGTGGCACATTTTGGAAAATCGATCCACAATCATGAGAATGACCGTATGGCCTCGGGATGCAGGGAGGTCCACAATGAAATCCATCCCCAGGTGTGACCATGGGCGCTCCCCGGTGGCTATGGGTTGCAGAAGGCCCAACGGAAGGTGCCGAGGGGACTTACTCTGGGCACAAACGGAGCATGCCGCTACATATGCGGCGATGTCGGAACGTAGGGAAGGCCACCAGAACAGACGTGAAACAGCCCAGGACAGCTGATTCTTTCCAGGATGCCCCGCGGTCTTGGAGTTATGGTAGGTTCGCAACAACCGAGTGCGCAACTCCTCAGGCACAAAACATCTGCCGTTGGGTCTCCCAGAGGGAGCACCAGATTGAGCCGCCAAAATCTGCTCACCCAGGGGAGAGGTCAGGCTGGTGCGAATGGCGGCCAGGATCTGATTCGGAGGTATGACCGAAGTCGGAATCGACTCCTCCCTGGACAGGTCGGAGTACTGCCGTGATAAGGCATCCGCCCTGATGTTCTTGGAACCGGGTAGGTAGGAGACCACGTAATTAAAACGTGACAAGAACAGAGCCTATCTGGCCTGACGTGGTGTCAATCTCTTGGCCTCAGAAAGGTAGGTCAGATTCTTGTGGTCCGTCAGGATGAGGACCGGAACCACCGAACCCTCGAGCAAGTGCCTCCATTCTTTAAGGGCCTGCACGATGGCCAATAACTCCCTGTCACCAATCTGATAGTTGCACTCCGCGGAAGACAGTTTCCGGGAGTAAAACCCACAAGGAAGCAGAGGACCCTCTGGTGTTCTACGCTGAGACAGAAGGGCGCCTACTCCCGTCTCAGACGCGTCCACCTCGAGGACAAAGGGCAACCCAGGGTTGGGATGCGACAGAATCGGAGCCGACACAAAGGCGGACTTTAGAGCCTCAAAAGCTCGGATGGCCTCGAGCGGCCAGACCTGGGAATTACTGCCCTTCCTGGTCAGATCCGTGAGAGGCTTGGCTAGCATGGAAAAGTCCCTGATGAACTTCCGATAATAATTGGCGAAGCCCAAAAAGCGCTGCAGGGAGCGAAGACCACTGGGCTAGGGCCACTGTAAGACAGCCGAAACCTTCTCAGGATCCATGGAGAACCCCTCAGCGGAAATGATGTAACCTAAGAAGGTTACCTGGGATCGGTGAAATTCGCATTTCTCAAGCTTACCGAACAGCTTGTTCTCTCGTAACCGTTGCAACACTCGTCTGACATCCAGAATGTGGGTCTCCATGGATTCAGAATATACCAAGATGTCATCCAAATAGACCACCACACACTGCTGCAACAGGTCACGGAAAACATCGTTAATGAATTCCTGAAAGACTGCGGGCGCATTGCACAACCCAAAGGGCATAACCAAGGATTCATAATGACTGGTCCTGGTGTTAAACGCGGTCTTCCACTCATCGCCCGCCTTGATCCTTACGAGGTTATATGCCGCCCTCAGGTCGAGTTTGGTAAAGACCGTGGCCCCTTTAAGGCGATCGAACAGCTCGGAAATCAAGGGTATCGGGTAAGCGTTCTTGATCGTGATGCGATTGAGACCCCTGTAATCGATGCAAGGCCTCAACTCACCGCCCTTCTTTTTCACAAAGAAAAATCCAGCCCCTGCCGGGGACGAGGATTTGCGAATGTGTCCGCGTGAAAGTGCCTCCTTCACGTACTCCTCCATGGCCTCATTCTCCGCTACCGACAGTGGATAGACCTTGCCACGAGGAGGAACGGCACCAGGTTGTAACTCGATGGCACAATCGTATGGGCGGTGCGGAGGTAGGGCAACCGCGCGCACCTTATCGAATACATCCCGGTACTCCTCGTATTCAGGAGGCAACAGAGAGTCCGAGGAAGTACACAGCAACTTGACAGGCCCATGGATGCAACTAGCCCCACATTGCGGTGACCACGAGAGGATCTCGGCCGATCTCCAATCGAAAGTCGGATTATGCTTCTGGAGCCAGGGGTACCCCAAGACCACCGAGTAGTGTGGAGACGAAATAACCTGGAAGCAGACCGACTCTCTGTGAACGGCACCAATGGCTATCCCCACTGGAAGGGTCTCATGAGTCACGTGTGGCGGCAGAAGGGGTCTGCCGTCTATCGCCTCAAGAGCCAGTGGAGAACCTCGGGCCTGCAGAGGAATGGAATTGGCGGCAGCGAACACACTATCAATGAACAAACCACCAGCACCAGAGTCCACCAACGCCTGGGTCGTCACTGAGCCCCCGACCCAGGAGAGGACAACAGTGATCAGTGGTTTGTCAACACGGGAAACCGGGGACGAGGAGACTCCACCCAAGATCTGCCCCCGACAGGATCTCAGGTGCGAGCGTTTCCCGGACGGTTCGGACATGCCAACCGAAAATGCCCACCGAGACCACAGTACATGCATCGACCCTCGCGTCTTCGGAGTACCCTCTCCCCCTCGGACAGGCGAGCAAAGCCCAGCTGCATGGGTTCACCCCCAGCCAAGTCATCCCCAGGAGGCGTGGGAGGAGAGGGAGGCACGGGTGGGACAGCAAAGGTAGGCGCCAATCTGTTAGGAGGCCTCCGCAGACTCTCCTTAAAGGAAGGTCTCTCCCTGAGTCTGGTGTCAATCAAAATGAAGAAAGAAATAAGAGACTCGAGCTCCACTGGTAGGTCCTTAGCTGCAACCTCATCCTTCAAGGCATCCGAGAGACCATGAGAGAAAGCAGCGACCAGAGCCTCATTATTCCAGCCCACCTCTGCTGCCAGGGTACGAAACTCAATGGCGTATTCAGCTACGGATCGTGAACCCTGTCTGATGGACATAAGGAGCTTCGCAGCAGAGGCAGCACATCGAATACCCTCCGAAGAGAAGCAACAAAACCGGAAAACTCTGCAACCACCGGATTGTTGTTCTCCCATAAAGGGCTGGCCCAGGCCAAGGCCTTGTCCGAGAGCAGCGAAATTAAGAAGCCCACCTTTGATCTCTCAGTAGGAAAGGCATGTGGCAGCAACTCGAAATAAATGCCCACCTGGTTAAGGAAACCTCGGCACTGAGTTGGCTCTCCCCCAAAGCGCTGTGGAAGGGGGGCAGAACCGGTCATACCCCGAAACACCGCAGGCGCAACAACAGGTGTCGGGGTAGACTCTGGCGCAACAACCGGAGCGGCAGTAGGAGCGGGCCCAGGAGCGACAACCGACCCATCGGCAACGGGAGCGAAATGAGCCGTGCGTTCAAGCAGGGTTTGCAACGCCACGGTGAACCGACCCAACAGGTGATCCTGCTGATCAAGTCTGGCAACCAGCGTGGGTAGCGAGGATGGCCCTGTACCGTCAGAATTCATGGCTTGGTCCTAATGTCACGGAACCATGAACCAGACGTACAACAACAGATAAGTGAAAATAAGAAGGCTTTATTGAAAATCAAGCTGTAAAGCAGAAGTCCAAACGGATGGCGAAACCGAGGCAGAGTCCTTGCGAAGCCAGAGGTCAGGAACCAGGAGGGTAGTCAGACGAAGCCGGGATCAGGAACCAGCAGGGTAGTCAGACGAAGCCAGGATCAGGAACCAGCAGGGTAGTCAGACGAAGCCAGGATCAGGAACCAGAAGCAGCAGCAGTCTTAGAAGCATGTGAACACAGGAGGACCAAGCAAGGAACTGAAGCCACAGACCTCCTATATATATATGAGCTAGGCATCCAGCTCCTCCCAGTGGGAAGGAGGAGCCGCAGGGTGGGAGGCTACAAGAAACCCAGAAACCAAGATGGCCGCCAGCACATGTCAAACGAAGGAGAACAGCAAGAAGGTAAGACCATGACAAGAACACATAAAATAATTTAATGCATTAGCGCTTTGAAAACAGATTACATTTCATTAAATGGCTGCAAACACCCAAAAACAAGTACACCGCATACATAAATAATTATTATAAATATAAAAATATAAATATTTGAACATATAAATTAGTCTTATGATGAAAGGTCCACTATAGGAATTAGGCACAAATGCTACTCACACTGGATTACGGATCAATATAATGAAAAAATTAATAAAAGACTTACTTAGTCCTCATTTAAAAATAAAAATAGAAATAAATGTAGCCATGAACCCTACTCAATGACCAGCAGGGGGAGGAGGGGGGGTTTACTCAATATGCTCAAATAGAAGCACATCCCCCCTAGTCCAACCAAAAACTGGAGGGGGGAAGGAAGGGGGAGGGGTTAGGTAAAAGATGACCCTCCAGCCACTATATCCTATACCTGTAGAAGTGACTGTGTCCCTCGATGGACGATGGTCCCTCCACAATGCACGAATCAGCTCCCCTAAATCACGCCAGGACATTGTTGGAACGCACGCCACGGCAACCAGGAAGCGCCAGTGCGCATGCGTTATACCGGTGGGTGCGTCACTTCCGGCGCCTATTACATCACATCCTCCCTAGCTCCCGGAAGCCACACAGTCTCCTTGCATACACACTGGCCAGAAGAGAAAACATAGGGGGCAGAAACCTCCAGTGATGAAACACTGAATGCAAAAAAAAAAAAAAAAAAAATATATATATATATATATATATATATATATATATATATATATATATAGATAATGGGTGCTAATAGAAATATAGGAGAGAAGTTATTCGGATTCTGTGTTTGACCTTGATATTGCCAACATCCCTGTATCATATGTCAAAGAAAAAAGTTCCCCTAAGGGGTGGGACTATAGCGGCAAAAACCAGGACTTGAGTATATTTAGTGTAGAATTTATTAAACAAATAGTAATACATATAAAGACAGTAACAAAGAACAAAAATGTATCATAAAAACATGGCCATAGATACGTCTCTGGTGCTGGAGATGTCTGAGATGTCTGGACAGGACCAGACGCGTTTCGGTCAGTTTGCCTTTTTCAATAGTCCAACAAGAGAAGCCAGATCTCAGACAGATATGAGAGTTCTCTGTGAGACAAAAGAAGAGAGGCCATGTGAAAAAATTAAAATCTTAACGGATTGGAAAACCTCTGTTCTCTTAAAGCCGTTATAGGTGTGCGCCAGCTTATAGTTATCTGTTTTCACAGATCTCAGAATATGTAACAAGTTGTACGTTTCTGGGTTTGAAAAAGGGGAACCCCCAAATACTTGGTAAATTACGAAAAAACAGGTGAGTGTGGTGATCCCACGAATGACAGTGGGTGTGCTCCTTCAATCAGAATTCCCTCAAGGATCTCAAAAGGTAGGTCCGCATTAGAGGGCGTCAGTAATATCCTGTAGGGTTGTATATGTTTTGAAGGGACATCAATAAAAGGTTAGTATTGTACCGGGCTTCTCCAGTACAAGGTCCCTGTAGACAGATAGTCTTAGTTGTCCATAACGGGTGGATAATGGCGGAGCGCTGCTGTTCATGGTACGCTGAAGAGATTTAAATCTGGATAACCCTTGCTCCCTATTGTCCGGGAGCCTTAACCTGGTGGTTCGGAAGGGTAATGGAGAAACCCAGTGATCGGTTTCGTCTTTAAAGAACTCACTGTCCATTATCTTGATGAACTCTCTGTCCTCTACTGATAAGGCTACTTTATCGTCATCCTTGGTTGTGTGAAAGACTGATCTCCCCAAGTTGTCAGCAAAGAGGGGAGAAATGATGTTAGGTGGTTGTATGAGGTCTGGAGACTTCTCCTTCACTTCATAGTGATGAGGACACGGCTTAATGCAAGTTGTGCATCCATCTGCACGCACGTACGTTTTAAAGGAGTCAATTCTTGGTTGATCCAAGCATACATTTCCTATGACTACCCATCCCAAGTCCAGCCTCTGGGCATATGGCGCATAGTCAGGACCATTACATTGTTGACGCACCCTGTGCACCCTTAGATTTTCTCTGCCAAGCAGGAGTAGAATCTCAGCATTGTTGTCCATAGGTGGGATAACGTTGGCTAGGTGCCTTAGGTGCGGTTGGTGAAATGCAGCTTCTGGGGTAGGAATCTCATCCCTATGGTTGGGTATTTGATCGCATTCAATCAGCGTTGGTAGGGGTATTTCTGTATTCCCACTGATGGGAGAAGCAATGAATCCTTGCGCTCTCCTGCCGCTAGTCTCTATGCGGCCTGAACAGGTGTTTAAGATGTAGGGTTCTGATGGTTCCTCTATCCCAAAGGCTTCAAAGAATTTAGGTCCTGCTAGGGAAACGGTTGCTTTGGTCATCGATGATGGCATACATTTTTACTGCCTTTTCTGGTTGTCACTCTGGATAGACCTTGATTAGGCATATTCGGGCACAACATTTCTCACTCCGGCCCTCGCACATACTTCCAAACATGAGCAGTAAACAGCGGCGGCTGTGTTAGCATGGTTCTGGAGCTCCCCGCCATGACTTGGAGCAGGACTGGTGGTGACGGCAGCTGGTGAGTCTCTGGGGAGTGGAACAGGGTGCATAGCTGAGGCATGTTTTTCACTATGACACTCCTCACACTTGATGATGGATTTACAGTCCTTAGCCATGTGCTACAATGAAGCGCAGCATCTGAAACATACCCCAAGTTCGGTGAGGACTTTATTGCGCTCCTGTATGGTTTTGGACCTAAACCCCCTGCATTTTTTCAGTGAGTGTGTTTTTTTATGAATGGGACATTCACGATTGAAGGACTTGTCTCCTGATGAGATATTGTACTGTTTACCCATGGGTGCTGCAGAAGACGGTAGGTTAGTCTTTCGTCTTTCGTTAGTAGTACATACCACAGGGCAACACAATGCATATACCCAGCGTTGTGTGCACGTGCTTTCATCTTGTTTAGTGCATTGGCAGTCCATTAGGCTGGCATAACAAAACACATGTTAACGCATGCCATAATGCATGCTGCATTGGACTGTTTAAATGTAGTGAATTATAGTATAAACCATAGAACAGCTTGAAAAATGCCCTAATGATTTCAATGGATTTGCAGCATCTGTTTTAAGATCAAACAATTTTTAAGATTTGATCTTTTTACAACATGGAGTAAAAATCAATCTTAAAAAGATTTAATAAAAAGAGTCATAATCCCAACTGAATATTGGGATGCATGAAAAAAAGAGCCTATTGAAAAAAACAAAACCCAGAACAAAATAAAAATGTAATATAACAGCTCTCTATACTGTTCTTGCACTGCTTTTTCTGTAAATCCAGAACCTCCGAATCTTCACAGATGGAGAAGGGGGACCCAATTTAATAACATATGCCCTTACCCTGCCCACTGTGCATCTTAATAATCACCAAATTCCATCATTGCTTCAAAAATATGGAACACAATCACAGGTTGGGCTCTATATAAAGACTAATATAAATACAGTAGTCATTATATTTATTTATAACAATTTATATTTACTAGCTATACATTTGCATGACCAATAGAAGAACAATTATGGAGTAAAGAAGAACAGAGGGATCTGGATCTAAAAGATGGACTCTCTTCCTTTAAATAAAGGCCCATTCTCAGATCTACAAATGCAAATGATCTTTTATTAGTATAAAAGACAGTCCATACAGCAAAACGGAGGTGGAGGAATCAGCTGTAGGTAATGAGTTTCATGTCCTATTGGTGCTTAGTAATAGCTCAGATCTACAGAAATGGATTTGAATCAAGTAGTGTTGGCTTAAAATACTGTGGGACTACAAGAGCCAGCATAGCATGGCTGCTGAGACACATAATTTAAAATTAATATAATTGTAAAAACAGAAAATTTATATCAAATACTTACCGTAATTTTCCTTTCCTGATGGACTCCATGGCAGCATACGTATCGGGTTTGGCCCCGCCTCCAAACCTACCCATATATATGTATGACCAGAGCGCTAAAGACCTCCAACACAGGAGATGTGTGTGATAGATCAAATGCAAAACAAGGAGGGGAGGGGGGGGGGGAAGGAAAAAAAGGAAACAAAGGACTGGACAATAAATGAAACTAATGAAAGGAAATTACTGTATTGTATGGGATGGAGCGTGTTGGCAAGGGAGGATAGTCCATATGCACTGAGCCGCTCTTCCACAGACCAAGAGGAAATTCTGTATGAGCAAAAGAAACAAAGAGGAGAAGCGCTCTAAGTGCAGACAGTTTATTGTAGTATACAAGACAATATATGTGGTAACTCACAAGATATGAATGAAAGTCGAGCTGTGTAACACCATTAGATCTTGAGACATCCTCTGGGGGGAGGGGGGTGTGTGAACCATCCACTCCAAGGCGCCGTCCGTGACTGAGTCAGTGTTTGATCGGAGGAAAGAAAGCCGGCTGCCTCCCGCCTGAGTGCACGATAAGCGGTCAGATGGAGATGACCGGCGGCTATAAGATTCCGTGGGTGGATGGGCGCTCTCCCGTCACCAGGGGTGGTGTACTCCAACAGCGAAAAAAACGGCAGGCACGACGCGTTTCTGAGCATGCGCGGGGTCAGTTTACCCGGCGCGCTCTTTCTTCAGGTGCTGGAGCGCCGTAGACTCTACAAAGTTTATATATGGCTCAGTTGATTAGCGATTCACCACAGCTTTCAGCGGGATCATCCAGGGCAAGTGATTGGTGGCCTTGGTGTTTTTTAATTTGCTTGGCGCAATCTTGTTTTTCAAAGTAGTGGCCCTCCTATATGTCACTTTTGGTTTCTCTAGAATGACGGAATTAAGGTGGGGGGTCCAGACAAGGGTTGCTTTAACCACCTGTATGTGGCTATGTTTTCTGATACAGTATCTGATGCACTATCTCATGTTCTCTTCTCAGCTGAGGTTTGGCTGGGAGGCTTGTCTGTGTCATGTGACCTCACATGACACAGACAAGCCTCCCAGCCAAACCTCAGCTGAGAAGAGAACATGAGATAGTGCATCAGATACTGTATCAGAAAACATAGCCACATACAGGTGGTTAAAGCAACCCTTGTCTGGACCCCCCACCTTAATTCCGTCATTCTAGAGAAACCAAAAGTGACATATAGGAGGGCCACTACTTTGAAAAACAAGATTGCGCCAAGCAAATTAAAAAACACCAAGGCCACCAATCACTTGCCCTGGATGATCCCGCTGAAAGCTGTGGTGAATCGCTAATCAACTGAGCCATATATAAACTTTGTAGAGTCTACGGCGCTCCAGCACCTGAAGAAAGAGCGCGCCGGGTAAACTGACCCCGCGCATGCTCAGAAACGCGTCGTGCCTGCCGTTTTTTTCGCTGTTGGAGTACACCACCCCTGGTGACGGGAGAGCGCCCATCCACCCACGGAATCTTATAGCCGCCGGTCATCTCCATCTGACCGCTTATCGTGCACTCAGGCGGGAGGCAGCCGGCTTTCTTTCCTCCGATCAAACACTGACTCAGTCACGGACGGCGCCTTGGAGTGGATGGTTCACACACCCCCCTCCCCCCAGAGGATGTCTCAAGATCTAATGGTGTTACACAGCTCGACTTTCATTCATATCTTGTGAGTTACCACATATATTGTCTTGTATACTACAATAAACTGTCTGCACTTAGAGCGCTTCTCCTCTTTGTTTCCAAACCTACCCATAGGGCATCACTCCCATAAATCTTTGCACCTGTTCAGCACACGTGTTCTGTAACTATCCTCCACAGAAATCAGGAGGCAACTCCTGCTGCCATGGAGTCCATCAGGAAAGGAAAATTACGGTAAGTATTTGATATAAATTTTCAGTTTTCCTGACAGACTCCATGGCAGCATACGTATCGGGAAATAACTCGCCGTACACACAGGCTGGGCAGGTGCTGAACAGAAAAAGTTTAATTCACTTTGTCAACAGACAAGATTTGCAAACCAAAATTTACAGAAGAAAGAGCCGCTGGCTCAACACAGTAGTGGGACAAAAATGTATTAATGGAAGACCATGCCGCTGCTCTACAGATTACATCAGGAGCTACGTGTTTGGAAACTGCCCATGAAGTAGAAACGCTCCGCATCGAATGAGCCGTAACTGCTGTTGGAGGGGGTCAAGCCCTTAGCCCTATAAGCCCACTGGTTGGTTTGAATGATCCACGAGGAGATCTCGTAGAGGCCCTTGAACCTTTGTCTTTTCCATAAAAGGCAACAAAAAGATACTCTGACTTTCTGAAAGAAGATGTGGCTTCCAGATACTTTCTGATGCAATTACCAACATCCAGTGGATGAACCGGAGAGTCTTCCTCTTGTCTGACAGTAGGTAACACAATTTCAATGTTTTTGTGGAAGACAGAGGTCACTTTTGGTCTCGCATCCAACATGGGAATAAGAACCACTCTATCAGGAAAGGATGTCAAGAAGGGCTCTTGTGCCCCGAGGGCCCCAATTTCTGATACCCTCTTAGCCGAAGTTACAGCTACTAGAAAAACTGTGATCAGAGTAAGCTCCTTGACAGTAATGGACTCAGACGTGTCCTGAATACGGTTAGAAAGAAAATCCAGCACTAGAGGAAGGTCCCACTTGGAAAACCTAGGCTTTCTTTGAGGCCTAATTCTTACTGCTCCCTTAAAGAACTGTTGTATCAAGGCATGACTAGCCCAGGAGATACCCGTGAAGGCCGAGATAGCCGATACTTGGACCCTGAGGGAACTCACAGAAAGTGGGAGATCCAAACCTGACTGCAGGAAGCTCAGCACATCCTGGATCTTGATGGAAGACTGAGGATCAGGCCTTGCAGCCAACTGTGAGGAAAATCTTGACCAGATTCTTTGGTAGACCCTATTTGTCAAGTCTCTTCGGGCACTGAGGAGCGTGGAAATTGCGTCTTCAGGACAACCTAATGTCTGCAACCTCCTCCTCTCAACATCCATACCCTCAGATGTAGACGGGCAGGACATGGATGGAGTACAGACCCCTGGGACAACATATCCGGTCTGATGGGTAGTGGATACTGGGTCTTGGACACTGAGAAGAGTCAAAAGGGAAAACCATGGCCTGTTGGGCCAGAAGGGAATCACCGCCACTATTTCTACTGGCTCCGACCTGAGTCTCCGAAGGAATTGTAAAATTATCGGAACTGGCGGGAATGCGTACGCTCTGTGAAACCTCCACTGATCCGAGAGGGCATCCACCCCGAATGCTTGGGGATCCCTGAACCTTGTGTAATATTTCTGTAGCTTGTGGTTGCAGGGGGAGGCGAAGAGGTCGACCTCTGGGGAGAACCCCAACGACAGAATCCAACTGAATACTTCTCTGTGGAGGGACCACTCGTTGTCCAGGTCTACTCTGGACTGAAAATCCGCTTGGACATTCTGGATTCCTGGAACATAGACTGCTGACAGATCTGAAAGATTTCTTTGTGCCCACTTCCTTCTATAGGGACCAGCTGCGCGTTCCTCCCTGCCTCCTCACATACGCTACTGCTGAGGTGTTGTCCAGTCGTAGCATGACAGGTAGACCCTTTGTCAGATGAGAGAACGCCCATAGAGCTTGAAATCCCTTGAGTAGGAAAACTCCACCTGCCCTGAGCCACCTCCGACAGACAGTGGGCGCCCCAGCCTATGTTGCTGGCGACCAAGGTGATCACTACCCACGGAGCTGGCCTCAGTGAGTGGCAGTTCAGCAGGTGATCTTTGCACAACCACCAAGGGAGACTCACTCTCATGGCTGGAGTCAGAAAGATAGGCTGATCCAGGTGCCATGCATCCCACTGTTGCAGGAATCCCTTCTGAAAGGGTCTCATCCTCCACAGGGCCCACTTCACCATGGGGACTACTGCGACCATAGTCCCGATCACCTTCAGGCATTGGCGTGCCTGAAGATGAGAAGATGAGAGGGCAAAGCAAACTCTGTCCCGGACTGTACCAATCTTCTCTTCTGGAAGGGAGATTGTCGCCCTCGCCGTATCGAACAGGGCGCCGAGGTAAACAAGGGACTGTGTTGGAGTCAAGTGGCTTTTCTCTTCGTTCAGTAGCCAACCAAAACTCTGGAGAGTGGACACGACCTGTTGTAGATGATCTATCAGTTGATTTCTGTTTTGAGACAACAGGAGGAGTTCGTCCAAATAATGATGGAGCTGAATACCCCTCGTTCTCAACAGGGCTACCACGGCCAATAAGATTTTTGAAAAGGTCCGTGGAGATGTGGAAAGCCCGAATGGGAGACAGATAAACTGTAGATGTGAGCTGCCCACTGCGAACCGGAGATACTTTTGAAAAGCTTCTGCCACAGGGACATGAAAATAGGCATCCTTCAGGTCGATGGACACCATCCAATTGGCCGGCTGAACTGCTTGTTGTATGGATAGCAGGGTCTCCATTTTGAATATCTCTTTTTTATAAACTGGTTTAAGAAAGTCAGATCTATGACTGGTCTCCATGACCCGTTTTTCTTTTGAACCAGAAAAAGCGGAGAGTATATTCCCTGGCCTCGCTCGGACTCTGGAACGGAGATTACGGCCCCTTGAGCAATGAGAGACTCAACGTAGGAAAGTAAAATTTGACGTCTTTCTACTAGGGATGGTAGAGCAGTAGGCAGGAATCTTGAACCTGGCATCTCTTTGAAGACCCACTTGTGACCTGAAGACACCGTCCTGACGGTCCAGGGGTCTCGAATCAAAGCCGCCCAGACATGACGGAAGGAGAGTAGACGTGCTCCCACTCGGCATGCCTGAGCGGGCCCAACTTCAAAAGGACTTAGTGGGCTCGCGGTCCCCGGAGGAGACATTCTTCGAAGTCTTCATGAAGGATTGTCTAGACCTCCAATTTCGGTTAAATTCTCTACCAGGCCTGTATGTGCGAGCCTCCCTGGCTCGATCTGGAACAAACTTCCTATTAGGCTGCCCCTTCTTTACATTAAACTGGCGCAGATCCTGGGGAGGAAACCCAGACTTCCCGCCCGTAGCCCGAGTTATGGCCTCGTCAAGCTTGTTCCCAAAAAGGAGGACCCCTCAAATGGAATACGGGACCAGACTTGTTTTGATGCTGGATCAGTGACCCAAGGACGAAACCATAGGGCCCTCTTAGCTGTGACTGAGGACAGCATAACTCTGGCCAACAGCCGGATCAGATCTATGGAAGCCTCCCCAAGAAATGACGAAGCCAGTCTAAGTTCCTGGATTGGGGAACTCCTGGCAACCTCTTCCGACACTGTTCTGACAGATTCATCCACCACGTCAGCCCATGATTCCATAGCCTTGGATAGAGCGGCTAAGGCCAGGGCCGGTTTGCAAGCCATACCTGCCGTCAGATAAATCCTTTTCAAGTCTGAATCCATTCTTCTATCCAGCGGATCCTTAAACGAGACCGTATCCTCCAGGGGAAGCGTCACGTGTTTTACCAGCCTCATAACTGCTGCGTCCACTAGAGGAGGAGACTCAAGATTTTTAACATCTTCCTCTTTAAACGGATATAATTTGGACATCTTGGAGACTAAGGAAATTTTTCCGCTCCACCTTACTCTACTCCTGAGATAATTTCTCCCAACTCTCCCAGGAAGGGAAAATAAACACGCTCCTTATTGAGCTGCTTAAAATATTTCTTTTGTTTGGGAGGGGGAACAGCTGACTCCTCCAAATTTAAGGTCTCCCTGACCACCTTTACCAAAGAACGAACTAAGGCATACTCAAGCCCTAGACAGGGATCCTCAGCTTCAAAGTCGCTACCCGACAAGAGCGCCGACTGATGGCTTGTATGGGCAGACTCTAGGTCTTCCTGCACATGAAGCATTGCAGGTGATGGGCTTGGGGGAGCCGTTGTAGAGCCTTGGGATTGACTGACACCCATCTCGGCTAAAGAGTCCTTCACTCCCCTTTTGACCAGGGCTTCAATACATTGGTCAGAAGTATCCCTTTCTCCCGCAGCCTGGGAAAAACACCTGTCACACAGGGACTTCTTTTCAGGGACACGAGCGCCACAGCCACCAAAAACCTGCCTTTTCAGGTCTTCGTGAGTGACTGGCTGATGTGGACGCTCTCTTATGGTGTTGGGAGCCCGATGGGGCCCTCCGAGAAGAGTGCCGGTGGTGGGAACTTGAACGCCTTTCACTCCTTTGGGAGGAGTGCCAAGTCTCTGAACGAGAAGGGCTGAAACAATAAGAAAACTAAAGGAAAGACAAACAGGATGCTAGGAACACCTTCCAATCCCCCCGTAACCCACACCCCCATCCTGAAAAGCCCCTAATACCTGTTAAGGGCAGGCTGACCACCAGAGGGCAGAGAGGCTTCCATTCTGGCGCTGACCTACAGGGATGAGCCACCATCCTAGATGGCTGAGTTCCATCCCTAGAAGCCAAATGATGAGAGTCAGAAGAAATTGCAATCATAGAGAGGTTCAAGGAAAAAGGGTACAAACGAAACTTCTGCTGAATACCAAGGAGTCTATTGGTAAAATTGAGAGAAAAAAATTTGTTTAAGACTGCCTCAAAAAAATATGATTTAGCCTTTATGACAGGGTTTTCCCCTTTTTTAGTATTATCAATTTTACTTTTAGGATTGCTAATTAAAGAATTTTATAAATTTATATGTAATCATGAATAAATTTTAGATTTTTGTATGTAGTTTTTATGGCAAATATGTCAGGCCCTTATTAGGCATTTAAAACATGCCAATATGAGTTTTTTGTAGTATTTAATGATAGATTTGTAAACAGGAAGTGAGGCCAGACTCTAATTCATTCTTAATATGATCCACGATTGACCAGTCATTACATGGACAGAGTATGTAAGTAAGGCTAGACACTGGAAATTATGTCTTTGAAAACACCCAAGTGGGAGGGCGAAACGCGTTGACGCATTTCCAGTGCGGCACAGCCAGCTGACGTCACTTCCTGGTCCTGTGGAACACATGCGCGAGCGTTCCCAGAAGTTACAGTGTATTGCGGTGTCCAGCCTGGTTCTTTCCTGTACATGCGATATGATTACATCTCTGTTGTAAGTAGATATATTATATTAAAAACCCCTATACCTACTGGCTTCACTGTGTGATCCACTCCTTCCGCTTGAGCCCAACAGTGTCCGGTGCCGACCCGAATTGTTACCAGAGGATAAGGCAGTTCTAGAGTTGTCTGTGGTCCCGGGTGATCGTTCTAATTTCAAATCTGGTTTGACCCCTATTAGGGGTCCACCATATCTGGTGAGTACGGCTCTTGGAGATATCTAAGGCACCCTGCACGGATTTTTTTGTATCTCAGCACCCCAGCACTTCAGTATTACCAGCGTCTTAATATTTTAGTTTATTTAGTTGCACAAGATTTGGATTTTATTTATTTATATTTATCTATTGATCAATTATAAGATCTTGTACACTTTTTTTTTTTTTTTTTTAGCCCAATTTTTTGTATAATGTGAAAGATGATGTTATGCAGAGTAAATAAATAACTAACATGTTATGCTTTAAAAATGGGGCCAAACGTTGGTACCTAAAAATCTCCAAAGCAAGGTTTTATAAAATTTTACAGGTTACCAGTTTAGAGTTACAGAGGAGGTCATGGGCTAGAATTGTTGCTCTCACTCTAACGTTTGCGGTGATACCTCACATTTGTGGTTTAAACGCCGTTTTCCTATGTTGGCGCGATGTACGTACGCGTTTGCTTCTGCGTACAAACATGCGGAGACGGGGACGCTTTTAAAATTTTTTTGTTTATTTTTACTTTTACATGTAAACATCCCTTGTAATAGGAATAGGGCATGAAAGGTCCTCTTTATGGAGAGATATGGGGTCTATAAGGCCCCATATCTCTCCTCTAGGGTGGAAAGCCTGAGATAAAAGAAAAATTAAAAAAACGATCTCTGCCTTTCCAGAGTACATGGCAGTGTACCATACCATTCAGACATTAGGAGCAGTGAACCTCCTGGAAAACGGAAACCCAGGAATGTTCAACTGATTCCTACGCCCCACTGTGAGATCTATGATGTAAAACAAGGTCTGATTTCCATGAAAAACATTTCCCGCACTCAGGGCAGGAATATGGTTTCTCAACTGTGTGAATCTTCTGATGTGAGTAAAGAGAGGAAAACCGTGAAAAACTTTTTTTTACACTCAGGGCAAGAATACAGCTTCTCCCCTGTGTGAGTTCTCTGGTGTGTAACAAGGTCTGATTTGTGTAAAAAACATTTCCCGCACTCAGGGCAGGAATACGGCTTCTCTCCTTTGTGAGATTTCTGATGTCTAACCAGAATTGATTTCTGTGAAAAACATTTCCCACACTCAGGGCAGGAATACGGCTTCTCCCCCGTGTGAGATCTCTGATGTCTAATAAGTTGTGATTTATCTATAAAACATTTCCCACATTCTGGGCAAGAATTTGGCTTCTCCCCTGAGTGCAGTCTCTGATGTCTAAAAAGGTCTGATTTCTGTGAAAAACATTTCCCGCACTCAGGGCAGGAATACGGCTTCTCCCCCGTGTGGGATCTCTGATGTCTAACAAGTTGTGATTTATCTGTAAAACATTTCCCACATTATCTGTAAAACATTCCCAAATTCCCACTCAGCAGGAATTTTGCTTCTTGCCCGTGTGAGATCTGTAATGTATGATAAGTTCTGATTTATGAAGAAAACATTTCCTGCACTCCGTACAGGAATGCCGCTTGTCACCCCTGTGAGATCTCTGATGTACAGTAAGACTTAATTCAGAGCTAAAACTTTCTCCACATTCAGGATGGGCAAATTTCTCTTCCCCCTGAATTCCGGCACAATCCCTCACAGTACGAGGTTGCACACTTTTATTCACTGGAAAGGACTTCACTTATATGTTTTCTAGCACTGTGCACTTCACATGGTTGTTTTTTGAGTATATCATTTTTATATGAATTATTTTTGCAATCGCTGTCTTCTTTTAATTACATTCTTTATCCGGTAATTTTTTCCTGGTGAGCAGCAGCTACAATTTTTTACTTTTATTTCTCAGCACACTTAGCGCGGGTATAATTTATATATCTATATTGTTTTTAGTAGCCAGTACTGCCTGAACTATTTTTAGTAGAATGGGTGCATCAAGAACCCACTTATCTGAGAGTCATGTTCTCCTTTACTATAATTGCTGGAAAAGCAGCTTTTAGTAAGCAGTATTCAGTATAAAGCTCCAGTGCTTTTAATTTTTAGCAGCTCAACAATCATCCTTAACTCTTCAAATGACGGTATGGCTTTACCATTCAGATATGAAAAGTATTTGAATGGTGAGTTGTCAAATTTAAACCATTTCTCCATTAAAACACATTACTGCTTCTGTTTTAAACTTTCCCTGTTCTGCTAGTGACCGCATTGGCAAATCACTATTACTCTGTATCCAAAATAAGAATCTACTTTTCTGTTCTGCAGCTGTATCCTGAGACCAGACATGATTCAATACAATTCTGGCACAGTTTCAGAATCCTTTTCCAGAGTTTTAATTGATGTTGATTGCAATATATATATATATAGTTTATCCAATCAGTATTCTTATTTGCAGATATAAACAGCAAAAAAGATTTGAAACCTGCTGCTACTTGGTTTCTTGCTTTAAATTCATCTGGGACACCTCTTGGTACACCTATAGAATCTATGTACACTGATCTATCAAAACTTCCTCCTGGGATATCTCTTTTAGTCAACTTGGTTAATTTCTTACTTAGTGTCCTATCCCATGTAGGAACACCTCCCCACCCTAGCGGGGAGGATGAGGAATGGCTGCACCACCTTTGCTAGTGAACATGTCCCGCCCCAATTCGGTCCTAACATGGACCTAAGCTTACTATTACAGCCAGCAGGTGTCTGCCAAAGCTTGCATTTGATTGGTAAACAATGTGTCTGGGAAGCTACTGTCTCTCCTGACCTAGTATGTGGTTCTACAGTATCTAAATTCTTGTGAAACCGTTCTAAGGGTATTGTTAAAGCAGGTGTATTTTCCCTTATAGACTGTCACCCCTACTGGCTTGGTGTTCATTTTAGTGACAGGAAACTTAGCTATTTCCATATTAAATGTAACATTATCAGCTTTAACTTGCATTACAGTATTAGTAAAATACATGTCATGTTAAAAATGTGTGGTACAGGGACCGTGGCTAATTGAGGCCTACCACTTGAACATACAACACAATCAGTTACGTTAGAATTGTTAGCAGTAAACTTCATCCACTCCAGCCATTCATTTTTGTCAGAGTAGCCAGTCTCTACGTTCCATCTATCTTCTGGGTGTATCGCTACCCCCAACTACCTCACCGTCCTGCTCATTTCCAACCTTAGAGAGTGGGTTACCTCCCCTGACATGGTTATTCCCAGTCTATATATCCCACTGTCTTTGACCTTTGGGTTCTTAATTGTGAAGATATTTCCTTGACTTCCCTTTACCAAGGAGACTCTTTGATAGGTATATATATCATTTGGAGGAATCCTAGCCAACCTGGTTTCCCACTTGTGGGGGTCTGTCGTCCACCATACATCCTCCCAGAAACCACATGCCCTATCCTTTCTACACACACACATATATATATATATATATATATATATATATATATATATATATATTATAGGCCTCAAGGTCATAATAGACTTTTGTTGGGTCAAACACCTGGCTCTTCGCCAGAGTAAACACTATGGTCTGATTTGAAGCTTCCGTAGTCAACACTGGTGTTTCTTGTACACCCTACCCCTTCATCTCTCCTGACGACAATCTCCTCATCCTCCTCTTAGAGAGATCTAGCACACTATCTCCCACTTTCAAAGTCTCCCAGAGCCAATAGGTGGCAAGGTCCACAGCGAATAAGGTACAAGCAATAATCAGAAACTTTCCCTGGGGACAGCTGAGAAATCATGGTCACCTCCTATCTACCTATTCCTATGTGTTGAGTTCACAGTGTTACTTTCACCTCTTGTAGGTGGGAGGTGGTCTCTCCTTCCAGGATGTGACTCCCTTTATTTAGAAAAAGAGAACCCACTGTCACTGTGTGTTTTGGAGGGGACTGTGCGCAAGCCTCCTACCGACAGACTATGGGCCAGAAGCTACTGGAGTTTGGCACTGCAGCCTTTTGACTTTTTTTAATTTATATCTTTATTGGTGATTTTTTATATATACATACATTTCAAACAAACATTGTCATGATCTGACCAAACCCCACCCCCTTACCTCCCCCTCCCTCCTCCCCCCAATTAAACCAAAAAAAAAAAAAAAAAGAAAAAAAAAAAAGAAAGTTTTTATACTTTTATGCACTCATTCCCAACATTTCTTCGTATGAAGATGTATTCCATACTATATTACCGTACGCCAGAAGGGGTATGGGGACCGTCCCCCCGCAGCCTGGACCAGGCTCCGCCCAGGATGACCCTCTCTTAAACTCACTTTAAGAAGAATTGGCTTCCAAATATTGCACCCAGGGTCTCCATCTCAACTTAACTTGATCCTCTGAATTTCCCAATATGGCGGACAGCTCTTCCATCTTATAGATCTCGTTGACCTTCCCACACCACAACTCGTAAGTTGGGATCACTGTCTGTTTCCAGAAAATAGGTATGCATGCCCTTGCTGCATTCAACAGACGCAGAGTCAGGGACTTCCAGTAGCTCCGCACTGAGCTTCCTGTCAAATGCAGCAAGCACAACGCGGGGTCATCTAGTATATCCACGTTGGCTATATGTTTTATAGCCACTGCTAGCTTATTCCAAAATGGCCGCACTCTTTTACATCCCCAAAAAATATGTACCATATTTCCATCCTCCAATCCACACCGCCAGCATTTTCCTGAGACTGCCTCTTTTATTCTGTGTAATAGTGATGGGACTCTATACCATCTGGTTAGAATTTTATACCCTGTCTCTTGGATCTTACAATATAGTGACGATTGGTGAACTAATCTCAGGATCTTATTTATCTGCTCTTTTGACCACACGGTGTTTAACTCCTGCTCCCATTTTTGGATAAACGGCAATTGTTGGTCTCCCTCATCTTCTGACAATTGTGTATAGAACCTTGAGATCAAATGGCCCGTCGCGTTACCTGTTCTACACATATTTTCCAGATCCGTTAGCTCTCGTGGTGCATACCCTTTCTGCCGAACTGATCTAATATAATTATACAACTGATAAAGGCTGAAATAATCTAGCGATTCTCCTGCACTTGTCCTAAGTTCTTCTAGGGAGGGCATAGGCCCATTTTGCCATATATCACATAGGCGCCTTTTACCATTCTGAGCCCACCTACGGAGTCTGGCATTTATACACCCCGGGGGAAAATCCGGGTTCCCCAAGATCGGTGTCATCGGAGATATACCCGGGGCTACCCTCCAATGCGACTGAATTCTCTTAGTTTCTTTTATAGTCGCTCCCACTGTAGGATGTTTGAGAATAGCGTCTTTTGATTCGAACACCGACCATGGGGCTGGGGGGGTTAGCTGACCTGATTCCTCATTCTCTAAATCCATCCATCGTTTGGTAAGTTTATTGCAGTGCCAGTCTACCACCCTTACTATATGGACCGCCCTGTAATATCTCAGGATATCTGGTAATCCCATCCCACCTCTTACTTTGGGTAAGGCCAACGTCTGCATCTTAATTCTCGGGGATTTGTTTGCCCAAATATAGGCGCGGAGTATGCCCTTGATTGATTGAAAGAATTATTTTGGAACTGCTATGGGGATTGTCTGCATTAAATACAAAATACGGGGTAACACATTCATTTTAATAACGCTACAGCGCCCAAACCACGTCACTGCCAACAGCTGCCATATTCTAAGATCTGCTTTAATCTTTCCTACAAGCGGAAGGTAATTCTTTCTATAGAGATCCGCGGGATCTGCCGTTAACTGTATCCCTAAGTATTTCAGCGTATCTGAGGCCCATTGAAATGGGAACGCTGTTCGAAGTGCTCTCTCTTCTTGGTCAGATAACGATATGTTGAGTGACGCTGATTTAGTTACATTAATTTTATAATTAGAGAACCCACTGTATGTTTTCAGGGCGTCTAGAATATTTGGTAATGAAAGAGAAGGGTTAGTAGCAAAAAACAGCAGGTCATCCGCAAACGCGGCCACCTTGTGTTGTTCCCCCCCGCTTTGGATTCCCGCTATATCCGGAGAACTCCGAATTCTGCACAATAGGGGTTCCAGACACAACACGAATATAAGCGGGGATAGAGGGCACCCCTGCCGTGTGCCATTAGAGATAGGGAAGTAGCTCGACCTCCATTCATTTACCCTAACCGCAGCCGTAGGGACCGTATAAAGTGCCAGTATAAATTGCAGTATTTGTGGTCCCAGGCCTATGTATGACAGGGTGGCCCGGATAAAATCCCACGCCACCCTGTCAAAGGCCTTTTCCACATCTGCTGCGAAGAGAACCATCTTCTTCCGTGATGTACGTGCCCGATGTATTAAATCTATGGCTCGGATTGTATTGTCCCGGGCCTCCCGGGTAGGAATAAAGCCCACTTGGTCGAAATGGACCAAGTCTGCCATATGTGGTAAGAGCCGATTTGCTAATATTCTTGCGTATAGTTTCGTGTCTACATTTATCAAAGATATCGGGCGATAGCTGCCACAACACAGGGGGTCCTTCTCCTCTTTAAGTATTAGAGTAATATGCGCCCGTAAAGAATCCAACGGGAACGCCGCTCTTCTTCCCACTTCATTGAAATGTGATAGTAGGGGGTTCTTTAAACGCTCCCCAAATTTCTTGTAATAACTTAAAGTAAAGCCATCTGGGCCAGGTGCCTTATGTGCCTTGGTCTGTGAAATCGCAGCGGCCAGCTCTTCCCCCGATATCTCGCCTTCCAAAGTCAATACTTGGTCTTCTGAAAGAGTACGCATGCCCGAGTCTCGTAAATACTCCTCTATCTGCTTCCCCTTTTCTGGACTTTTCTTGCTCCCTATTTCCGGTAGGTTATATAGTGACTGATAGAAAGAGCAGAACTCTTCTGCTATGTCAGCTGAAGTGTGAACCTCCCCACCTTTTGTATTTCTAAGACGTAAAATTTGAGTTCGTCTTTTTGGGCCCCTCAATGCTCGTGCCAGCATCGCCCCTGGTTTATTTGCGTATTCATACAGGTGTCTTTTCAACCATAACATATTTCGTACTGTCTTTTGGAAAAGTATCTGATTCAATTCCTCTCTTACCCGCATGAGAGGGATCAAGTGAGCTTCCGCAAGCGTTCTCTTATGCTGTCTACTCAGATGTTCAATTTTAGTTAGATATTCTTTCATTTTCGCCTCCCGCTCTCTTTTACGCTGTGCACCCAACTGTATCAGAACCCCTCTTATCACGCACTTGTGCGCTTCCCAGATCGTGGAAGGTGAGAGCAACTCCGATGTATTTTCCAAAAAGTAGTTATGTAACGCCTCATCTATCTTCCCCTCCGTTTCCGAGGATTGTAATAAGGCCTCATTTATGCGCCATGATCTTGGACTACATTTTTTTGATTCCCATTCTATACTCACATACACCGGTAGATGGTCAGAGATTGAAAAATCTCTGATGTCTGAGTCTGTCACTAACGGCAGGTCTGCCTGGGTCACCAGGATTCTGTCTATCCTACTATATGCCTTGTGGATTGGAGAATAGAAAGTGTAATTTCTCTCCCCTGGGTGCATCAACCTCCATGGGTCAATGAGGCCCAGGAGGGAGATCTCTTTTTGTAGCCTTCGTAATTTAGCAAATGACATATATGAACTTCTTTTGGAGGTATCCAACAGAGGTTCTGGGGCATAATTAAAGTCACCTCCCATCACAAAGTGCCCTTCCCGGAATTCCAAGACAACTGGAATCATTTTCTGTAAAAACATTACATGCTCATAGTTGGGAAAATAGACATTTACGAGGGTTACCTCGACCCGTCCTATCCACCCCTTCACCAACACGAACCTACCCATTGGGTCAGCCAATTCTTCTTTCAGGGTCCAATTCATAGCACTTGATATTAAAATGCTCACACCCTTTGATTTAGCAATAGGGGTTGTAGCGTGGTAAACCCATGGAAAGTCTTTATTGTACAATTTTGGTACTGCATCTTTGCGGAAGTAGGTCTCCTGAATGAAAGCTATTTGTGTAGCATCTCGTTTTACATCTCCCATGAGTCTCCTACGCTTCTGTGGGGTTGATAGTCCCCTCACATTATAGGTCGTAATCTTACAACCTGCTGCCCCCCCTGGGTCGCCCCACCTCCAGCCACCATTGTGGAACGGTCCCCTGCCCCCTACGGCCACACAACCTATGCGAGGAAAAAAAAAATTTAAAAAATTAATAAAATAAAAAAAAAAAAAAAAAAAATTTTGACAAGAAAAGAAACCCCCCTTCACCCACACAAGTATGTATATACTGTTTATTACCCACTACCCCTACCCCCCTCTAATGGTTATCTAAACCAGCACAACCAGGCGCTATCTACTGAGGGGGCCGTGGTTCCCAAAACCCCGCGAGCAAGCCACTGTACCTGGACACTCTCCTTCAGGAACACAAGAGGGAAGAAAAAAAGAAGAAAAGGCTGGGCTCCAAAAATTGGAGCTAAGAAAATGGGCTCTACTCCCTCTCACCCCTACCGTGATGGTAAGGATGTAGTCCCTATCTTATCACTGGCAGACAGTAAAACTATAAATTTAAAGTGTCCAGCTAGAGGAGCTCTAACTCGGCAGACGATCGCCTCCCTTCACATAATGTCAATGTCCTACTCCCCCCCGCCCCAGAGACCCCCTCTTACGCCTCCCGATCTAGTCAAACTACCCCGAGCCAGGTCGCAGATAAAGGGGACTTGATTGCTACATGGTCAGATCCCTTGCTTGTGCCTTCTACTCCTATCACTCTATGTATTCCCCTCCCCCTCCCCCTATCTCCCTTCCTGAGGGCCCCCTCACCCCCCCTTCTGCAAAACATCTACCCTCCCCTCAACTCCATCTTAACCCTTCAAACTTGCGCTAGGTCCTGGGAGGATCTCCCTTACTTACTTCTAGTTGCTATTAATCATAACTATTCCCTGAGTCACTATATCCTCTGTATACACCCTAATAGTGATTTAAATTCGGTATTATTAAGTCTCACATATCTTCTTTTTTATGTCTTAAGCGTGTACCGCACGAAGTGAGGGAACACTCTCAAATTACCTCTACCTCAGTGCCCCCTTCCCTCTTAACCCTTAAGATCGTGCTCCAGCCCTCCATGGCTGGCGGGGGCACGAATAGAAACAAAAAAAAAAAAATTTATAAAAAAAAACACCTTGTGAAGTTATAGTTGATTTCTACAGATACAAATATATAATATCCAACTTTCCTGTGAAAAAAAAAAAAAAAAATAATCCAAAAACGCACACCACAAATCCCCCATAAGAAAAACATGGAAAAATAACACAAATCACACTAAAAGTACCCCCCTCCCCCTTCCCCTTCGAGGGTGACTCAGATAGTAAGGACATATAAAAAGTAAAACAGAAAAAATGCAGAAAAAACGCCCATATCTTGACAAAGCAAATGTTCGAGGCGGGTGTGGGGATACCAGGGACCTCCACACATCTTAACTTTCCCCCCTCCCAGAAAGAGAGGGAGAAGAGGAGATAGGGAGAACCCCAGAAACAAACAAAAGAAAAAAAAAACGCATGGGAAAAACCGGAAAAATAAATACAAAAAAAAAAAAAAAAAAGAAAAAAACATGGAATAGGCCAGGAACCTGTGTACAGCACTTTTAGGTTTGTTATATTATTGTCTCCTTGTCCTGAGCATCTGTTTTGCTCCCACACCTATCTACTCCAAATTTCACCCATGTTGTGTGGTTCAATTCATGTAATAGTTTATAGAGTCTCCTAGGACATCTATCCAGTCACTCACATGGATCGGGGCGCACCCCAAAAATGTAAAGAGCCCGGGGAGCTGGTCTGGCCATTTCAATAAGAACGTTTCTCTGTCTTTCACCACTTTCAAATGGAAGGGGTGTCCCCAAAAATAGGTTGCTCCCACTTTTCTTATGACCTCTAGGAGGGGTTTAATTGCGGCTCTCATCTTTAGGGTCCCCCGTGAAAGATCTGGCAACAGTTTCAGCTGAGAACCTTCATACTCAATCTGCCCTTTTGCCCATGCTTGTCTCATTATGTCTTCTTTAAGTGAAAACAGGTAAATCCTAATCAGGACATCTGGGATTAGTTCTGTTACCGTCCTTCGGGGCACTTTAACCCTGTGCACTCTGTCAATTTCCATTTGGGGTCTCTCCAACACACCATTCAAAATACCCACTACCGTGGTTCTGAGCTCTGGGCCCTTTACGGATTCAGGCAAGCCCCGCAGTCGAATATTATTCCTCCGGCTGCGGTTCTCGGCATCATCCTGCTGCAGCCGCAACCAAGTGACTTGTTTTTGCAACTGTGCTCGTGAACTTTCTAATTCAGAGATTCTGACTTCAAAATCGCATTGTACTGACTCTGTATTCACCAATCTGCCTTCAATTTGGTCAACTTTTTGTTTTAAACCACATATTTCCATTTTAATGTCACTCACGATTGCTGCAGCCATATCTTGGATATCCTGTTTCGTCGGGATCAGCTTTACAAACTCACTCCACTCCGCTGTTGATGGTATTTGGGGCTGTTGCGGCATAATCGGGGACTCTTTGGGCTCTTCGTTCCTTTGTTCCTGCGATATATCCATTACTAAAGGCTTCTTCCCACCAGAAGAGACCCCAATAGATTGAGTGTTTGTAGCTTTGGGCCCTTTCTGCTGAACTGCCATTCCTGAGTTTGTTTGGCGTTTCTGTGATGCCTTGGTCCCAGCAGTGCTTCGTGATGCCACTGTGTGTCTCAGAAAATATGAGGTAATGTCTGTCCTTCTCTCTAGGGCTTGTTTCTGCTCCGGGCTGGCTGCTTGAGTCATATATACAGGGGAGACCAGCGACCTCCGCATCTACTGTCCCAGCTGGCACTCGACCCCAACTCTCCTCCTCCACAGCCCCTCAGCCCCGCGCCGACCCGCACGGTCTTTCACCCTATGCTGTACCTCTCTCACTCTGAGGCAGGGTCCCGCACATTCAGCGTATGACCGCCTGCTTCCTTGCCACCACTGCTGCTTTATGGCTCCCCGAGCCTGGATTTCCCCATTACCGTCCTCCGTGAGCCTCGGGCCCCGCTCTGCACCTAGCGGGGGAGGGGGGGGGGGAGAGCCGACTCACTCACTGCACAACGCTCTCTTCCACCAAGCAGAGCTCCTCACTGCTCGGCCTCTCACGGAGCCATTGACGAACCACGCCCCCTGTAGATCTGCCTTTTGACTTTACCATCCACTACTGCCCTGGGAAGCAAAACGGCAACGCCGACGAATTATCCAGGCAAACAGACATTGACTCTTTGGGACTTGTTACCCGACTAACTCAGGCACAGACCAGTTGGAGGTCTAGTACCTGGATTAGTCTACCTTTGGGGGGAAGAGATGTGACGGTACTAACCATCACTATGGGTGACGGATCACCCTGTCCCTGGATTGTAAACCCCTTTGTGTCATTTTCTTATGAGTTTGGGACATTGCATTTTATTTTCCCTTTATTCATCCTCTGAACAACTGACTCATGGCATTGAGTTAATGTAATGTAATGTTACAACCCATTCCCCCCCCCCCCCCTCCTGTTTCTGTGTCTAAGTGTGTGGATTCATGGCAGACAATGGTCTGAGTTGGAGACATCTCTCCGCAGGGGGTGTGTATTAAGACTGCCTGTTTCAAATGTACAAATGTTCAGTTCTCATTGGTTGGTCTATGTTCCCTTCCCCCCTTCTGTGGCAAGGCTAAGGGGAGTTTCCCTAACTGTATGTAAAACTGTGTCTTGGAATGTAATAAACAGTTTTAAGCTCTGCATGGTTAACCCTCAACACCTGTGTGGATTGTCTCGTGATTGAGGGGTTACGGGCTGGGTATGGCTTCTCCGCAGGCTGTGGGTGCGTTTGGAGGGCAGGAGACACAGTTTTGGCGGATGTGCCCAGCTGGGGTACAAAGATCCGTTACAGTTTGTTTCTCTGCTCTAATGATTCTTGGGGATTCTCTGTTGTTTCTGTAAAGTCAGGATCTGTGTTTCTGCTTACTGTCAGGCCTTAAGCTTTCTTACGCTGTGTATTATGTATCCAAGCGCACATTGTGCACAAAAAAAAAGTTTTGTTTGAGTTATTTGAGAATCCAAACACAGTAAATGTAGTCTCCATTAACTAGAGATACCAATCCAAACACAGTAAATGTCTTCTCCACTAACTAGAGATACCATCCCTCCTGTTGAGACATGGTTTACCCCATGGCTCAAAAGAGCCGCATGCCAGAACAAACTGCTTAGGCAAGATTGGTCCTGAATCTGGGCCAATTCCCGCAAAATTTCAACCTCTTGCCTATGTGTTTCAGTATTATCTCATAATAATCAGGGATTTAAAAAACCGGTGTTATGTATGTATGTATGTGCAGCATGTATAGTCAGTAGCGGATTTACACAGTCTAGTCCAGGGATCCTCAAACTACGGCCCTCCAGCTGTTGCGGAACTACACATCCCATGAGGCATTTAAAACTTTGACATTCACAGACAGGACTAGGCATGATGGGAATTGTAGTTCCTGAACAACTGGAGGGCCGTAGTTTGAAGACCCCTGGTCTAGTCAATGCTACACCGATTTGTTCTATGTCCATCTCATTTATTAACACCTGTGTACTCAATGTCCATAATTCAATTGTTCAGAAAACCCACCTTTAGCCGTGTTTCATTTCTAATCTGATCTAAATAAAGAAATATTTAATACTTTTCATCAGTTCTATTCCCCACCCAGTTTACCTTAAATGAAAAAATGGGGGACCTGTAATATATCTAATACTGTGTAGATACCTACTTTCCTTTTCCCTTAAAGAAAAAACTCAGCTTTCCCATTCAGGGTAAAACATTGGCACAAAAACACCACCACCCATCTCCCAACTGGACTTCTACATAATTTTGTATCTAAACCAAACAATGTCCAACCATAGGCCCAACTTCAAACTACTTAATGTGTGCATTTCCTCTATATATTACGGTCTCCTCCCACACTCTAAATACACTCTGTAAAATAATTGGATTTTATCTATATTTACCACAGCTTCTGTGTACATATTACCTATACATATATGTGTCACCATACTCCGCATGCCTGACCTAGACCCAGGCAATCAAAGAGAATTGAAGAAACCCATATGTGGGAACCTATCTAATTTCATAATCATTCATCAAAAAAATGTAATCAAATGTACCAAACATGGTTAAAAGATTGCTCAGTGGCAGATATTACAATATATATATATATATATATATATATCTCAAGATTTGCAATACCCTACTTTGAAGGACTTGCTTTAAAATTTGCAACCATTGCAATAATTAAAATTATCTCTAATAGAAACCAACAATTCTAAGCAGGCTAGAAATTATCTTTCCTATAATAAATGACACAAATTGCTTAGATTCAAACTGCCATTCATAAAGAAAAATGTACTTGAAAGAAGATATCAGTTATGTGTAAAACCCAAGTTTAAATTTCTAAACCTTAGTGTAACCCTTTGTGTTTCTGTACTGGGCACATCCTGTGAATTCCAAAACGTTTGCGCACTCCAAAATGGCTACTGCCTTACAGGCCACTGCAATGATTATGACAGAATATACAAAAGTAGATGCTGCCATAAGTAAACAAAACCCACGCACAGGAAAGGACAATACAGAAAAATATAAAATCAGAATAAAAACTTAAATACCATTGTAATGGTGAGCGAACCTCAATCAGGTTCAAAATAGATTTCTTGCTGCTGGATCTGATTAAATAGGTAATTAGAGTGCATGCACGAGGATATCATAGACTGACACACATTGTTCAGGTAAATTATACTACTTTTATTTCTAATGGACAGTATATTATATAGTTAGTAGGCGGTGTCATATGTTAGTACGTCATAAGCATAATAAATGGATTTTTGTAAAATCTTACCGTAAAATCCTTTTCTCTTAGCTCATTGACAGACGTAGTCCTCGGTGATACAGCACCTTCGGGTTATGCTGCCTCCACAGGAGCAGGACTAGACAGGAAATTAAAAAGCTCTGGCCACACCCTAGGGGCAGTCCCAGAGGGTATATCCTCTCTCTCTCTGCCTCAGCAAATCAGTTATGTCAAAAAGCAGTCTTTAGAGATTTTAACCCAACCCAACTCCAAAACAGAGGGGTGGGGACTACGTCTGTCAATGAGCTAAGAGAAAAGGATTTTACGGTAAGATTTTACAAAAATCCATTTTTCTCTATCGCTCATTGACAGACGTAGTCCTCGGTGATACAGCACCTTCGGGACGTCCCAGAGCAGTATCACAAATGAGGGGTGGGAAAATGGAAATCAAATCCCAATCTAGAAGGCCCAACCGGTGCCAACTAGAAGTTTACAATGCTCATCCTTAATGATGAGACTCAACAAAAAAGAAATTTTTCAAACAGAAAAAAACTCTCGAGGTAGACCACCGGTCTCCTCAAATTGCGGCCTGCAAAACCTTGCGGCCAAATGAGGCATCCGCCGATGCCGTCACATCAATTTTATAGAATTTTGTAAAGGTATGTACCGACGACCAGGTGGCCGCCTTACATACCTGGACCACTGACGCCTGATGGCGAAAGGCCCAGGAAGTACTGAGCGCTCGAGTGGAGTGCGCCCTAACAGGGAACGGAGGACTCTGACCTTTAATAGAATAAGCCTGTACCACCGTCTGTCTAATCCATTTGGCAATGGTCGCGGCAGATGCAGGCAAACCCTTTCTGGGGCCATCCGTGATCACAAAAAGTGAATCCGTCTTACGGAATGATTCCATAGCTTTCAGGTATACTCTGATTGCCCGAACCACATCCAAGGAATGCAACGCATGTTCCCGATGATGCTTGGGCTGAGGACACAAGGAAGGTAGTACAATATCTTCATTCAGATGAAAATCTGAAACCACCTTAGGAAGAAAGGATGGCTTAGGATGAAGTACTACCTTATCCCTATGAATTACTAGGTATGGGGACTGGCATGATAATGCAGCCAGTTCTGACACCCTGCGAGCAGAAGTGATAGCCACCATGAAGGCCACCTTCTGGGATAAAGTAAACAAGGGAATCTCCCTGATGTTTTCAAAGGGAGGTTTCTGTAGAACCGACAAAACTAAATTAAGATCCCAAGGCGGTAAGGGCGCGCGGACTGGTGGAGCCAGGTGCCGCACCCCCTGGATGAAATTCCGCACCAAGGACTTGGTAGCTAAAGGTTTCTGAAAGAAGATTGCTAATGCTGAAACTTGACCCTTGATGGTGCTCAAGGCTAGCTTCTGCTCAACCCCTTATTGCAAAAAAGCCAATATTCGAGTCACCGAATAGGTACGTGGAGGAAACCCTAAAGATTCGCACCACGCAATATAAGTCTTCCATGTGTGATAATAGACCTTGCTGGAAGTCGCTTTCCTTGCTTTAATAAGGGTAGGAATGACTGAAGCTGACAAACCTCTGTCCTTCAGTACTTGGGTCTCAATGGCCAGGCCATTAAAACCAGCGACTGTAAAGCACGATGGTAAACTGGTCCTTGAGACCACAGACACTCCCTGAGACGAAGTTCCCACGGAACGTCTGCGACTAGCCTGTCCAAGTCGGACAGGCCGGCTTGACGAGGCCAGCCTAGAATTTCTAGGACCACTGGTGCTGACTGGATCTGAACCAGGCGTCCCTAGAGCTATCTGGCCCCGACCATCCGAGAAAGTCTGGTCGTTTTCTGTTCCCACACATTTATCAGATACCTGATTGCTATCAGGAAGGGTGATCTTTTCTGATTGAACCTCAGGGACCGAAGTCACCCGGCTAGAGGCTTCTTGGCCTGTCTGGTCAACTTGAAGATCTCACAGGAACACTGGAGAAAAAAGCTGTCTAAAAAATCTTTTTAAGAAAAAAATCTTGCCAGTACCGAAGATCCCAGCAAGGTATCTAGGTCCTTACTCCTAACTAGACAGAAAATAACTGATTTGCTGAGGCAGAGAGAGAGAGGATATACCCTCTGGGACTGCCCCTAGGGTGTGGCCAGAGCTTTTTAATTTCCTGTCTAGTCCTGCTCCTGTGGAGGCAACATAACCCGAAGGTGCTGTATCACCGAGGACTACGTCTGTCAATGAGCGATAGAGAAATTAGCATAATACTGATTATTTGCAGCTTTCTGATTAGTCAGGTCCGTTGTAAGGTGGTCCCCTTCCAGTTCATGAATGTTATCTTCTTTTGAAGGCACTGTGCCAAGGCTCCATCTTTCTTTTCACGTTCCATCTCGGTGGGTGGGGGCGAGTAGGTATCTAGTAATGGCCATTTTGAGTAAGGACGACAGAGGAAAAATATATATACATGTAGAGAAGAATACACATAGAAAAATAGACATTTTGCTTAATTCACAAGTGTTCATCACATTCCTTCACAAGCCCCCCTAAAATGGCTATTTTTCTTCTGTCCTTCATACTAAAGTGTCTACTCACCTGGCCCAAACTCCCCCGGAACTTTTTTAGGGCTGTACATAGAGAAGAGCAGTAACTAGTTCACTACCCCCCTCGATACAGCCTGGAGAGGGCAGTCAGGTGCTATCTATCCCTATAACCCTATAGAACTGTGAAATTATGAACAGGGAGTGACTGTAGAGGGGTGAAGGGTTTGTCCTCTTCCATCATAAGGCGGTCTTCTTCTTCTTCTTGGTGGAGAAATGTAGGTGTGCTATTGTCTACAGCTTTACTCATTAGCTTCTTTACAAATGGTAGAATACAGCATACAATCAGGGCTAAAAGAACTAGGCGAGCACCTTCTGCCACCCACTCATCCAGCTGAAATATTGATCCCAAGGGTCTGTAATACCTGAGTTCATCTTCAACTCAAATGACAGATCTTCCAATTTCTTGATAGCAAGAGTAACCTTACCATTTGGACCAGTGTTGTCAGGAAGGTTATTATGGGGAGCAAAGACTCAAAACCAGCTTTTACCTGATCCCTAGCTTGGAATTCATCTGGGACCCCCCTTGGGACCCCTATGGCATCTATGTACACATGAGGATCAAAGCTTCCAGCGGGAGCTGCTCGCTTCCTCCTGTGGTTGGGTGCTGAGTCAGTGTATTTATCAGGGGTATTATACTACAAAGATCAAAATAAATAAATAAATAAATAAATGTAACCACTTATGTGCTGGATGAATTGTACCAAAATGTAGCGACACCATTTGTCTTAGTGATGGCCGCCTGTTTTGGTGATAATCACCTGCTGAGCTTTTATCAAACTTATAAGAAAAAAGGATATACAGCACAATCATTGTGCTGCCAGCAGGATCTTGTCTTCAGGAGATTGGGCTTTCTTGCAGTGAAAGGCGTGTATCAAGGTGCTTTGTATCGGGGATCAAGTGAATTTTTCCTTGTGTATTTCTTCACTAACTAGCCACGGGGTCTAGACGGCAAAAGTAGTAACCAATGGGTCTAGTCCGTCCTCCATGTTCCTGAGCCAGGAACCCCTGTGGCGTGGCCATTCTTCTCTGACACAAACAGTTTTAAGAGTTTCTCATAATCTGGAAGGCCCAAAGCATGAGCTGTGGATATTGCTTGCTTCAGCAGAATAAAATTGTCCAGGGCCTCGTTTGACTGGGTAAATGGCACAGACTTGAGAGCATCATAGAGTGGTTGCATGAGAATGGATGCATCAGGGATCCATGCCCTGCAGTAAGATATGAGTCCAAGAAAGGCATGCAGTTGTTTAGCTGCTTTTGGTGGAAGACTATCCTGGATTGCAGCTACTCGTTCTAATGTGATATGTCTTGTGCCTTTAGAAATGCAGTGTCCTAAAAAGGTGACAGTCTTGGAACACCACTGTATTTTCTCTTTGGAGGCCTTACAGCCTTGTTCTGCAAGGTAGCATAGAAGACTTCTGAATTTTCTTCAGCAGCAGGGTAGTCATCTGCATAGAGGAGAAGAGTCACTGTAGGTTGTTCCTGTTGCCAGGTATCAGGAACAGAGGTTATGGCTTTGGCAAATTGGCTTGGAAATCTTGGACCATTCTGTATTTCTCTGGTTCACCTTTTGGGATCCGTTTCTTCACTGAGAACAAAGGTGTGTTTCATTCAGAAGTACAGGGTATCAAAGCACCATTAGACACAAAGGTCTCAACCTGTTTTGAGATAGCTTCGGATTGAGCTAGCTTCTACAGGTCCAGTCTCTCTGGAGGCGTGGTTTTCTAGGTAGGAGTGCCCCAGGTTTTAGTTGCACCATGACTGTCGGTACTTTAAAGTGATCGATGTCTTCCGGTTCAGTGGACCATAGGCATGCAGGGATCCTGCCAAGTACTTCAGTGGTACTGAACTTGGAGTTGTCGCTTCACGGAGTGTCTTCATGAGAGGCAGAGAACACAAGGCAGATGAGTCTTCTAAGGATTGGGGAGTATGTAGCTTCACTCCTCCTTCGGGCATAAAAAATAATTGAGGCCTGTAGTCCGGACAGCGAATCAGCTCCTAGCAGATGCAAGGGGCATGTAGAAGACACAAATCTGGCAAGCAAATCAGGAAATGTCCCCACTTGGATTGGCTCAGTAAGAGGACTAGGTACATTTCTTGTAGCTGTACTATCCTGTGGTATATTGGCTGTGTTTCTGGGTCAGGCAGACTTGTCATTAAGTTCGCTGTTTTTGATGGGGTTAGCTCATCGGGTGCGCTTGTCACCTGCGGTTGGTCGTCCCAGTCAGATGTGTCTTCATCACTAGTATATTGGACCTGTAATCCAGGGTGGATGGGAGTGTTAGAACAGGGAGAATTGGATATAGACCTTTGTTAGGCCTTCCGGGTATACCAAGATGGCCGTCTGCAGGAACTGCACTGGGCGGGGCAGGAAGTGAAGACTTGACTGCACCAAGGTGGCTGTTTGCAGGAACTGTACTGGACGGGGCAGGAAGTGAAGACTTGGCTGCACCAAGATGGCCATTTGCAGGAACTGTCCCTGTGGGTTGCGTTTGAGTAGGAGTGGTGTGAAGATAATGGGTGGCAGGTGGAGAGTAAGGACCCTCCCCTTTATTTCTCCAGACGCCATTATAGGGCGGGGGCTTATTGTCTTTACGATCTACTTTATGATATACATACATCATAGAGTTTCCAACCTTGATTGTCTCTTCAAGCCATCCTTCAGAATGCAAAGCTTTTGCGGTTTTATACCAGGCTGTTGCCACGGTCAACAAGCCCTTATCACACAAAATTCCTTTTTAATCCCTGATTAGTACACGCCAGAATTCTGGTTGAAGCCTTTCCACTGGATCTTCTAATTTGCAGACTTTTGCAATCTTGGATAAATGTTTAACAGCCTCACTCCCTTCCCTACGCTTCACAATATCATATGCAAACATTCCCTTCTCTGGCTTGCTAATATGCTGACCCATATTCCTCTCCCCCCCTCTCTGGGCCACCCAGCTCAAATGCAAGGTCTCTTACTCTTTTCTGTTCTTCTGCCTCTGTCTCAGCTGACGGCCAGAGGGGGCAGTACTGGCAACTAAACGCTTAACTTGATGAAATAGTTTTGGCTGTGTGCCAATTTTCAAAATTCAGACCAGGGGTGACCAGAGCTGACCAGAGGTTCCCCTCCTAGAATAGAGGATGCCCCCTAAATATCTCTCAAATATTATAAGCAGATAGATAGAGTTAATCTAATTTGAAACTTTTGGCTCAGTGCCAATAGGGTTCAATGGTCACACTAATTGCGGTAACCCTTTCTGTCCAAAAATAAATTCTATAACTATTTCAGGAACAAAAAATATTCACAGTTGAACCCCCCCTTGGTAAGTAGCCAATTTTCAATTTTTTTTCCCAGAGCTTCCCTTTACATAGGGACCCATTTGCAAAATGTAATTTCTAATTATCTCTAATTCTATAAAAAATAGCCTCAAAACATCCAGCCAACTACGGCAAACTGTGTTTCCTGATAAAAACTGTCTTGCCAGCTGTGCCTACACTTTATACACAAATGTTTAAATGGCAAAACTCCAAAAATTCCATAAAAAAAACAATAATTGCATATACCTGGTTATGCTGAGGCTTATTGTCCTCCAAACTCAGCGCAAGGAGTGACCCTCTCCCGCATTCTCACGAGGAAAAAAAGTATGCCAGCTGCTAGCGTGGGGGTGTTTTCCAGATAACGGCACAGTGCAAGTCTTAGAGAGAAGAGAAAAAAAAAAAAACTTTCAGGGACGCACAGAAGAGAAGGAGGGGGGTTGAACTGAAAAAAAAGACAAACTCAACACGTAACCCCTTCCTCTCTCTGTCTCTCTCTCTCTCTGTTGCCCGTAGCAACCTCAAACCTGACTGGATTTATCTGTGTAACAACAATGTACGTTTCATTTCACAACACACACAGAACAAAACATAACTCCTGTCGTCTCTCTCTTGTCATGTGACCTCAACAACTGACACAAATGCAACCTTTCAGTCTGTAGAGACACACTTCAAACAAAAGGACAGACACTAAGACATTACACCTGCCTCCCCTGTTGTCGGGTATCCACGTGCAGCTGAGCTTACCCCTCAAGAGGTCGCCTTAACCAGCAACCCCCTGAGTAACCCGTCCCGAGGACGTACAGCCACCCTAGTGTCGGGCAACCTCCTGCAACTAAGTTTACCCCTCAGGCAGTCACTTTAACCAGCAACCCCCTGAGTAACCCGTCCCGAGGACGTACATCCACCCTAGTGTCGGGCAACCTCCTTTTGGACCCAATCACTCAGGGTGGTCTGTCTTTCAGTCTGCAGAGTCCCAATCAGCCAGGGTGGCAGACACCGAACAAACAATATACAGCCAGCAGAAATCTTACGGCGGGTTAATAAAAACAGCCCCAGGTGAGGATTACCCACCTTTTGAAACGTCTTTCGAAAAGCACCTGAGATTTGCGATTAAGATAAGACAGAATCAAGTCGTACAGTGGTAAGGTAAAAGTACCTACCGTACTCTCAGGGGTGCGCAAGTCCATCTTGGTCTGTTTCATCCAGTCACCAAACCTCCTACGCGGCTTTTCGGCAGACGAACACCTGAAGCTCCACGTTGGGACGACATTTGTAATGGTGAGCGAACCTCAATCAGGTTCAAAATAGATTTCTTGCTGCTGGATCTGATTAAATAGGTAATTAGAGTGCATGCACGTGGATATCATAGACTGACACACATTGTTCAGGTAAATGATACTACTTTTATTTCTAATGGACAGTATATTATATAGCTAGTAGGCGGTGTCATATGTTAGTACGTCATAAGCATAATATTAGCATAATACTGATTATTTGCAGCTTTCTGATTAGTCAGGTCCGTTGTAAGGTGGTCCACTTCCCGTTCATGAATGTTATCTTCTTTTGAAGGCACTGTGCCAAGGCTCCATCTTTCTTTTCACGTTCCATCTCGGTGGGTGGGGGCGAGTAGGTATCTAGTAACGGCCATTTTGAGTAAGGACGACAGAGGAAAAATATATATACATGTAGAGAAGAATACACATAGAAAAATAGACATTTTGCTTAATTCACAAGTGTTCATCACATTCCTTCACACCATCAAAAGTATTTAGCTGCTCTGTATATAACCAGTTGTAACAAAAATATCATTGCATTCATATAAACAAAGATGATGCAAGTTTTCAATGGTTGCTGTAATCTTCTTTAGATTTTGGACATCAAACAATATCAGACAGGTGGATTGGTACCGTTTAGTACTATCTGGAAACTTAAACAAAATGAAAGGTCATAGTGGGTTACAATTATATTTCTCACCTAGAAATAATCAAATAGTTAGCAACAAACATATTAATCACAAAACATATGGCCATGTTGTTTAATGAGAGTGCACTCTTGTCTACCCATAATAAATGAGCTCATAATAATTAAGTAATTTGATTATCACCACGTGGATTTTCATTAAAGGACATCCATCAAAAGTTGTCAATAATTCACCATGGTTAAAATACATTCACAATAACATAGATAGTGTGTTCATATACTTGTACTCTTAGCTTGGTCACACATTTAACATGTTATACAGAACTTGTCTTATTCAGCTATCTTATTCAAATACATGCCGTGTGGAAGGAACACACAGTTTTTATCAGTGGGTGGAGCTGTCTTCCTTCCCACACCCAGTGGGTTGGAATGGAAAACTAAAGATTTTTTATATAATTATAATATTAATGGCTGCTCAGTTATTTTCTCTTTGTTTTCTTTTTTTTAATAATATTTTTTATTGAAATTTGCAACATACATGAAAAGAGGCATAGAAGGTACACATGTGGCAAATGGTATATAAAGAAAGCAGTGTACATCATGCACCAAACATTGTCTGCATATAACAGTAATAGTACAAGAGATAGAGAGAGGGAAGGGGAGGGAGGGGGGGGAGGAGGAGAGGGTCAACGGGGGGGGGGGGGGGAGAGGAAGGGAGAGGGGGGGGAAAGGACGTTCTGACCATGTTGAAATAACCAACGTGAACATTATTAACCTTCATAAACCTTTATAAACAATACCTCAGTAGTGAACAAGCCATACAACTCCTTATAGCCAAAGTAGTGATAGCCTGAGGGCAATGCCCGGGTACCAAAAGCATTAGGCTGTCAGGCATGAGAGCCCCTCTTACAGCTAACCATAGACAATAAAGAGAGAAAGAAAGGTGCGTGACGGCGAGGGGGATGTGGTGCCCCCGCGGCCCCCATTGGGAACATAAATGCCGCAGAAGCTCCCACCCCCCCCCGGCCCCACAACCTCCCTAAAATTGGTTGTATCAGCGGTGATATTGCCAGTGGAGCCAGGCAGCCTGGAATTTGGAGTAAGATAAGGAGTTGAGTGCTAAGGACTTTTCCATGACATAGTTATCATTTACAGTTTTGACCACCTCCGTGAAACTAGGTATCTCAAGAGATCTCCAACGGCGCAGAATCAGCACCCTGGCCGCCAAGAGGATGTGCAAGATCATTTGCCTGTAGCAAACCGGGTACTCGTCGAAGCTAATATTAAGTAATGCCAACTCCTTCCGAGGGGGTTTGAAAATTCCCGTGCATTCAGCTATGCATTTGAACACCTTATTCCAGTAACTAGTCAGGGATGGGCAGTCCCAAAGGATGTGAGCAAGAGTGCCTCGATGGCCACAGTTCCTCCAACATAGGTCAGGGAGTGTAGGAAAGATTTTAGCCAACCTATCAGGTGTGTAGTACCATCTGTTAGAGATTTTTAAAGTCATTTCCCAGTGTGCCGTGCAGTGGGAGTAGCGATAAGTAGAAGAGAGAGCGTGTGACCACTGTTCCTGAGTAAAGTGAAGGTCCAGGTCTCTCTCCCACTTTATCATAGATTGAGATTTGGACGAGTCAGACTCGCTCATTAGGAGGTCATAGAATAACGAAATGCCCTTCTCGGTTTTTTTGGGGGAGTGATAATGGGACCACGCTCTGAGGGGAGTCCAACCTGTAGAAAGGGGGTGCTGTTTAAGGAAGCTATTTTCTCTTTGTTTTCAATTAATCTTAAACTTACAAAATAAAAACCCAACCATTTCAAGGATTTTCTAGGATTTTAGATCTGCAAATATATTTAAATAAACGTCCTTAATGTTACAAAGTTTTTACATCACATATTACAGTATATTATTCTCTTGTAGTCTGTCTGTATCTCTTACTTCCTCCCTCCTGTGACAAGGGGCAGGGGGGGGGGGGGGGAGTCTAAAGAGGAACAACCAGACTTCTCTGTCAGAAATGATTATTTTTTTTTTGTTTAAGCATACAAAGGATTTCTAACAAAAACTTCTATTTCTCACACAGTACTAGTTTACAGAACTTTACTCACGTATCTCTCCTAATATTAAACTCTCATTTATTCTCACATATAAGTAGCTTATATTTGAAAGCAGCCATGCTTGCATACACGTAATCCACACATATAAACATATATACCATACACGTGCTACCTCTGTCTGAATTCAGATGACATTGTCACATTTACTGCAGCAACAACAAAATTCATTCAGCAAGCAACACTTTCTCAGCAGGGACTAAAATATTTACTGTGCTCTCTCTTTAATAAAAGACTAACTTAACTGTATTGCTTTCAGATTTGTTAGAAAGGTTTGGATAAAAAGTGAATTCATAGCATCATTAGTATCCAATCCTGCTTTCTAGACTTATTTTTGTTTAATCGTCCGTCAAAGTTATATTCTTTCTTCCATAATTTAAAATGTGTCAGAAGTTTTATCAATCAGTACCTTCAGGATCCTTTTTGTAACAAGAATTTATCTTTCCCACAACTACTTCCTTTTATTTTAATGTGCACGACACCTTCTGCATATAGAAATTGGTCACAACAACCTACCAAGTTTACTATACAGGTATAATAGTCACAAAATATACCTTTCAGTAACTACCCGTATACTAAAAGTTTAAACAGTGTATATTTCTGACTACACTATTTTTGTTACTCACCGAACCACTTGTTATTCCTCACCGGTCTTCCGTGAAACCGACTCTGGATGACAGGACCCCACCTGGAACAACTGGCCTCAGTTTACAGTCAACTTGAAGACCGGAGGGCTTTTCTGTGGCGATCATCATCGTTTCGCTTCAGATCTTTGATGCAGTCGGCAGGAGGGGTACCCTTTGTCGTCCAGTAGTGGTTTTCCAGCTCGAAGGACCGTGAAATGTTGGAAGAATTCCAGGCTGGGAAACCTGTATTTGTAGGAAAACAAGTACGTTTGTTTTATTTCATGTGCGCATGGAGAAATACATAAATGCAAGCAGATGTATGCTAAAGGTTCAGTCTGCCTGTATGTAGTTTCTATCTATCCCCCATAGGGCTTAAGCTTTTATAGTAATGAATATGCATGAGACATACAGTAGATGTATCCTGGTCTGTAACCTAGGTGTGACCATGTAACTGGTCCAATCAGAGTCCATTTTCTTCTTATGGTAGTTAAGGGTTAAATATTAGAACTGGTGGTCAATTTCGTTGGTCAAACAGGGAAGTAAGCCATTGGTTTTCACCATGCTGTAACTGTATTCTTATGAAATAAGTAGACCATCTGTTTCCGCTAGCAGACATTTACCTCGGATAAGCACATTTCATTAGTTACAAGTAAGCTTAAAGCATAACTCTAGATATATTTTAGGTTCACACAAAACATGGTTTATTCAATTTACCTGACAGTATATTTTTGAAGGGCTTTATAAAAATACCAAATTATTCAAGTTCATCCTGTATTCCTTGTATCTTGCAAGCGAGCTTCATGTCATTGCGTAAGAGGGTGGCCCTTTTGGCGTGCAAAGTGCAGAGGTGAGATTCTTGAAAGAGATCCACTACAAAAGCTTCAGCTGCCTCCTATAATGCCAGGATTGTTGAACTTTCCCACTATAATACAATGGAATGACAGGAAGAATGTACTTTAACCCTCTTTTTTTTATCAAAACCCTGCATCAATACAGGAAATAACAATAACAACCTGTAAATACTTTAAATAAAATAAATAAGGCACTCGGACTCGAATGTTTGGATAAATAAAGGCCGCGGCTATTTATTAACTGGTAACCAAACATGAATAGTCATCAAATATTATTTAAACATCACCATAACAACCTAGTCATAAACAACTCAGGTTGCATTATCAAGTTATAACCACAAAAATGTAATACCATCCAAAAGACAGGCGATACCTTATCTCCTGTCACCACAATCCCACAGCGCGGCCAGCTCAATAAGGGTTCCCAAATTGGCTTTGAAAATATCCAATCCAATGTTGGAGAGGTGGATCCCGTCCTCTCTGTAGAGACCCCGAATACCACCCTCCAAGTCCGAGTGCCTGTAAGTAAACACACCTACCTGCTTTAAAAGCTTCTCTAGAGCTTTATTAATTCTTTTTCTCACCTTGCCTAGGGGTTTTAAATAAGATTCAGAAGTCCAGATAAGCCTCTGAACAATTTCAGAAAAAACAATTAACATACTGGGATACCTCAACCTCAACTGCTGCAGGTCATCCCTTACTTTAAAAATCAAATCCAAAGTTTTCACCTTCCCCACATCATTCCCTCCTAGATGCACCACTAAAATGTCCGGTGGGGGGCGGGAAGCAAACAATCTATCTAAATTAGGCATTAACTCCGCCCAACACATCCCCCCCCTTGCTTAACCAAGATAAATGAAATTTGCCTGCATCTAGGCCGAGACTTTCAGAGTAAATTCGACTCCTCGCTCTCTGCTGCGCCCAGTAAATAAAAGAATGCCCCAGAATCCAGACGTGGAGACTCTCACCTAAAAGGAGCAGAAACAAGATTAGGGCGGACATATGAAACATAACAATCAGATCTCCATCTCCCCAGCTTTTTGATCAGCCCAACTTCCATACCTGACCTAGCCGCTTCAGTTGCTGCCCCTATTCTGAATGAATGAGAAGAGAAAACGCAACTGACCCATTCCAAGCGCCTGAAAACATTTTTTTAAAAACAAAGTCAAATTGGAAATTTGTAAGAACCTTACCATCCTGGTGCAGCAGCAAAAAAACACTTTTATTGGGCCTAAGCCTTAGATACTCAGAAACCAAAGAAACCATGCAAACTGGGGAACCCTTGAACTGATTGAGGTGACACCACTGACCCATACCTGACAGATCAGTCTTTGATTTTTTAATGAAAATACTCAACCTTGACCCAGAACAGTGTAAATTAGCAACCGCTAAACCTGAACCCAAAACTTTACTTACAGGTATAAGCTCAGATATCCTGAGAGCAGCGAAAAATAGCAGGGGAAACACAGCCCTGAACATGGTGGTTTCATAAGGGGAGTAACAAACCCCCTCTAAAACCCTACACATGTCTCGTAGAATGCCCAGGGTAATTGGGCGCCGCTGGTCCAACTGAGAATTTAACCTGCGATAGCCCTTCATGGCTTGCCGAACTGAAAAGAAAGAGGAGCAGGAAGGTAGGCCCCGCAACTGAACAAAAAAGGAAACCCCAGCTAAAACTTTATTAATATGTGTCGAGGAATACTTCTGTGATAACAAAGAATTTAAAAACAAAAGAACCAGCTCCTCCGAAAAGGCATCCTGAGGGCTGTTCACAGAATTCAGGAAAGACAGCCACATAGCAAATGCAGATTGATATCCTGACCAAGAGCTATGTGCCAATGAGCTTCTCACATTTCTCATCACCAAGTCTATACCAGGTCCCAGAGGTGGTTCGGGCAACTCATACCCATTGGGTCTGCTTCTGGGAGTAGACGAAAAAAAACGCTCCACCTGGAACCTAGACAAAGCATCCGCCAGGTCATTGTCTTTGCTCAGAACATATGAAGCCTTAATCCAGATGTTAAGTGCTAAGCACTTAACAACCAGATACCTCAACAAGCCAATGACCGGCGGAGATCTGGAGGTCAAACAGTTAATGGCGTATAGCACGCCTTTATTATCCGTCCTGACCAAAAGGCGCCTATTTTGAAAAAATTCCCCCCAGAGTCAGTGAAAAGAAAGTCCTAGTCCAGGACAAATTCTGACTGCCAGACCGCCCTCCCGTTAAAATGCAAAAGAAATTGCAACCAGACCGTCAAATCTTCCCTCACGTCATGCGAGACCCTCACATGAGCCGAAGGAGACTTGAGGCCCGATATTGCAAGGTACAATCTTCTTGAAAAGGCCTTGCCTACAGGAATGACCCTGGATACAAAAGCCAAAAGACCCAGCAAAGGATTGCATTTCTTTAAGGCACACTTTCTTCTTCCTAATAATCAGCATTAACATACCTCTTAACTTGCGGATTTTTTTCAATCGACAGCCTGAACTCTATCAGCACAGTGTCAATTGTGATTCCTAAAAATTCTAGACAGTTACATGACAATACTGTCTTCTCATTCACTAGAGGAACACCAAATGTTTTGCATATCAGGCAGAATGTTTGTAAAATAAATGCACACTCCCCCCTATTAAAAGGGGGGGGGGACAAAAAGGACCTAGAAATCTACCTTCTAAAACCTCTTTATTAATTTTGTCTAACACTACTTCAAACATGCCATCAACAGATTTCAAATTATTGACGATACTACATCCCACACCGGAGAACCGGGGAAGCCTAAAACCAAACTGAAATCCTTCAGTTAGGAGTTGCGCCTTCCCCTTGGGGCCTTTAGGAATACTTCCCGGCTGTTGGGCCCCAGCCATCCTTTAAAACATTTTGCGACTGAGTGGGACCCAGTGCAAAAGGCGCATTTATGCCGGTACTTACAGGTACCCGGCCATCTACATGGGGCAGTAGGCTGGATTTCCTCAACTCTATGAATAATTTAACTTATTTAAATAATTGACACCACAAATTTTTTAAAGTATGGAATAGAAGAGGCTGCGGCCGTTTATTATTTAACAAAATATAATCAATAACTCTTTAAAATATCAATATACAACAGAATAAAACAACGCGGTTACCACGACCCAGGTTGCAATTAGCAGAATTTTTAAATACTTCAGAAATTTCATCCACAAGGCAGGCGGCTTACGCCCGCCTGGCACCACCCCAACAAGCGGCCTCTTCAATGCAGGTCCCCAAATTAGCGTTAAAGGTGTCGAGACCTATGTCCGACAAATGGGTGTCATCAAGTCTATAGAGACCCCTAGTACCACCCTCTAGTTCCCTATGTCTAAATGACAAAACACTGCAGTGCGCAGCAGCTTTTCCAAAGCTCTGTTCACCCGTTTCCGAATCCTTTCAAGGGGCTTTAGGTAGCCATGTTTAAACCATGCCAGCCTGGGAATGATTTCGGAGAATACTACAGTCATATATGGGTATGACAATTTCAGAAGCTGTAGATCATCCCTTATGGCAAAAATCAAATCAAGAGTCTTGGCCCTACCAACGTCATTATCCCCGAGATGTACAATAAGCACATCTGGGGGGGAAAGGAACTGTAACAGTCTAAAAACCTCGGGGCGAAACTCAGACCATAACATCCCTCTCTTACTAAACCATTGCACTTGAAAATAGGCAGGATCCAGACCAATAAGTTCACCATACGTTCTTCTCCTGGCTCTGGCACGAGCCCAGTGTACAAATGAATGTCCGATGATCCATACAGCCACTCTGCGCTCTGAAACATTAACAGAAAGAATCAGGGCGAATATATGACTGAAAAACATCAGATTTCCATCTACCCAGTTTCTTAAGTAAATGTTCGTCCAAACCCAACCTGGCAGCTTCCGTGGCTGCACCGATACGAAAGGAATGAGAGGTCAGTCTTTCATTATCCAGTTTCAAAAATTTTAGACATTTCTTAAAAACCGCGTTAAACTGATAGCCAGTCAATGGCCTACCATTCTTGTACGTGAACAAAAATACCGAACCGGCTGAACGTATTGCCAAAAATTCATTCATTAAACGAACTGGACATATCGCAGATTCCTTAAACATGTGTAATTGAACACGTTTCCCTACACCCAGCTGATCCGTCTTCGAAAAACAAATTAAAATGCTAATACTTTCGACTGATAAAACAACGTCCGAAAATAAAAGCCCAGAATTACGCATCCTTCTAGCAGGCACCAGTTCGGAAATCCTCAGTGCCGCGAAAAACATTAATGAAAAAGCCGCCTTAAACAGGACCGACTCATAAATGGAATAACAAACCAAAACGGAAACTGCGCATAGATCAATCAATATGGGAATGGTGATAGGCTTTCTAGAATCCGGCTGAAAATTGACTTTACGATAACCTTTCAGGGCTTGGCGTACCGCAAAAAACGACGAACAAGGAGGAAAATTCTTAAGTTTGGCAAAAAAGGACACACCAGCCAAAATTTTGTTGATATGCGCCCATGCATATCTCTTTTGAAATAAAGAATTCAGGAATAGCAGCACTAATTTTTCAGAAAAATTGTTCGGGGGTTAACCCAAAGAAACCAGGGGTGATAACCACAGAGACCACGCCGATTGATATCCGACGATGGTCGACGGAGCCAGCGAATGCATAATATTTCTAGTAACCAGATCTAAATTATGCTCCACAGATGGGCCGGGTACCGATAACTCACCTTGTCCGCTCCCGGGAACAATGCAAAAAAGCGCTCCATCTGCAAGCGAGACAAAGCATCCGCCAATACGTTATCTCTGCCTGGGACGAAAGTAGCTTTAATCCATATGTTCAGCAATAAACACTTAGCTACCAGAAACCTTAATAAGGCAATAACAGGGGGGATTTAGAAGATAAGCAATTGATCGCAAACAGGACCCCCCTGTTATCCGTCCTCACCATCAGTCGCTTATTCCGAAAGTGTCGACCCCAAATTTCTAGGGCCACCACAATAGGAAACAGCTCTAGCAGAACACTATTGCGGGTATACCCCAGCTGGATCCATCTGTGACACCAGCGATCGGCCCACCAATGCGTGCGCCAGACAGCTGCAAATCCCACTGAACCCGCCGAATCTGTAAATAGGCAGAAATCTTTGTCCAGGATGAATTCCTCCTGCCAAACATTCCTGCCGTTAAAATCGTTTAGAAATTGGAACCATACTAACATGTCCTCCCTGATTTCATGAGTCAACCTAATGTGAGAAGTGGGGGATTTCAAACCTGCTATTGCCGCATACAGCTTCCTGGAAAATAATTTGCCCAAGGGGATGACCTTGGAGGCGAAAGCCAGCAAAGACTGCATTTCTTTCAAAATTACCTTACGCCTGCGGATCATGTTCAATAAGCAAACCTTGAGCTTTGCAATTTTTTCTTGGGGAAGCCTAAACTCCATGTTGTCCGAATCGATGGTAATTCCCAAAAATTGGACGCATGTCGAAGGCCATGCTGTCTTCTCGTGCGCCAGGGAATCCCAAACTGTTCACACATATTGAAAAAACTGTGCAACAAATGCAGACAATCGGCAGACCCCGTTCTCCCTAAAAACAAAAAATCGTCCAAATAATGGACGATCGCATTGGAGTTGCAAGTGACGGAAACGACCCATTCCAGAAACGTGGCAAAACATTCAAAATAAAAACATGATAGTGAGCATCCCATCGGGAGACACCTTTCAAAATAAAACTTACCTGAAAAGAAAAAACCCAGAGAGTTAAAGGCATCCGGGTGTACAGGCAACAAGCGGAATGCAGATTTGATGTCCGTCTTAGCCATGAGAACACCCTTACCAAGGCTCCGCAATTTAACGCGTCATCAAAGGAAGAATATTGTACTGTAGCCAAGTCCTCGCTTATCTCATCATTTAGAGAATCACCAAAAGGAAACGATAAATGATGTATAAGTCTGTAAGTATTAGGCTCTTTCTTTTGGACAATGCCCAGGAGGAGAAGAAAAAGGGCCAGCAAATCTACCTAGCTCCAATTCCTTATTAATCTTCTCAGCCACTACGTATTCCAGATTTTGCACGGATTTTAAATTATCCACCAGTTTACACCCATGCCCAGAAAACCTGGGCAAGAGAAAACCGTCTCTAAAACCCTCAATTAGAAGGGTGGCCTTCGCCCTGTCTGGGTACTGTTGAAGCCAAGGAAGCATGGCGGTGAGACTCACCGGGGTTGTTGCTTTTTTGCACAACACCTGAAGACTGACCACCTTGTCTTTTAAAACATTTTGCAATGGGGTGGGACCCAGAGCAAAAGGCGCACTCATGTCTATATTTGCACGACCCCGGCCACTTACAGGCGGACTCGTTATAGTTGAAGCACACACCTTTCTTAAAATTAAATCCTGAAGTGGAAGGCTGGGGTTGCTGATTGGGAAAGGATTGTCTGGAGAAGATTGACCTTTGCGGTAGAAAAAGGTCCAGCCATAGGCTGACGTCCTTCACTCCCCACTTTATGTTTGGTTGGACTGCTAGCTTCTGGCGAAAAGCCACATCATATTGAAACCATGAATTACCTCCAAAATTTTTGTATGCTTCCAGAACGATGTCCAGATGTTGAAAAAGTCCTATACTTTTGGTAGGAAATTTTTCACACATCACAGAAGAAAATATAAAAAACGCCTGCAGCCAGTTGTTAAAGGATTTGGTTACAGGGCGCCTCCTCTCATCCTCATCTTTTTTGTCACTTTTTGAGACAAAATCCCTAGCCGAGGGCAAAAGAGACAAAACGTCAATAAAATTACCCTGCCAAATCCTCTCCTTCACAGCCTCCGATAAGTGAAAGCCTAAAGGAGAAATCTCACAGGTAATTGGCTCCCTTAATGCTGTCTCGGGCAAATTTTGGGATTTTGCCAACAAAAAGGAATTTGAAATCTCAGAATGAATACTCTGTGGCCTAGCGTAGCTAACCTCCAAGCTTCCACTAGGTGGCACCCAAACATCCATTGGAGAAGGGACAGGCTGAGCTGTGACAATTGGGCTGCTCGCAATCACAGGGTTGGAAGCATCAATCAAAGATTTAAAGTCACTCAAAAACCCCTGTAAAAGAGTAGTAATGGCCGAAGTCTGGACCGAACCCTCAGCACTTCCAGAATTCCCACTAGCCTGAGCCGCCCCCACCTGAGACATTGCAGGAGGCTGTGCTATCAACTCCGGTGTGGCTACCAGTGCAAGAAGCTCTTCCTCACCTGTTCCTGGATGGACGTTCCGCTCCGGACTCCTTGTCTGGACGGGTGGGGCTGTCCTCGCCGCTTGTCTTCTCGCTCCGGTCCCGTGCGCAGGTCTTCTGGCCGCTCTCCGCCCTGGAGAACCACCGCCGCTCCTCCCGGCGTGTCTGTCACCGGCCGGAGGGGAGAACCGATGGCGCAGGGTGCGCCTCCTCTTCGCTGCTCCGGCCTCGGCTTCTGCTCTTCCGGGGGTGACGCGCCTGTGAACCCCCCCCCCCCCCCCCCGCCGTGACGTCTTCTTCCGCCGGTCTCGACGGTGATGACGTCTACCTTCGCCGACGTCCGTTTCATTCGGTCCGCGTCTTCCGTCTCCTACAGGTGCCGCTTGAGATGACGCTCCGGCCTCCTCGACGCCCGACGATTCTTCTTGACCCGCGATGAGAGGCAGCTCCAGGCATCTTCTGAGCCAGTCTTCACCTCCTTCCTCCCCGGCGCGCTCGATCAAACGGCGAAGCAGGCTCATCTTCTCCAGGTAACAGGAACCGCTCGGCTGTCTTCTTCTGTCAGGCGATGTGAAGTCCGTTGGTGAGGTGACCCCTTAAATGGGCTTGCTTGATGACTCTTGACCAATCAACGACCTGTATTACCGGCGGGAAGAAACAGGATAAATCAAGTAAGGGCCCTATTCTCCCTGGATACTTGGGCAGCTAAACCTTAACTGACTTATCCAATCAGCTATCAGTAATAGCTGACAGGCTAGAACTTTCCCTAACAACTGGGATTCCTCATGCTTTTACTATACTATCCTTACCTGCCACTGCCCCATAAATAAAAGGGGCTATTTAGCCCCTTTTCTCTTTATTGGGCATCATTGTAGCTGAAACAGATACCTCGCTTGTAAGCAGAGGGACCTGTAGACTGCTGGGAATTTCCTGGAGGCAGTTTTTGCTGAAAGGCCGGCCTTTGGGGCAGAAAAAGATCCAGCTATAGGCCGACATCTTTCGTGCCCCACTTCAGACTGGGGTGCACAGCCATCTTCTGCCTAAACGCCACATCATAATTAAACCACGCCAAACCTCCAAAACTTTTATACGCTTCCAAAATTATTTCAATGTGGTGAAAAAGACCGACACTTCTACCAGGGAATTTTTCACATACAATAGAGGAATATATACAAAATGCTTGTAGCCAATTAAATATTGATTTCGGGATAAAACGTTTCTTATCCCCTTCCTCATCTTTCTTATCGCTTTTAGCAATTAACTCCCTGGCAGAAGGCAATAAAGACAGCAAATCAATATATCCTCCCTGCCAAATTTTCATGGTAGGACCGGCCCTGCTCCTGTGTCATTTTGATTCCCCCTTCTGATTCTCCTGTGTAATTTTAAGTGATCCCACTGCCTTCACCCCTGTGCCAGTGGACACCTTCAGCAGACATCCCCCCACCCCTTTATTAGACATTTCCCCCCTACCTCAGTCACCCCTGTGTGTCCACACAATGTGCCCGATTCCTTCCCCATGCGACTCACTGTCTAATTATGAGTCAGTCAGACTCCGTCAGGGCAGAGTGAGCAGCAGGCGGCAGCTTGTCCTGGTGGCGGTGTGGGCTCTCTGATTTCTGTCTGCTCCGGCTGCGCTGCGGCCAACAGTGAGCTGCGCGGCAGTGCCCGCCGCTACGGTCCGGGGAGGTCTTATTTTCGGGGGGATGCCTTATATTTCAGCGAGAGGCGAAACTGTAAGTAGGTCTCGTTTTCGGGGGATGTCTTACTTTCGGGGAAACAAGGTATGTCACATGTGTATTATGACTGTGGTTTACATACACGTGTTCATCCTGCCCGTGCGTTTGTAGGCCAACAGGGGTTTACAACCAATATAGAAAAAAAAATGGTAACAAATCTCCCACCACTATCCATCCTAGGTTCATACTATGCAGGTTTGAAATCACATTTTATTCTGACTTTGGAGTCTATTTGAGAGACATCTGTGCGGGTTCATTTACAGATGTCTATTCAAATCGCCCCCGAAGTTGCCAAAAGTAGTGCAGGAACTACTTTTGGGAATCAGTGCGGCACCACAAAGTCGGCGTCACACAGATTTGCCTGGCGCACTTGCCGGCAATACATGGCAATTTGGCATGCGATTTGACATGTCAAATCGCATTTCAAATCTGCACAATGTAAACGGGGGCAAAGTCAGCGGTTGTGGTCCGGGTTCAGTTTCATTTTAGAGCTGGGTGTTTGCTGAACAAAACCAGCAGGCTGATTGCTGCTACTGCTCAAAGCGGCCTAGTACTGGGACCCAAAATCAGCTGTCTCCAGTACACACAGAGGTCACAAGACAATGTGCGCGCAGTGTGCTATTAAACAGGAGCCTGCCCATGCCAACCGCACCCCAGGAAATGATCTGTGGGTGAGCGACAAGCGGTTTAAAAAAAATAATTAAAAAATAATAATTACCATCATCCTCAAACAGGAGTATTGTCTCATTGCCCTGATGCTAATCAACTGCTGCTTCGCTTAACACTCTGCAAAAAAAAAAAAAATTCCAATTAATTTAGAAAAATAAATTTAAATTGAATTTATTTTTTCTTTTTAAATTACTTACTGTGAGCATCTGAATCATGTTCTCCGGGTACTGCACTGAAAATGTCGGGCCCAAGGCACCCCTTTAACTCCTCTTTGTAGCTAGTGAATGTGATGTTTGCTGGAGGTCCTCCACCAGTGTTACGTTGATGTCTTACCATAAAGGCAAGTTTTTTTTTTTTTTATCATCACTTTAATGTCATTTAAACGCCACCTACATGTCTCAGTGTTGCGGGCAATGTCCCCTTCAGCATTTACTTCCTGGACAATGGAATTCCACATTTCCTCTTTCCTGGAATGAGACAGTGTCCTAGAGTGGGAACCATATAATCGGTCCCAGTTGCTAACAACAAGCGGCACTAAAACGCAATTCTGCGCATGGCTGAACTTTCCGGTTCTTTTTTTCTTAAACACCTCCATACTCTCCTTACTTGATTGACAGTGCATATATATTTATTTAAGAAATATATTATAATTTCTCTATAGTAAAAAAAAAAAAGAGTTTAATATATTTTCCAATTTTATCACATTTATGAATTTTTTCATTTATTTTTATTTTTTTCACACCCAAACATATGGCTCGAACCCATGGACAGATATATTTTATTATAGAGGGTAATCACATTTCACTTTTTTTTTAAATCAGTATTTTTATTTATGTAATTTTAAATTAATTTTATATTTTTATTATAAGTTCATTTTAATTTTTAGCAACGGTGTATAGCCGGTTGACAGATGCAGAATCAACCATTTCACACACTGTTTATCATAAGAAAAGCACATGTATTATTATAGTGTAAAATATGAATGATAGTTAGGCTTTTCAATAAAGGGGGGGGGGGGTATATTTGTGATTGGTGAACTTTATTTTTTATTTTATAAGGAAGTGTGCTGCTTGATGTTTTACTTTCGTTTTGTGTTAACAAGACTGTAATCTCGGAATTTCTCCCGAGACTACAGACTTGCATTCACAAGTGAGCGTTTAGGACGTTTGTAGATCGTGTCTCTTCTCCTGAAGAGAAGTGATCTACACAGGGTCATCAGCCAGCACTCTGAGTTGAAGAGTTTACTCAGAGAATGCCGGTGATCTGTGCAGTGATGCTTTATCACTGCTTCATAAAAGGACACCTAAGTATCTGTCTATCTGTCTTTCACTCCCAATGACAGTGAGAACCGTCACACCCTAACCATACTTTTAATGCAATGTGATGTTTCATTTTTATTCATATATAGAAATAAAAATGTTTATTGTGCCATGATTTTAAGCAGTCTGTCTCTCTCCTCATTTAAAGTCCCAAAACTTTTCTCTTACCTATGTAAATAGGGATGGGGGTGCATGGTTCCATGCGCTCCATTTCAGGCCCCTCACCCCCAGGAGAGAGCGAAGCCGGGGCCTCCGTCCAGGTAGGAATGGACACGGGGAAGGAGGATTTAAACAGTGGTTCAAGTACCACCCTGGGTTGTAGCTCCTGCCCCACTACCTGTGATGAGACTTGGGATGATAATTGGGGCCCCTCAGGTGAAGTTGGCACATCAAGCACAGCGCCCCCCTCCACACACTCCTGCTGAGATGCCACCATCTCCTCTGCAGGAGGAACTGGAGAGTCCCCCATCCGAGAAGCTTCCACCGCCCCTCCACCCTCATCCTCCCTCACCTCTCCCCCACTTCCACCTTCTCTTGCCTGTCTCCTCAACTCCATCCTCCTTTGTTTGGCCGGACCCTTCTTCTTTTGACCCACCCGAGAAGAACCCT
>NC_138778.1:138865277-139015277 GCF_965119305.1 Pelophylax lessonae
CCTCCACATTGAAGGGACACTGGACCAAAAAGTGGTCCATGGACTCCAGTGCCCCTCCACATTCTGGACGGGGACAGCCTCTCTCCCCTAAGTTCCTATACTTCAGGTTATCCCGTACATAGAGCCGTCCATGAAACGCCCTCCATGCCAGGTCCCAGAACTTTGGTGGAATTCTTGCAGAATTCAGGAGGGCTAACCCCTCCCTGAGAACCCTCTCAGGGCAGTCTCTCAGAGCCAATGGCTTCAAAACGTCCGAGGACATGACTCTCTGATACAGCTCTCGCCTCCCAGTAGAGCCCACCTCAAGGGCCGATATCCGCCATTTTCTCAATACCTTCAAAGCTTCGGGTACATAGGACGGGAGATAACCATGCGATCTTCTCAGATCCCCAGGCCTCCCACCGTCACCCCATTCCCTCAGGAAGAGTAACAGCCAGTCCCTGCATGACCGTTCCCAAAGAGACGGGTCGTCCCGAAACAGGGACTGCAAGTTAAACTTTACAAAAATGATGATAAAAAATATCACCGGGTGGATCATGTCCAACCCCCCTAACCGTCTCGTTCGGAACGTGACTTCTCTCTTGATGAGGTTTAGTCTGTTTCCCCACAATAGCAGGAAAAACAGACTGTTGACCCGTGCATAGAGCGATGCTGGCAAGAGACATACGTAACTGACATACAAAAACTCAGGCAGCAAGTATGTCTTGATCAGGCTTACCCGTTCCCTTAGAGTAAGCTTCCAGCCTTTCCAGGCTGCAACTTTCTGGGCGGCACCCGACAGTCTACGTTCCCAGTTTTTCTTGGGATAATCCCCATGGCCAAAAGTGATGCCTAATACTTTAACCTCCGGCTGAGGCACGGGAAAAACATCCGGGAGGGGGAACTGCTCCCCCTCTTTCCCATCCAGAAGGCTTCACTCTTATCCCAGTTTACACTGGAATTTGATGCCTCGGAGTAGTCCCCGATCTGTGTTTCCACAAACCGGGCCTCCTCCCCACTTTAAACCACCACCGAGACATCATCGGCATAGGCTACCACCCTAACCGCCATGTCCCGGCCACTGCTCAGGTCTACCGGAACCCCCTCCAGATGCGCGCAGTCTAGCCTCCGGACGAAGGGGTCGACCGCCAAGACATACAGCAAGGGGCTCAACGGACAACCCTGCCTGACACCAGAACCGACAGAAAAGCATGGACCAACCCAGCCGTTGATAAGAGGGAAGCACTCCGCCCCTCTATACAGTGCTCTAAGCCAGCCAATCACCCGGCCCGGTAGACCGTACCTCTCCAGAAGAAGCCAAAGGTACTTGTGGCTAACCCGATCAAAAGCCTTGGCCTGATCTAATGCCAGCAGGTACCGTCCACTCCCATCCGCCCTGCACCTCTGCACGGCCTCCCGGATGCCAAGGACAGCACTAAAGGTGCTCCGGCCGGGAATTGCACAGTGCTGGGACTTGGACAACACCCTGTCAGCCACGGCCGACAGACGCAAGAAAATTATCTTGGCCAGCAACTTTCTATCTGTTGAGAAGGGCGATTGGACGCCAATTCTCAATCACAGACGGATCTTTCCCCTTTGACAGGAGGATCAGGGCCGACTTTCTCATTGAAGGGGGCAGAAGGCCTTGGGCCAAACCTTGGTTAAAGACCTCCCTCAAATGAGGAGCTAACAGGCTCTTAAAAGTACGGTAGAACTCAGCCGTCAGGCCGTCAGGCCCGGGCGCCTTTTTAACAGACAATAAGTCAATGGCCTTCTCCACCTCAGCCACCGAAATGTCCAAGAAAGCCCTGGCTTTCTCCTCGTCCAGGCGCTGCGGTCCCAGGATGCCTGAAAAATGGTCCCTCACAATGCCCAAGATCCCCGGTTTGGACCTAACCAGAGATCCCGTGGCGTCCTTCAGGCCATGTATGGTCTTCGAACCCGCAGCGTCACTACAACTCTTGTAGGGATCCGGGGAGGTAAACTTCCCGTAGTCCCTTTCAAGGGTCAAGGAGGCTAGGCGATCATACTGGCACTCCCTCAACCGCTGCTTCAACTCGGAGATCTCTTCCCGAGCACCACCCAAGGAGACGAGGCGGTCCAGCTGCCTTCGTAAACCAAGGTAGGCACGGTACTTCGAGACTGCCCTGGACCGTGAGATCTTCCGGAAGAAGCCTTCCGACCTCTTCTTCACTACGTTCCACCACTCAGGATGGGCGCAGCCGCCCTCAAGGAGCGAGGCTTGTTCCTCAAATAAGACCTCATAGGCCTCCCTCACCTCAGGATCCTCAAGCAGCGTCACATTCAGACTCCAAATACCCCTGCCTTTCTGAGGGGTCTCGGCCACATTCAGAGCAACGGACACCAGACAGTGGTCGGAAAACTCTACTTCACACAGCTCAGGAGCCGTGAAAACAGAGTCCCCCTTCAAAAAAAACCTGTCTAATCTACTCTGACATCTACCTCTGGTGTAGGTGAACCCAGTGTGATTGGGGAAGTGACGAACGTGCACATCCACCAATCCGGCCTCCCTGACTATGCTATTCAAAAAGATACTATCATATCCCAGCGGGCCTCCGGCACCTGCCCTGTCTTTGGGCCTAACGATGGTGTTAAAATCGCCACCGAAGACCACCTGCCGGGACGTAAAAAGGTATGGCTTGACTGCCGTAAGGAGGCTCTTCCTTGCCCATTTGGACTGAGGCCCATAAAAATTGATTAGGCGCAGAGGAAGCCCCCTCACGACAGCGTCAATGACCAAACACCTGCCAACTTCCACCTCAATTACTCGTCGACAGTCTACCGAACCAGTCTTAAAAAGGACCGCAACTCCACTGCAAGGCTCGGCCGCAAGAGACCAGAGGGAGGGCCCACACCTCCACTCCCTCTTTGCCATGTGCATCTCTGCCACCGATGTTACCCAGGTCTCCTGCAAAAATAAAATGTCAGCATCAACCTCGCTGAGAAAAGTGAAGGCCGTATAACGAGCTCTCACAGATCTGATACTCGCGACATTAATGGTCACGAGCCGAATTGGAGAGGGCACTGCCATCCTTAGTAATTGAGGCGGTGATGCTCCCTTCTACTTACCCAATAAACCTTCAAGGCCCTTTGCAGGGCACCTCCATCTCCTCCTCATCTGACTGACGAGGACAGCAACCAGAAGAGGTTAGGGGAAACCAATGGGACCACCTCATTGCCCCCCGAGGACGAAGGACCGGAGCCCTTTTTTGCCCCCCCAAGGACCCTCTTCTTTTTTTTCCCTCTGGAGGCTACAACCCACTCTACCTCACCCTGACTATCCTCCCCCGAAGGGCTACCCGAAGGCCCAGGCAGAGCAGCCCTGGATCGCTTCTGCGCCCCCTGGCTGGCACCCCGCACCCGGGCAGTACTTGCCTTAGGCATGGGAGCCTTACCGGCCCCCTTGCCCTCAACCGCCTCTGTCACCAATGCAGAGGTCCTCCTGGCCCTAGATTTCCCCTTACCCTCCACCCTTGGGGGAAGGGGGGGCAAGGACGTAGGGGCAAAAACCCCAACCCCTTGCAACGCAGGGGAAGAGGCCCCAAATACTAGGGCGGGGGGGGAAGAGGAGGCCGCCGAACCCCCGGCCTCCTCCGGCACCCGCACGCCATCCAAAGGCTCGGCCCTAATACCAGCCGTGCTACTGCACATAGCCTTTGGGTGCACGGGTGCCGGGTCTTCCCCAACTCCCCTGCCAGCTGAACCAGCCCTTTCTCCCCCAGCAGGGGCACTCGTCACCTGCCCCCTCCTCTTCTCCGACCTCCGCACCTGAGAAGTAGTTTTCCTCCTTACCACCTGTTCCACTACCCTACCTTCAACTCCACCATCTCCAACCTCCGCACCTTCTCCTGGACCTGCCTTCGGACTTGCCTCTGGATTAGCCCCACCTGCCGCCTGGGCCCTACCCATCCCTTGCTGTTCCTCCTCCCGTTCCCCCGACGCCCTACCAGCGCCCCCAGAGGTGTAGCCCCGAAAGGCCTTGGGGCATCGGCTAAAGGGGTGACCCATCTCACCACACAAATTGCATTTTATCAGGGAACACTCCCCAGCCAGGTGCCCCAGACCACCACAGCGCACACAGCGCAAGATCGAGCAGTCTGCTGAAAAATGGAATGGACAGCCGCACTTAAAGCAGAGCTTTGGCTGGCCCTGGTAAAATGCCATAATCCTATCCCTCCCGATAAAGGCGCTAGCTGGTATGTGAGATACCGACAGTCGCCTCCTCCCAAGCTTCACCTTAACTTGCCATGCTCCAGTCCAGATTCCCCTCTCATCCAGCACCTTTCTAAGTGGGGACTGGAGCTGGCCAAATCTCCCCAGCCAGGTTGCAATATCCTCAGGAGGAAGGGACTCGTTCCTCACCAAAATGGTTACATTTTTTATATCCTCCTGTCGGGACAAGGCTACTAGATGGAAATCACGCCAACTTTCATGGGACTTGACCAACTCGTACTTGGTCAGGAAAAGTTCCATGACCATAGGGGAGGCAAAGCTGATATCAAATTCACGGGAATTATACGGGTGTATAACCGCATACAGATCTGCTACCCGGAAACCTAAAGCCAGAACCATATCAATTATTCTGCCTCTGGCTGGAACCACCCCTGAGCCATGGAACTTCGCCTGAACCACATTACGCCTCCTTCTTTCAGGACCCCCTATGCCCCGGGACCACCCGCCCTGACCACCCCCAGGATTCTCAGCACTGGGAGGCTCACGGAAGGGGCGAGACCCAAACTGCTCGTAAAGGTGAGAAATCCTGGTGGGACCTCCGGTGACCTTCGCAAACGACTTGCCCTCCCTCAGGGCAGCGAGAAGAGCAGCCTCCTGCACCGGTCCCAGCAGACGCTCAGGGGTCCCAACCGGACCGCCACCACAAGCACCCTCACCATCCCCACTGACACCTTCACTACCCCTAACCACCACACCCCCTGTGGACTGATCAGTCAGAGGCACCTCAGACCGAACAAGAGTGGGAGGCACCAAAGTCGGGGGAGGGGGGACCACTGCCAAGGCAGGAGATTTTAATGCAGACTCTCCCACCTCAAGAGTAGAAACCCCTTGCAATGGAGCCCCGCCACCTTCCTCCATAGCCTCTCCCACCACAGACTTAACTGGTGCCTGGGACCCCTCTAACTCCTGGACAAAAGCTATGGCCAGCGCACCAGAAGGGAGGGGGCCTATTGTACAATCCCCCCAAATAGAAGGGGACACTTGGCCAGGGACAAGGCTTTGACCCTGCAGAGATGTAACAGACTCACCCGCAACAGTCCCACTTCCTTCATTTCCACTCTGCATTACACCCCTAGACAGTCCTGATATTGTACTATCCATATCTTGCTGACAGTTCAAAACCACTGGGAGAGTCATTTCCGGCTGACTGAGTGTCACTTCCGGCCGCGATGGGAGCACATCCGGTCGCGGGGGAGGCACTTCCGGTTCCGGGAAAGTCACTTCCGGTCGCGGGCCATCCACTTCCGGTTCAGACCGGAAGTCCTCCACCCGGAAACAGACGCCATGCGGGACGCCATCCCTGGTTTCAGGCGCCATTTTAATGCTTCCAGCCTCACTATCACCAGCAACTGATCCAATCTGGATCGGGCTACCAGCCTCAGCAACCTCACCACTGCTTTCCTCTGGCCCAGATTGCTGCAACACAACTTCCTCCTGCTCCCGGATGACCTCTTCTTCCTGGACTGCCTGCTCCAATGGTAGGTTACATTCTTCTATCATGGCAGGGTTGGCCCCTGATGGGGAGGGAGCGGGCTCATTGGGGGGGACTACGGGAGACACACAGGGGTTTGGGCCACCAGCACCTAATAGCTGAGTTAGGCCCACTGGGTCAGGGCTAACAAACTGGTCTCTAGGGGACCCAGACATGCTTCCCACCGCCCCAGGGGGGACAGCCTCCGCCACCACACACCCCAGGGAGGGATCCACAGCCATTCCCCCGGGTTGACCAGGGGTGTCCCCAGAACCACCAGCCTGACCCTCCACCACTGTACTACTCCCTGCCCCCAGTTGGTCAGCCACAACACCCTCCGGGCCAAGCGGAGGTCTCACACTCCCTACTTTCCTTCCACTGCCTTCAGGGCGTGAGGAACCCGCCAAACCGCGGGAACGCCTTACTGCCTGGCTACCCTCCAGGTTAACCTTCAACATGCGCTCCTGTAAAGCCTCCAGGAAGGCAGACTCACCCGGACCATGATCTGATAGATTCCCAATTAGGGCCCAAAGGTCCCTACAGGCATCCTTTAGGCCATCGATCTCTTCTTTCAAACCAGCCCTCTTGCCCCGGCTGGCGCGGTCACGGAGATCCCGGAGTAGACCTAGCCGTTCCATCTTAGCCTCATAGCACAAGGCCGCCTTGCTCAACAGGAATTTCACCTTCTCCCTCCTGGCTTCTACTTTTGCTGGAGACTCTCCGGGCTGGGGATCCGTCCATGACATCAGCTCCCTTTGGGTGTCGAGGAAAAGTCTCTCTGCAAGGGCCAAGGTCCTTCCAATAAAGCCCCCAGGCCCGGGGCTCCCAGGCTGGGAAGCATCCCCAGGATCCGGGCCTGGACCTGGGCCAGGCGTGGCCATCCTCCCCCCTCCTTCCTCCGGTTCTCTGGAGCTTCCGACAGCACCTCCTTCCTCCTTGAAAACCAAAGCTCGACTGGAAATTTTTAGTTTTATTCAACGACAACAACTTAAAGGTGATACATTCATTCAAACAAACTTCACACTTGGTGACTGTACTAACTTTTGTGCTGGCCCATCAGTCCAAACAACAAGTCCTAGGACTGAGCTACATAGCAACACACAGTACATCAAAACTCAATTCAAATCTAGAACCAACCACATATACATGAGATGACATATCATTAACTTGTGGCTAGTTGCAGTCTAGCTCATTGCCTGCCGGCAATGTCAGTACTCTCAGGCGTTTTTACAGCCACTGAACATTACCAACCTGCAACAAGCCATATTTACTATATATTACACATACTAATACAGACAAACAACACAACCAGACAGAGCAAACAACCTTCAGGGTTCAAAGCCTTATTTCAAAAAAAGAATCATGGAAAAAATCTAACAAAAAGTGAAAGAGACAGAACAGCCCGCCACCACGAAAGTCACAAGGTCAGCATTTCAAGGAGGCTGGAAGTTAAAACCCCTCCACAAACGGGCACTCCTATCCGGGCCAACCCTGTCCCTTTCCAAGTTCCGCAGCTTTACCAACTCACCAAAGATGTCTTCCACCACCACCTGGACTGGCAGGATTTTGCCCCTAGTGGACAGGAGACACCTCGCGTGCCACGTGAAATACAGAACCACTATGTTGACTAAGTATAATGTGGACAAATGAAAACCCCTACCCGACCTGAATGCGCCATAGACACGCTCCGAGTAGGACATGGAGGAGAGACGGGGGCATCCCGTGGCACCCTCCACTCCCCTGTGAACGTCCACGTTGTAAGGACATTGGACCAAAAAATGGTCCATGGTCTCCAATGCCCCCCCACACTCAGGACGAGGACAGCCTCTATCCTCTACGTTCCTGTACTTGAGATTCGCACGGACATACAGTTGTCCGTGGAACGACCTCCATGCGAGATCCCAGTACTTGTTTGGAATTCTGTTAGAATTCAGAAGGGCTAATCCCTTCTCGAGGACCCTTTCGGGGCAGTCTCTCAGGGCAAGTGGCTTCAAAAAGTCTGTGGACATGACTCTTTGATACAACTCTCGCCGACCACTTGAGCCCACCTCCAGAGCAGTTATCCGCCACTTCCGCAACATCTTCAATGATTGTGGGACATAAGAAGGAAGGTACAGATGCGATCTCCTCAGATCACCCGGCCTTCCCCCCTCCTCCCACTCTGCCAGGAACAGCATAAACCATTCCTTACATGAACTCTCCCACAGAGAAGGCTCTCCCTTAAAGAGGGACTGGATGTTGAACTTAATAAACATGGTGGTGAAAAACACCACTGGTTGGATCATATCTAACCCACCTAACCTTCTCTGTTGGTAAGTCACCTCCCTCTTGATCAAATTCAGCCTGTTCCCCCACAACATGAGGAAAAACAGGCCATTGATCCTAGCATGCAAAGACGCTGGCAAAAGGCAGACGTAACTGACAAACAAAAATTCCGGTATCAGGTAGGTCTTGATCAAGGAGACCCTTTCCCTCAATGACAGTTTCCAGCCTTTCCAAGCGGAAACCTTCTGGGATGCACCCACCAGTCTGCGTTCCCAATTTCGTGTGGGATAATCTCCCTGGCCAAAATGGATGCCAAGCACACGAATTTCTTCTTGAGGCTCAGGGAAGACGTCCGGGAGAGGAAACTCCTCACTCTCCCTTCCCATCCAAAAAACCTCACTCTTGTGCCAGTTGACCAAAGAGCCCGATGCCTCTGAGTAGTCCTCGATCTGTGTTTCCACAAACCGAGCTTCCTCCCCACTTGAGACCACCACAGAGACATCGTCTGCGTAGGCCACAGTCCTTACCGTCAGCTCTACGCCCTCGCAGTGGCCCAAAGGTACCCCCTCCAGACGGCCGCAGTCCAACCTCCTCACGAAGGGATCAACCGCGAACACGTACAGAAGAGGGCTCAAAGGACACCCCTGCCTGACGCCTGAACCAACAGGAAAGGAGGGACCCACCCAACCATTCACAAGAGGGAAGCTTATCGCCTCTCTGTACAAAGTTTGAAGCCAAAAAACAAACCTCCCAGGCAGACCGTACCTCCCCAGAAGTTGCCAGAGGTACTCATGATCCACTCGATCAAAGGCCTTCGCCTGATCCAATGCCAGCAGATACTGCCCTCTGCCCTGTGCCCTGCACCTCTCCACAGCCTCTCGGACGCAGAGCACAGCACTAAACGTGCTTCGGCCAGGGACTGCACAGTGCTGGGCCGGGGACAGCAACCTATCAGCGACAGCCGATAGACGCACAAAGAGCACTTTTGCCAGAATCTTCCGATCTGTGTTGAGAAGGGCGATAGGACGCCAATTCTCAATCACAGTCGGGTCTTTACCTTTTGACAAGAGTATCAGTGCCGACTTTCTAATTGACGGGGGCAGCAGGCCCGTGGCCAGGCACTCTTTAAATACCTCCGTCAAATGAGGGGCCAAGATGCCCTTAAAAGCCTGGTAGAACTCCGCTGTCAGCCCATCAGGCCCTGGCGATTTCTTTTTAGACAGCGAATCAATGGCCTGCACTACCTCTTCTGCAGTGATATCTGCTGTCAAAGAGTCGGGGAGGTCGGATCCCACCGGAAGTGGGGTCCCATCAAGGAAACTACCAGCTTTTTCTCTATCAAAAGGCTTTGCCCTCAAGAGCCCAGAAAAGTGCTCTCCTACAACACCCAGGATCCCCGGCTTGGACCTCACCAAGGACCCAGAAGCGTCGCGGAGGCTATGTACGACTTTCAAAGCCGTCGATTCCCTGCAATTCTTGTAGGGATCCGGGGAGCTAAACTTCCCATAATCCCTCTCAAGAACGAGGGAAGCGAGGCGGTCGTACTGCAGCTCTCGAAGGCTAAGCTTCAGATCAGAGATCTGCTCCTGGGAGCCCCCACAAGAGACAAGACAATCTAATTGCCTTCTCAGCTTCTGGTAGGCTCTGTATTTAGAGACCCCTCGGTATTTTGAGACCTCCCGGAAGAAGCCCTCCGACCTCTTCTTCACTGCTTCCCACCATTCCAGGCGGGGGCAGCCGCTCTCAAGAAGCGCAGCTTGTTCCGTATAAAAGGCCTCAAAGGACTCCTTAACACCAGGGTCCTCCAGGAGCGTCACATTCAGACGCCACAAACCACGCCCTCTCTGAGGAGTCTCTGCCACATTCAAGGTCACAGACAGTAAAAGGTGATCAGAGAACTCCACCGCCACCAGCTCAGGGGCTGAGAAGGCAGAGTCCTCCTTCAAAAAAAACCTGTCTATTCTAGACCTACTGTTACCTCGAGAAAAAGTGTAACCCGTGTGGTTGGGGAGGTGACGAACGTGCACATCCACCAACCCAGCTTCCCTAACTATGCTATTAAGAAATATACTGTCATATCCCAGGGGGCCTCTGGTACCTGCCCTGTCCTTAGGCCTAACAACGGTGTTGAAGTCACCACCAAAGACCACCAACTGGGACGTAAAAAGATAAGGCTTTACTGCTGTGAAAAGGCTCTTCCTGTCTCTTTTGGTCTGAGGACCATAAAAATTGATGAGTCTGAGACAGAGCCCCCTCACAACAGCATCAACCACTAAACACCTTCCAATCTCCACTTCAATGACCCGTCGACAGGCCACCGAACCAGTCTTAAAAAGGACTGCCACTCCACTATAGGGCTCGGCCGCAAGAGACCATATGGAAGGTCCACACCTCCACTCTCTTTTGGCTAGGAGCATCTCAGTACAGGATGTTAGCCTGGTCTCTTGCAAAAATAAAATTTCAGCCTCAATTCGGGTGAACAAAGTGAAGGCCATGTAACGAGCCACTGCAGATTTAATGCTTGCGACATTAATAGTCGCAAGCTTAATTGGAGGGGGTACCGCCATTCTTGATCATTAAAGTGGTTTGCTCTGCCTTTAACAACAGACTCAATCCACCTCCTCCAACCTGGAAGGAGACAGGTCTTCCCCATCACCTCCCCCAGTACCAGAACCGTGAGTATTATGGAGGCCCCAGCTACCATTCTGGTGGCTATACCCAGCCCCCCTATAATAATACACCCCAATGGAGACGTGGACCGGACCAATATTTTGATTCCCGTCATCCACAAAGAAACCAAGGTGCAGACTATGGCCCCCAGAGACAGGTTCAGGGCCGGTTTGACTATAGTCCACCTAGGTCTGGCCCCCAGTGGTATGACCCTCCCTTGGAACCTATGCGAGGTAGAGGTAATGATCGCCAATGGCCAGATAGAGACCGCTCAATGAACAGGGCAGATGGTCGCCAATATAATGTTCCAGTTCAGAACAGATTTTATCCGTTTAAGGATAATGAGGCTACTAACATCACACAACCCCCCCTCAAAACCAACACAGTGGGTTCATATAATAACCCCAGTTCCCACTCTTCAAGAGATGTAGGGGACGCCAACACAGATTCCCAGAGACCGAACAACTTAGGCTCTGGATATCCAGGTTGGGGTTTTCCCAGGGCCCTACAAGGGGTAAAACGCCCGGCAGAACTACAAGAGGAACAAGAGGAGGTAGGAGGTGCCAATTCAAAAAAAGCAAAAAGTTAGCAGGCGCTGGAATTTTTAATTTAAGTAAAGTAGAATTATCGGATGGACAGTAAGGAGTGATAAATATATGAAAAATGAAATCCTATAAATACACTCACCCTGCGCTAAAATCAATAAGAAGGCACAAGAATAAAAACAATAGTATCGACTTGACGTCAAAGCAGCTGCTATAAAAGATAAGATCAACTACAAAAAGGTGTCCGATAATATTAAGAAACAAAATAATATATTCAAACACTAGCAGCGCTAAATAAACAAACTAAGGAATAAAATCCAAAGTCCTTAAATGGGTATTTCCAGGTCATGTGGTGAGTTGGTTAAACACAATCCTTTTATCACAGGGAGGGTGTGAAGGGTCCTGGCCGTAGCACCTGATTTCCACCACCACTTTGTGCTCCCCCCCTATTCTCAAAACTCACCAGAGAATGGTGAATTAAGATCCTTCAAGGAATTCCACCACTCGATTCCAACATTGGACACTGGATCACTTTTCCTCTATTTGGCTGTAAACTCTCCTCCGTTGCCAACAAAACATGTAAGTGAACAAGAGTGGGGCGACAATAGTGTAATTCCGCCAAAAAACGTTTATTAAACACTAAAACAAACCAAAAGTAGCCCCACTCCCCTCAGGATGTCTACTTACAAGAAATAATGAATAGTGAAGGCATTGAGTAAAATATAATGTAAATTCCGCTGGATCCCTCTGTACCAAACCTTGTGCAATCTGGAGAGGGCACCGGCGTAGTGTAGATGTCCTTATGCGACCGCGCACGACGGTCACATAAGGACATCTACACTACGCCGGTGCCCTCTCCAGATTGCACAAGGTTTGGTACAGAGGGATCCAGCGGAATTTACATTATATTTTACTCAATGCCTTCACTATTCATTATTTCTTGTAAGTAGACATCCTGAGGGGAGTGGGGCTACTTTTGGTTTGTTTTAGTGTTTAATAAACGTTTTTTGGCGGAATTACACTATTGTCGCCCCACTCTTGTTCACTTACATGTTTTGTTGGCAACGGAGGAGAGTTTACAGCCAAATAGAGGAAAAGTGATCCAGTGTCCAATGTTGGAATCGAGTGGTGGAATTCCTTGAAGGATCTTAATTCACCATTCTCTGGTGAGTTTTGAGAATAGGGGGGGAGCACAAAGTGGTGGTGGAAATCAGGTGCTACGGCCAGGACCCTTCACACCCTCCCTGTGATAAAAGGATTGTGTTTAACCAACTCACCACATGACCTGGAAATACCCATTTAAGGACTTTGGATTTTATTCCTTAGTTTGTTTATTTAGCGCTGCTAGTGTTTGAATATATTATTTTGTTTCTTAATATTATCGGACACCTTTTTGTAGAATTATCGGATGCTGAAAAATTGATTTTAGACAAAGGCTTAAAATTTGCTCCACCCAAACGTCTGGATAAATTCCAGACGTACATGGACATTCACAAATTCGTTCGTAAAGTTAATATAAAACGTTATGTTTTGAGTAACCCCATTAAAGAGAACCGAGTGGTTAGCACCGAGTTTCAACACTCAGGATTTGCTAACGCGTCCCTTTTTAATCCACCAGGTGGTTTAGCCCCTTCATTGAGGGTATTTAGGGACGTCATGCTAAGAGATTTGGATAACATACAAATTCACAAATCTTCTCTGTCTAATGATCTACAGAAAGGTCTGGATTCTTTATGTGCCCGTAAAGATCTGGTAATAAGACCAGCAGATAAGGGGGGTGGGATAGCCGTATTAGATAGGACTGATTATGAAGTTGAAATGCAACGGATCCTAGGTGATAAAAAAACTTATGCATTATTACCCAGAGATCCAAAAATCTCATATAAAAAGAATTTACAAACAATTGTCGAAAGAGGCTATAACTCAAATATTCTCACCAATAAAGAAAAAGCCTTTTTGATCCCTAAATGCCCCCGCACGCCAGTGATCTACTATCTGCCAAAATTGCATAAGAGTCTGATTTCCCCCCCGGGTCGTCCCATAGTCAGCGGCATTGACTCTGTGACGTCCCAGGTGGGGAAATACATAGACTCGTATTTGCAACCATTGGTCCAAGCTACACCGTCCTTCATTAAAGACACTAGACATGTCATAAATCTTTTGTCTGACCTTAGACCTACTGAACATCTTTGGTTGGTCACAGCGGATGTCTCGTCTCTCTATACGGTAATACCGCATGAGATTGGACTGAGTGCCGTTAATATGTTTCTGACCAGAGACTCCCATTTGCCAGAAACCCAGATTTCATTCATTATGGAGTTGCTTAATTTTGCAACCCAGCATAATTATTTCTGGTACAACGGCCAGTTTTTCCGTCAGATCACTGGCGTTGCTATGGGGGCAAAATATGCTCCGTCCCTGGCCAACTTGTTCATGGCCCAGTGGGAGGAGGACGTCCTCTATGCTTACCGTCGCCCACAGATTCTTTTGTGGGCTAGGTATATTGATGACGTCCTCCTCCTATGGGACGGCACATACGATGATTTAACCCTGTTCTTGGAAGATCTCAATTCCAATAATAGGGGAATTCATCTGAACTATGAATGTAGCCAATTGAGCATCAGTTTCTTGGATTTGAACATATCCATTAAGGATGGGCAATTTGTCACCTCTACCCATTTTAAACCAACAGACAGGAATTCCTATATTCCTGTCGACAGTTGTCACCATGCCCCTTGGTTGCGAGCCATCCCGAAAGGACAATATCTCCGCATTAGACGGAATTGTTCTGATATTCGGGAATTCGAAACACAGGCACGAACCTTAACTACCAGATTTCTGGATAAAGGGTACAATGAGGGATTCCTCCAACATACTTTGTCTGAAGTAAGAACAATGGACAGACAACTGCTTTTGAATAAGTCCAAAAAACAACAGCAAGCTGACTCCTTTGCTTTACCTTTTGTGACCACATTTTCCAGTCAACATATGAGCATAAAAAATCTAATCACACGCCATTGGCACATTCTAAATAATGATCCAGTACTTCGGAATAATCTGCCCGAAAGACCAAGGGTGGTTTTTAAAGGGGTCCCTTCGTTGAGAGATAAAGTTTCCCCTAACGTTCTTGAACCCCCTACACCTAAACCAAGCTTCTTACAGCAACTTACTGGCTACTATAGGTGCAACAGATGCCAAATTTGCACTCTAAGTTCTAACAAAAAGAGAAGAGTGCAGGAATTTGTTTCTAGGAGCACAGGACGTAAACATATTATTGCACCATTCATCTCTTGTACAACTACTGGGGTTGTCTACCTCCTTCAATGTCCTTGTGGGCATCAATATATAGGCCGAACCAAGCGCCCCCTTAATGTGAGATTGAATGAACATGTGGCAAACATTAGGAAGGGTTTTGCTAACCATTCCGTTTCTAAACATTATGCCGCTGTTCATAATAAAGATCCGAGACATACACTCTTTTTAGGTATAGACAGATTTGTACCACATTGGAGAGGAGAACCTCTCGTAAGGGGCATCTCGAAACTTGAGATGTCCTGGATACATCGTGTGAAATGTTATGTACCTTATGGCCTTAATGTAGATGTTGAACTTAATGCATTCCTTGATAATTCATAGGTTTATCTACCTTTAATTATTTTAGATAGATTGCCGATGGATGCACTTCATGTGGATCATATACAGGTGGATCCCTTTGGGGTGCTTCCGCGGACAAAGCGTTTACCTATTTTATTTTATTTGAATGATATCTGTCCATACTCTCTACAATTTACAGATGCCCTTTTTTATCTATTTTTATTTGGTTTTTATTATAATTCATAAATAGATCACCAACATGGATCCAATTTGTTTAATATTGTTTTAACAGTTTGGAGAGTTTATCTTTTAGTATACTCAGAATAGGAGCAGAGAGTATATAGATTGTATGATGTCCACATTTACCTATTAATTATGGAATATGTGGGTTTTATTTTCGAATTTTGATTTTTTTGAATTAAAAGTTTCCTTTTAAGTATAATATAATTTAATTTGTATGCATTTCTGGCGAATTGGCCTTTCTAGCACCCGGAGGATTCTTATAATAGCTCGATTTGTTGTGTTTCCTTTATAGGAACACTAGATGGCGCTGGGTTCTGGATGGGCTAAAGTCGCTGAAATGCATTTAATTTAACTTTTTTCCTTTTTGTGCGATGATATAGTGGAGACTGACGCACAGAATATTAATGTAATTGTATTACAAGATATGATTATGTCTTTTGGATTATGTTGAGTAATTTCAACCATTCCCGGACTTCCGGTCCTTTGGTCACCGACTCTATGGTGGAGTTGTTTACCTCTATCCGGATATCCGGTTGATCGGACTATAAGAGATGGCGTCAGCGCGCCGTCCGTACCTTTGATAACGTCTCCTCGGACGAAACGCCGTTAGGTCACGGCGTGCTGACGCCATCTCCGGAAGCTTATCGAGGGAACGGATGCGCCTTGCCGTCCGGCCGGCGGCTCTACATCCTTCGCTAATTTTCTTCTATGTTTGTAAGTACACTACCTATGTAAATAAAATCTGTTGGAAGTTTTTTACACTATTGGCGCCTTCTCTTTCCTTTATCGGCTGGTCTGGCGTTGCAACCCTGAGAAACACAGTGGCTCAGCTTGTGGCATAGGGGGTCTGAGAGGCCACTTAGGCACATTAAGCGGTACATCGTGGTACTTATCAGTGATTTGCCCGGATTGTCATTGGGACCTTGAAGTTACCTCTCCATTGGGAAAATATACCAAGTGTTATCGAGCATTTTTCTTGTGGTCTGGTAAGAGGCTTTATGCGCTCTTGGGTGGCTTGCTGATATTGGTGCATGTGGATTCAATGTTCTGCTGGCTTTTCATTTCCATCTGGTAAGAGGCCTTATGTCTGGTGGTGGTTCACCTTTTCTATACTTGGATAGAACACATCTATAAAGATCTATCTGGTAAGAGGCTCTACGTCTGGTGGCGGTCCTTTTCTTTTGTTTTGATTACATGCCTTTTCACTAGTCATTTGGTAAGCGGCTGCACAATTGGTGAAGGATTCACAGTATTTGTAGTCCTACACAGTTATATTATTGACAATTTTTTACGGTATCACGCTATGGATTATTATTTTTCCTTCACATGATACACGACCACAATATTGGGAGTTCCTTGCGCTAGAATTCCATTGGATCACCTGGGCTCGTGAACTCATCACATCACATGAATTCTGCAATTTAAAATTGCCGTTCTGGTAAGCACAATTCCTACGGGATCTTTTGGAAGCAGCACAAGATTTCATACATCACCAGTCACTTTATGTTATTTGGGACTGTAAACAGTTGGACATTTATTTGTTTATTTTCAATTTAGCGCGACTTATACAATATATAATTTTTAAGGGTGTGGTCACACTTGAAGTCGCAGCTCACTATTTGTTGCCTTTAGCGCGGTTATAACCTTCTTTTTATAGATACCCCTTTAACTACAAAGGCCGGACCAGGTACTGGGGAGATGGCATCACTAGCTCCACCTATAGCGCCAGAATTTCTGCCGCCTTTCCCCCGCACCTCAGTCCAACCTTCCTTCTTCTTTCCCCTCTTGGATTGGAGGGAGACCTCAGAATCAGACAGGGGTTCCCCCTGAGACTTCTTCCTCTCCCTCTTCTCCCAGCTTGGGCTAATTTTTCCTTTCCTCTCTGCAGAGGCTTCCTCCCCCCCACATCCCCTCCGCCCGGGGACAGTGAGGCTCAGTCCACGTAGGGATCGAGACGGGGAATGACGCCTTAAAGAGGGGCTCCAGAACTACTCTTGGTTGTAAATCCAGTTTAGGTTCTGAAGAGGTCAAGGGAGCACTAGGGGACGGGGCCACCTCACCAGCCATAGAGCCTGGTCCCTCACCCCCAGGCTGAGGCTCCACAGCCTCCACAGCCACGGGGGCCACAGGGTCCACGGGGCCCAAGGCCTGAGAGGCTTCCGCACCCCCGGTGCCCTGCACCTCCATCCATTCCTCTCTTCCATCCCTCTCCTTCTGCCTCCTCTCTGCCCTGCGTTGTTTTGACAGGCCTTTCTTTTTGACCGCTGATCCCACTCGTGAGGGTCCTGTAGTAGGACCAATCCCCGATGGTCCAGGAGTGGGGGCAGGGGCCAGAACCTCAGGAACCTCCTTACTTGAAGCAGCTCCCAGGGCTTCTCCCCGAACCACCAGCCCCTCAGGGAGAAGGGGGCCCCGACCCAAGGGATCACCATACCCTCTATAGGCCATGGGGCATTTGCTAAAAGAATGGCCATTCACGCCACAGAGGTTGCACTGTATATCGGTGCAACCCTCTGCAGTATGGCCGATCCGATTACACCTTGCACATTTGAGCTTAGAGCAATCCGCACTGAAATGGCAAGGACTGCCACACTTGTAACACAGCTTAGGCTGTCCTTTGTAAAAGACCAAAATGCGGTCTCTCCCGATGAACCCACTGGCTGGTATGTGGGCCACGGACAAGCCTAGCCTGTTAAGTTTTACTAATACCTTCCAGGCCCCCGTCCAAATACCCTTGCTATAATGCTCCTTATTTAAGGATGTCATAACCTGGCCGTATCTATTTAGCCATGTGAGGATATCCTCGGGGGGCAGGGATTCATTGCGGACCAGTATGGTCACTGCTTTAATTTCGTCTTGGCGTGATATGGGTACCACCCCGAAATCTTTCCACATTGGCTGATTCCGCACTACCTCAAATTTGTTCATGGAACAGCTCCATGCCCAGGGGTGTGACGAAGCTGACATCATATTCTGGGGAATTAAGGGGGTGGATGATGGCAAATATCTCACCAACCCTAAATCCTAAGCCCAGAATCAAATCTACCACCACCCCCCTCTCTCTGGTGCACGCTCCTCTCCTCTCCATCTCAGCTGGATAACATTCCTACGCTTTCTCTCCGGACCACCCACCGGCCTGAACCACGTTGTTGGGGCGGCAGAGCTTTTAGGGGGCATCCTGAAGACCTGCATGCCATGCCTGTCATAAAACGGCCCCAGGTTGACGCTGCTCCCCGCTATGCGGGCAAAGGATCTACCCTCTTGCAGGGCAGACAAGACCTGGGCGTCCTGAGAGCTGCTCAGAACTGGCAGGGGGTTATTGGGACGCTCAGTTGATGCGCTCACCACCTCAGCCTTGGAGCCTTCAACTACCGGGTTAGACTGGCATCCACCCACCCCCCTGGTATCCGGGCACCCCGGGACCACTGGGGGGGCTGTCGGCTCCTCAGCTACTTGCGGATCCTTGCGACCAGATGCTACTTCCCCATTAGCCAAAAGATCACCCCAACCTGAGTCCTCCACTGTTTCATAAGCCCCACAGGAGGGGGTCACCTGGCTGGAACCTGTCCCTTCTTCAAGGTGATGGATGTAGTCCATCGCAAGGCAGGGATGACTCAAAGAGCCCTGCTGACAGTCACTCCAGTATGTGCGGGGGGGAGGGGTAGTTGTACCTACTGTCTCCAGGATGGTCTCTGGGACAAAAGACTCCTCTGCTCCCGCCACCGCCGGGTCTCCCGCCGGCACCGCTGTTGACACTGATGCTACCGCGGTCACTCCCGCTCCCGCTCCCGCGGTCACTCCCGCTCCCGCTCCCGCGGTCACTCCCGCTCCTGCGGTCACTCCCGCTCCCGCGATCACTCCCGCACCAGCTACCGCACCTGTTCCCGCTCCCGCGGTCGCGGCCGCCACTTCCGGGTCTGTTGCTGTCACTGCTGCTGACACCTTCGGCTCTGCATCCGTGACCCCGCTGCTCTCCTCCATCAGATCTTCCATGGGTGTCACTTCCGGGTTCAGAGGTCGGGGCCGTGCAGTTCCTCCAGCTTCCCCGGACTGGCCCTCTGCTGGTTGGACAGGGGTATTACCACTGGAAAGCAAACTTCTCCTTACTTCCTGGCTTCCCCGGCTGAAGGCTGATTTAACCCTTACTGCAATTGCTGACAGTTCAGCAGAGTCTGTGCCTTTTCCAGCCTCTATCAAAGAGTTTAACAGGTCCCGATATTTAAGAACCTTCTCTTTGAGCATATCAATGCGGGTCTTTAAAGCTTTCCTCTTGCTGCTAGCTGCAAAGTCCCGTGTATTACGGAGCTGAGACAGTTCCACAAGTATAAGCTCCAATTGAGAGCAGATACAGTCCATTCCAATATGCACCTCCCGGCGCCTAGCAGCCGCAGCACCCTGGCTTTCCCCCGGCTGGGGTTTCAGCCACTGCACACTGGCTTGCGTTTCTAAGAAGAGCCATTCCTCTGCAGCAAACATTACACCGCCTTGGCTACTAGGGCCAGAGCCATGCGGCTCCATCCCTCCATCCACCCCGCCTGGATCCGGCTCGGGGCCGGGCAAAACCCCCTCACTCACCTCCATCTAAGGCCTGGAGCTCAGGAGCTCCTCTCACACACGTCCACACTCCACAGAATCAACCGCGGGTGTGGCACCAGACTTGCCCTCCAATAGATCCTCGTTAAAGGATTTAAAGTGTACTCATTCCAATTACAGGGCCTCGAAAGAGTCCTGTATTGTTATTTTTCGTCACTACCTCCCCGAGTCGGGAGTGGGTAATTTGCGCGCCTGCTGCCTTCCTTGGATGTGGTAGCCGTTTCTCAGGCTCCCTCTCCGGAATCGAACCCTGATTCCCCGTTACCCGTGGTCACCATGGTAGGCGCAGAAAGTACCATCGAAAGTTGATAGGGCAGACATCCGAATGTATCGTCGCCGTCACGGGGACGTGCGATCGGCCCGAGGTTATCTAGAGTCACCAAAGCGGCCGGGGAGGGGAGGCCGGGGCCCCCCCGGGCCCCCGGATTGGTTTTGGTCTGATAAATGCACGCATCCCTGGGGGTCAGCGCTCGTCGGCATGTATTAGCTCTAGAATTACCACAGTTATCCAAGTAACAGATGGAGCGATCAAAGGAACCATAACTGATTTAATGAGCCATTCGCAGTTTCACTGTACCGGCCGTGTGTACTTACACGTGCATGGCTTAATCTTTGAGACAAGCATATGCTACTGGCAGGATCAACCAGGTAGCCCGGGTGTTGGACACGAGGGGAGACGGTTCCCGGCGCGGGGGCCGGAGAACCGGGGCAGCCTCGTCTGCTCCGGGCGCTCCCCCCACCCCAGCCCGGTCGGGCGAGGGGGGGGCGCCGCGGCGTCTGAATCCGTGGCTGCCGAGCGGGAGGGGGGTCGGCGGGACCGGGCGTGCCTGAACGGGGGGCGGCCGCGCTGTCCCGCACCCCCCCGGGTGCGGTCGCGGGAGTTGCGGGCCATGTGCGCACCGCCGCCGGGGCGGGAGGCCGTGGGCGCGGGGTCGGGACCCCCTCGGGCGACGGCCCGGAGGCCGCCGTTCCCCCCCGCGGGGCGCGCTCCTAGGGCGGACCCGCCGGCCGTCCGGCGGCGTCTATCCGGCCGTCTGGAAGCTCATTCGGGTCCTGGCAGACTCACCTGGCCCTCCGCGGTGGAGGTCCGTGGGCCGGGAGAGGCGGGGCGCCTCCGACCGCGGGGGCCGCGGGGAACCGCCGCCTGGTCGGCGGGGCTGGCGCTCCCGAGGCGGACGGGAGGGGGGCGAAGCTCCCAGGGCGGCCCGCAGCCTCCGGGGCTGGGGCCTGGGCGCGCTCTGCCCTCCCCGCCGGGAGGCGGTGGGCCAACATCTGTCGCTTGCCGGTGTCGAGGGCTCTGGGAAACCACCCTCTCATATATCCGCAGCAGCAATTCCCTCCGACCCCCCTTCCCGACCGGAGTTCCAGGCGCGACCGGCCGAAAACCGGAATTTCGGTCCGCTCCCCTGGAACTCCCGGCCGGCCGCGGCAGGCAAATCCGTCCTCATCCGCGACTTCCGCGGCCCGCCGGCGGAAAATCACGCTAAGTCCCGCCGGCCAGCTTGGCGCGCGGTGCCGTTTCGCGGCCGGAAAACGGCAAAGTCCCGCCGGCCAGCTTGGGCGGACCGGCCAGCATGGCGCGGGGTGCCGTTTCGCGGCCGGAAAAAGGCAGAGTCCCGCCGGCCAGCTTGGGCGGCCCGGCCAGCATGGCGCGCGGCCGGAAAACGGCAGAGTCCTGCCGGCCAGCTTGGGCGGACCGGCCAGCATGGCGCGGGGTGCCGTTTCACGGACGGAAAACGGCAAAGTCCCGCCGGCCAGCTTGGGCGGCCCGGCCAGCATGGCGCGCGGCCGGAAAACGGCAGAGTCCCGCTGGCCAGCTTGGGCGGACCGGCCAGCATGGCGGGGGTGCCGTTTCGCGGCCGGAAAACGGCAAAGTCCCGCCGGCCAGCTTGGGCGGCCCGGCCAGCATGGCGCGCGGCCGGAAAACGGCAGAGTCCCGGCGGCCAGCTTGGGGGGACCGGCTAGCATGGCGTGGGGTGCCATTTCGCGGCCGGTCACCCTGGCGCGGGAGCCGACTTCCCCCCTCTGACTTTTTCGACTTTTTGACCACCGGGGGGTATAGCCGGCGGCGGCCTCGACCCGCACCCTCGAGGGGGACCTCCGGAAAAATTATATCGGGACCCCTTGGGTCCAGGGACCCCAAACTCGCACCGCGCCTAGAGGGGGTCCCCGACCCCCGGCCCACCGAGTTTCGTGTCCCTGCCGCCTACGGTTCTGGAGATATCGACCGGTAAACCCGCGAGTCGGATCCGACGGGGCTGCGGCAAGCCGCGGCTAAATCGCGGCTCAAAACCCGCTGCCTCCCCGGCCGCCGGGGGCTCCCGCGTCCGGGGTCGGTTCTCCCCCTCCGCTTCCAGCTAGGGACCCCAAATTTTTCAGGGACCTCGCCCGCCCCCCTGGCCACGTAAAACGCGGAGCTCGAACCCCCCCTCGCCCCGGGGTCCGGAGATATCGACCGGTAAAAACCGCAAGTTCCGTCCGCCCTGGCCGCGGCAGGACCCGGCTAAATCGCGGCACAAATCCTCAGCAGCGTGAATAGTAGATAGATAGATATAGATATAGATACACATAGTTAAAACTAAAACATTTTATTTTTTAGGGTTTTTTTGTTTTTGTATTTATTTGTTTTTGTGGCAGCACAGCACTGCATTTTTTAGACAGTAAATGTGTTATAAGGCTTTATGTTAATCATTCACAAACATTCAAGGAATCACAGTAGGAAAAATGTAACACAACAGTGACCAAAAATAAAAAAACATTTTTTGCACTTTCATTCTGTATCATAGCTGGGTATTTCAGCTTGGGGAAATTGACTTTTAGGAATGCAAGTTGCTCCATTAGCTTGGGGGCCAATTGTGAACATTGGGGGCACAATATGTTTCCAGTCACAGAAAAAACATGTTCACTTTGAAGGTGGGCATGTGAGGAGTTCCTGGGCTACTTTAGAAAGAGCTGGCCAAATATCCCTTTTGGTGAAAAGGGTAAAAATATTGCGCTTAAACACTTAAAACACAACCAAAAAAGTGCTTGTGTGCATAAACATATAAATAATATAAATAATATAAATAATATATATATATACTAGTGAATAAATAAATAAATATATATGTTGTGAAAAGTCCTTAGTGAAATATATCAACAATCCTTAAAGTGCCCAGTGCAATACGGATCTCTCAGCAATGACTGAAAATCACTTTAGCTTCAAGTGAGGGACCTCCACTATAGGGACTTTCTCCACCCAGTGCTCAGGGTAAATACTTCTTACCGAAGCTGGTGGACCCCTTAATTACAGGGGGTCTAAAACAGCATATAAGGTCCACAAATGCCTCCAAGCTATCCTTCAGGTCCCTTAATAAGGCTCAGCTCGCACAAGGAACTCCAAGTATTTCCAGGGTGGTATGGTATGGAGAAAAAGATAAGGAAACTCCGATAGTGTAGTATGTTCTATTATAGGGGTTTATTAATAGAAATGCACTTACTCAAACATCATATACAGAATGCCTTCATGGGGTAAATGCAGCATGGGTTCGGTGTACGGGACGCTCCTCTCTTCCTGCGTATCACCAACCCGGAACTCCACGGTCTCACGTTCCCTCAGACGCGCTGACGTCATCAGGGGATCATGTGACCGTACGTTTCCATTCACAATAAATAGAAGAATCGGACTGACAACATCCAATCGCTGGCCCGCGGTTACTGAACCGCCTATTCCTTCCGGGATGTTAGGTTCTCTCCTCCTACCAGGAAGTACTCCGCCGCCATATCTTATTTGGGCAACTCGCCAATACTTCGCTATATTAAACCTGAATAGACAATCGCCAATATTAAAAGAGATCCGACTGTCATCCTAAAGTTTAAAATGTATTCAAATGCCAATCAATGTATACCAAATAGAGCGATGGGATGCTGTTTACAGTGAATGATATAAACAGTTTAAATATATATATATTACCCTCAATAACAATTTATAGATCAAACTACATATACTTTATTAAAATTATTAAAACATATATTATATTATTTTTAACCATATCCCTAAAAAAAATTTAATTTATTAATATAGTAGATCTAGTGTTAAAAAATATTGTTAAATTCATTGTTGCTAATAACATTTATTAAAATTAGTGCTAAGAAATAAAAGATGAAGTGCGCTAAATGGGAAATGAATAAAATTCTCAAAGGTATATTTGCAGATAAAATTATAGATAAAAAGGATATAATAAGAGGTTGATTTTAATTTTAAATTTTAAAAATTCGAGATGTAACAATTAAGGTCGATATCAATATTCATACCCGACGGCTGTAAAGTTTGCATTTTGTATATCCATTGGGTTTCATTCATGGAGATCTTTTTAGTCATATTTCCCCCTCTCCAATGACGATCTACTCTATCAATACCACAAAAGGTCATCTGAGATGGGTCCTTATTGTGGTATAGACGGAAATGATTGGAAAGGCTATGTTTGGGAAATCCTCTCCTTACATTTCCCACATGTTCATTGATCCGGATAGAAAGTTCTCGTGTGGTCCTGCCTATATATTGTAATCCACATGGACAACTTATCAAATAAGTCACATGTGTGGATCTGCATGAGATTAGTTTTTTGATCGCATATTGTTGTCCTGTAACTTTTGACTGAAAGCTGGTAATTTTCCTAGGATTTTTCTTTGTCATTAGGCAGGCATTGCATTTACCACAAGGAAAAAAACCTTTAACATCCAAAAAAGTCGGTTTGTTTTTTGGGGGGTCAGGTATGTTTGGTGCCAGCATTTGTCTCAGGTTTGGGGCCTTCCTGTAAATGAAATGTGGTCTTTCCGGAAGGACCTTATTCAAAGTTTTGTCCTTCAATAAAATAGACCAATGCTTACGCACAATTGCTTCCACCTGCTTATAATTTCTGTTAAAATCTGTTAAAAACGCCAGTTCCCCTTTAGTTTCTATTTCCTTCTTTTTAGTTTTTAGTAACTCACTCCTAGGCATCCGATGTACCTGATCTCTGATTTTAGTAACCTCTTCTTGTTTGTAGCCCTTTTCTACAAATCTTTTTGTCAATAGATTTGATTGGGCTAAAAAGTCTTCGTCATTTTTACAATTTCGCTTAATGCGCATGTATTGTCCTTTTGGGATGGCACCCAGCCATTTGGGGTGATGGCAACTGCGGGTAGGGATGTAACTGTTTCTATCTGTTTCTTTGAAGAAACTTTTTGTGGCGATAGAACAACCCTGCTTTACCAATGTTAAATCTAAAAAATTTACGGATACTTTGTCCCATGTGGCTGTAAATACAAGGCCATACTGATTCCTATTCATGTCGTCAAGGAATGTTTTTAGAGATTCCTCTGACCCATTCCATACTAGTAGTAGATCGTCAATGAATCTTTTGTATAGAATGAGTGACGGATTCAGATTGGCAAAAATCTCTTTTTCTTCCCATTGCCCAAGAAGGATATTCGCCACACTAGGGGCATATTTAGCACCCATTGCCACGCCTCTTATTTGGTTATAATAACCTCCATCGTGCCAAAAATAATTATTTCCCATGGCTAGACTCAGGGCATCACAAATAAACTTTTTCTGTTGAGGTCTTATATTGGTTTTGGTATTTAAAGCAGCTATGGTGGTATTAAGTACATCGTCTTGCTTCAAACTGGTGTACAGAGATTCGATGTCAACTGTCACCAAGAAGGTATTTGGCTGTACTTCCACTTGCTCCAGTAAGTTAATCAAGTGTTTGCTGTCTTTAAGGTGAGAAGGGTAAAGTGGTACAATCGGTTGCAAGAAATGGTCCACGTATTCCCCTATCCGGGAGAAAATCGATTCAATGCCACTAATAATAGGCCTCCCCGGGGGCTTGGTCTTGTTTTTGTGGACTTTTGGCAACTGATAAATTGTGGGTAAACGTGGAGCTTTGGGCACAAGATATTGTGCCTCTTTTTTGGTTAATATACCTCTTTCTTTGGCCTTTTTTACAATTTTCTCAAGTTTTGATTTTAGACTCTGGGTTGGGTTGGTTCTCAACTTTTGATAGGTGACTTGGTCCCCCACTAGTCTATCCAGTTCTAGTTTGTAATCACTTTTGTTGAGAACCACTATTCCCCCCCCTTTGTCTGCTCCTCGTATGACTATGTCTTTACGATTCTCTAGTTCCTTGAGACCTTTTTCTAATTCTTTGGTAGTATAGTGGTGTTTTAATTTAATTTTCCGCACATCATCTTCTACCATGCTCTTAAAAACTTCCAAACAATGGTTGGAAGCCTTGGGGGGATTAAAAACAGAACGATTTTTTAATCCACTATCCTGATAATCAGCACTGTCAGAGGTGGGGTTATACGGTTTTTCTAAAAAATGTTTTTTAATTTTCAGCTTCCTGACATATTTTTCAATATCTATAAAAGTGTTGAACTTGTCAACACTTTTGTCAGGAGCGAATTTCAGACCAAGTTCCAGTATTTTTAATTCGTCAGAGGTGAACTGGGCATTACTGAGATTAAAAATCCCTGCCCCTAGGATTCTCTTTTCCTTTTGTTTCTTTCGTCCACCTCTGCACCCTCTCCTCTGTTTTCGGTTCTTTCGTTTGGTGGAGGATTTCTTTGGGGTGTCATTTCCTGTTGATAATGGGGATAAGTATCCCCTCCCCACTGCTGCCAATGGTTCTCTCTCTGCCAGTAATTCCCTTGGTTCCATTGTTGTTGGGGTCTCCAATTCTGTGAGCCCCTCCCTCGTTGCCAGGGCTGGCCTCTCCCACCTCCTCTGTGTCCCCGCCAGGTCCCATTCGGGTGGTTGGAACCTCTTCCCCTCCCTCTTTGACCCGGGGCGCCACCTCGCCCCCTCCCCCGAAAACCCTTCTGTTGATTTTCTGGGGTATAGGCCAAAGGGGAGTAGCTGTTATACGTGGGTACATTGTACTGGGAGGTGTTGAAATACTGTGGTCTGTTGTTTCTATTTCCAGTATTATCATCAAAGTTTGGAGTCCCTCCAGTAGGAGTGAAATTGGGATCTATGAATCTCTCAATTCCCATCTCTCTCACTGCCGGGGACTGTGTAGGGATATTATTAATATTGGTAGCATTTAATCCTATCGGAGTATCCTGCCATTTATAGACTTTAGATTCTTTATAATCCAGTAGATCTCTTTGGTACTTATTAATCTTTTTATTTCGAGTATCCTTATCTATTTTCTCTAAGAATTTCTGGGTTGATGTAATTTTTTCTTTAAAATCAGCATTGTCTTTAAAAGGTTCTAAAGTGGTTTTTAACTCGCTAATTTTTTCCTCCAGCTTACTCATTTTCGCCTTCCTTCGCGAAATAATAAGACTGAGTAATCTGGATTCGCTGTGGTTAAAAAAATTAAACCATTCTTTATCTAGGTCAGGATCTACCAGACCATCATTGGGACCTAGATCCCAACGTAACCTTCTTGGCGTTATTTTCATTTTTATATACTGTTCTAGGGTGGCCAAATCCCACCATACACGGATTTTCTTTTCAAGTACATTTTTAAGAGTTTTGACACTCTGCTCCATGTCTTTTGAAACAGTACTTTGTGCTGAAAAAATATCTGCTGTGGTCCTATCTTTCATGAAATCAAATATGTCCATTGCTGCAGGATCAACACAAAAGTGAAATATAAAAAAACGAATTGGTATCCCAAAAGAAACTGCGCAAATGGTGATATTCGATAATAAATTATTAGTCAAATGTTGATTATATGTGAGGAATTGCTTCCATAGTGCAAGCTGCAATAAAAACGTGTATACGCATAAATAGTGAAAAGGGTAAAAATATTGCGCTTAAACACTTAAAACACAACCAAAAAAGTGCTTGTGTGCATAAACATATAAATAATATAAATAATATATATATATACTAGTGAATAAATAAATAAATATATATGTTGTGAAAAGTCCTTAGTGAAATATATCAACAATCCTTAAAGTGCCCAGTGCAATACGGATCTCTCAGCAATGACTGAAAATCACTTTAGCTTCAAGTGAGGGACCTCCACCATAGGGACTTTCTCCACCCAGTGCTGAGGGTAAATACTTCTTACCGAAGCTGGTGGACCCCTTAATTACAGGGGGTCTAAAACAGCATATAAGGTCCACAAATGCCTCCAAGCTATCCTTCAGGTCCCTTAATAAGGCTCAGCTCGCACAAGGAACTCCAAGTATTTCCAGGGTGGTATGGTATGGAGAAAAAGATAAGGAAACTCCGATAGTGTAGTATGTTCTATTATAGGGGTTTATTAATAGAAATGCACTTACTCAAACATCATATACAGAATGCCTTCATGGGGTAAATGCAGCATGGGTTCGGTGTACGGGACGCTCCTCTCTTCCTGCGTATCACCAACCCGGAACTCCACGGTCTCACGTTCCCTCAGACGCGCTGACGTCATCAGGGGATCATGTGACCGTACGTTTCCATTCACAATAAATAGAAGAATCGGACTGACAACATCCAATCGCTGGCCCGCGGTTACTGAACCGCCTATTCCTTCCGGGATGTTAGGTTCTCTCCTCCTACCAGGAAGTACTCCGCCGCCATATCTTATTTGGGCAACTCGCCAATACTTCGCTATATTAAACCTGAATAGACAATCGCCAATATTAAAAGAGATCCGACTGTCATCCTAAAGTTTAAAATGTATTCAAATGCCAATCAATGTATACCAAATAGAGCGATGGGATGCTGTTTACAGTGAATGATATAAACAGTTTAAATATATATATATTACCCTCAATAACAATTTATAGATCAAACTACATATACTTTATTAAAATTATTAAAACATATATTATATTATTTTTAACCATATCCCTAAAAAAATTTTAATTTATTAATATAGTAGATCTAGTGTTAAAAAATATTGTTGAATTTTATTCATTTCCCATTTAGCGCACTTCATCTTTTATTTCTTAGCACTAATTTTAATAAATGTTATTAGCAACAATGAATTTAACAATATTTTTTAACACTAGATCTACTATATTAATAAATTAAAAAATTTTTTTTAGGGATATGGTTAAAAAAAAAATAATATAATATATGTTTTAATAATTTTAATAAAGTATATGTAGTTTGATCTATAAATTGTTATTGAGGGTAATATATATATATTTAAACTGTTTATATCATTCACTGTAAACAGCATCCCATCGCTCTATTTGGTATACATTGATTGGCATTTGAATACATTTTAAACTTTAGGATGACAGTCGGATCTCTTTTAATATTGGCGATTGTCTATTCAGGTTTAATATAGCGAAGTATTGGCGAGTTGCCCAAATAAGATATGGCCGCGGAGTACTTCCTGGTAGGAGGAGAGAACCTAACATCCCGGAAGGAATAGGCGGTTCAGTAACCGCGGGCCAGCGATTGGATGTTGTCAGTCCGATTCTTCTATTTATTGTGAATGGAAACGTACGGTCACATGATCCCCTGATGACGTCAGCGCGTCTGAGGGAACGTGAGACCGTGGAGTTCCGGGTTGGTGATACGCAGGAAGAGAGGAGCGTCCCGTACACCGAACCCATGCTGCATTTACCCCATGAAGGCATTCTGTATATGATGTTTGAGTAAGTGCATTTCTATTAATAAACCCCTATAATAGAACATACTACACTATCGGAGTTTCCTTATCTTTTTCTCCATACCATACCACCCTGGAAATACTTGGAGTTCCTTGTGCGAGCTGAGCCTTATTAAGGGACCTGAAGGATAGCTTGGAGGCATTTGTGGACCTTATATGCTGTTTTAGACCCCCTGTAATTAAGGGGTCCACCAGCTTCGGTAAGAAGTATTTACCCTGAGCACTGGGTGGAGAAAGTCCCTATGGTGGAGGTCCCTCACTTGAAGCTAAAGTGATTTTCAGTCATTGCTGAGAGATCCGTATTGCACTGGGCACTTTAAGGATTGTTGATATATTTCACTAAGGACTTTTCACAACATATATATTTATTTATTTATTCACTAGTATATATATATATTATTTATATTATTTATATGTTTATGCACACAAGCACTTTTTTGGTTGTGTTTTAAGTGTTTAAGCGCAATATTTTTACCCTTTTCACTATTTATGCGTATACACGTTTTTATTGCAGCTTGCACTATGGAAGCAATTCCTCACATATAATCAACATTTGACTAATAATTTATTATCGAATATCACCATTTGCGCAGTTTCTTTTGGGATACCAATTCGTTTTTTTATTTTTCAAATATCCCTTTTGTCATCCCAGAAAAACTAAAGGATTTCCGGTGGGGGGCAAAATGGACTCTGCAAGGTATGTAGTTACCATGTCCAGGCCCAGATTAAGTACATCATAGGCCTGGTGCTGAGGATTTCGGTGGGCCTTTTTATGGAAATAAAATGAAAACGCAAACATTTTTTGTCTTAACCACTTGCCGACCGCCCACAGTATATTTACTGCGGCAGTCAGCCCCGTACAGGCAAAGTGACGTAGTAATACGTCGCTAGCCTGAGAGCCTCTAGGGGGCGAGCTCCTGCCCCTGCTCGTTCCCTAACGTGTCCGCGTGTGTGACCAGCGGATCCGATGTCCGCCGGTCACTCGCGATCTCCCGGTGTAGAGGGAGAAAGGCAGGCGGCTGATGTAAACAAAGCCGCCTGTCATTCTCCCTGATCTAACTGCAGAGATCATACGATCCTGCTATGTAGGATCGTATGTCTCATTGGTTGCATCACTAGCTACACCCCTTTACAGTTAGAAGTACACCCCTGGGGACACACTTAACCCCTTGATAACCAATAAAGTTAACCCCTTCCCTGCCAGTGTAATTTTTACAGTAACAGTGCATGTATGGTACTGATTACTGTAGTAATGAGACTGGTACCCCCAAAAGTGTCAAAAATGTCAGTCAAGGGTCCGATCTGTCCGCCGCAATGTTGCAGTCCCGCAAAAAAATTGATTAGTACAAAGGGGGGAAATTTAGCTGAGATCATATAGAAACTAGATAAAGAGCATTTATCTCAAAGATGGACCTTGAGTCTTGATACGTCACTAAGTGCTACGTGTAACTCAAACACCATGAAATGGGGACAGATAGTTATATGGGAAATGAAGTTACATATATGGGATAGAAGACAGGATTTCTTAAACTACAAATAAACTTATACTAAAAATGATGACACTGCACTCCTTTTAAGGTTGGAATATTAACGAGTCTGTTTGTTTATTAAGACACCATAACTTTAAAACATCAATATAAAATCAATACAACAAACCCGGCCGCTACGACCCAGGTTGCAAGAAATAAATAATAATTTTCAAATAATTATCCAAAGTTCACACCCAAATAGAGTGATAACATTAACCATCATGTAACCATCGTCCCCCTTTGCAGCATGCAAAGGTGACCCTACAAATAATATTCTGGCCGTGACAAAAATGGGGAAGGGGGGAGGGGAACCCCACGGCTTCAGCTTGATGAGGGGATCTGAGGTCCAGTCAGGGAGAGCCCTCTTAAATAGCGTTGAGGGGGAGTTTTGGACCAATACTGGCTGAATGCTAGAGGTGGGAAAAGCTGGATAAAACAGGTAAGCTCCCTAATCTCCCTAGATACGGGGGGCAGCTTAGAGCGGGAACAGGAACCAATTACCTCAAAGAAAAGGTCACAGACCTTTTCCCCTAGTAACAGCCTGGCCCTCCATTTTACCTACATTATGGGAGCTGTACCTGTCACTATGCCATAAATAAAAGCGGTTAATTTAACCCATTTTCTTTTTATGGGATAGTAGACAGGATTTCTTAAACTACAAATAAACTTATACTAAAAATGATGACACCACACTCCTTTTAAGGTTGGAATATTAAAGAGGCTGCAGCCGTTTATTATTTGTTTATTAAAACACCATAACTTTAAAACATCAACATAAAATTAATACAACAACCCGGCCACTACGACCCAGGTTGCAAGAAATAAATAATACTTTTCAAATAATTATCCTAAAAGACAGGCGGCTTATGTCCGCCTGTCACAACCCAACAGCGCGGCCCGTTCAGCACAAGTGCCTAGATTGGCATTAAAGATATGCAACCCGATATCAGACAAATGGGTGTCATCATTTCTATAAAGACTGCTATTAATTCCCTCCAGTTCTAGGTGTCTAAAGGAAGAGACCCCTGCGTCACGCAGCAATGTCTCCAACGCCCTATTTATTCTCTTCCCAATCTTCTCTAACGGTTTTAAATAACGATTTTTAAACCACACCAGCCTAGGGACTATTTCTGAGAAAACGAATACCATTTGGGGATAAGACAATTTAAGAAGCTGCAGGTCATCTCTAATTTTATAAATCAGGTCCAACGTTTTTACCTTACCGATGTCATTTCGCCCAAGATGCACTATAAATACATCAGGAGGGGAAAGGAATTGAAGCAACCTAAAAACCTCAAAACGGAATTCTGACCATAGCATGCCCCGTTTGCTAAACCATTTAACCTCGAACTGATGAGGATCCAGACCAATGTTTTCAGTGTATATTCTCCTCCTAGCTCTTGCACGTGCCCGATGCACGAAGGAGTGGCCAACGATCCACACTGCAGCCCTGCGCCCTAAAATGTCAACAAAAAGAAATAGGGCGAATGTATGAAAGATAAGCGTTAGACTTCCATCTACCAAGTTTCTTTAATACCTCATCATCTAGACCTAATCTGGCAGCTTCAGTAGCTGCGCCGATCCTAAAGGAATGAGATGTCAGTTTAGCTTGGTCTAGCTTCAAAATCTTTAAGCATTTCTTTAGCACAGAATTGAACTGAAATTTGGATAGCGGTCTACCTGACCGATGGATAAATAAGGGTCCAGAACCTGGGGATCGCATACGCATGAACTCTTTTAACAAGCGAACAGGGCATATTGCGGATTCTTTAAACTTGTGCAAATGTATCCATTTGCCCATACCAAACTGATCAGCTTTTGAATAGCGTAACAAAATACTATCTTCATATCTTCGGTATCTTCATAGATCAAAACATCAGAATGCAACAGTCCAGAATCTCGTAATCTGCCATCCGGTATGAGCTCAGATATCCGCAGAGCAGAGAAGAACATCAAGGAAAAACATACTGACGGTGAAACCGTGCAAAGCATTGCTAGTATTTTGAATGTAATGGGCCTTCTGGAATCAAGATGAAAATTATTCCTCCGGTAACCCTTCAAAGCTAGCCGTACGGAGAAAAAGGACGAGCAAGGGGGAAAATTTCTCAATTTTGCAAAAAATTAAACCCTAGCTAGAATCCTATTTATGTGAGACCAGGAATACTGTCTTTGAAACAGGGAATTCCAAAATAATAACACTAATTGTTCTGAAAAGCTCTCATGGGGTCCTTCAATAAATTTAATTGAGACAACCAAAGCGACCAAGCCTATTGATATCCGGCAATAGTAGCAGGGGCTAATGAACTCAATATATTGCTGGAAATTAAACTTAGATTATGTCCCATAGATAGGCAGGGTATCGAACACTCGTCCGATCTGCCTCCGGAAATAGCTGAAAAAATCTCTCCATCTGTAGACGAGACAAAGAGTCTGCCAAAACATTATCTCTGCCTGCGACAAAGGTAGCCTTGATCCAGATGTTCAACTTTAAACATCTGGAATACAAGATACCTCAATAAAGTGATGACAGGGGGCGACTTGGAGGACAAGCAATTAATAGCGAACATAACTCCCCTATTATCGGCCCTAACTAGAATGCGTATATTGCTAAACTGGTGACCCCAGATCTCCAGGGACCCTACTATAGGGAATAGTTCCAGTAGCAAGCTATTGCGGGTATAGCCCATTTGCATCCACCTTTCGCACCAGTAGTCAGTGCACCAATGGGTGCGCCAAATGGCGGCAAAACCCACAGATCCGGCTGAATCAGTGAAGAGGCAGAAATCTTTGTCAAGAATAAAGTCTTCTTGCCAAATAAATAGATCAAAAATTGAATCCATACTAACATATCCTGTATTATATCGTAAGATTGTCTGATGTGAGCTGTGGGAGACTTTAGACCCGAAATGGCAGAGTACAATTTCCTGGAAAACAATTTGCCTAGAGGGATAATTCTGGAAGCGAAGGCGAGCAAGCCCAGGAGAGACTGGATCTTTTTTAAACATACCTTTTCATCTGCGGATCATCATCAGCAGACATAGCTTTCATTTAGATTCCTTCTCCTGTGGCCAGGGCCGATCCTAGGGTCACAGGCGCCTGGGTGCAGAAATTTTTCTGGCGCCCCCACGTGGGCGTAGTCATCTTACTAACTCCTCCCCTTTACAAATGTTTCTATGGCAATGGCTCAAACACAGAGATGCTCCCCTAAGACGTCTTCCTTACCGCGGGACACTCCCACGATCTCTTAACAATAAACAAATTACAGTAAGAGAAGCAGAGTACTCTAATGGGAACTGGAGGGGGGTCTATCTAATGGACACAGAGAGGGCATCTGTTAGAGAGTCTGTTAGACAGAGCCCCCAAACAGGAGATGGTAAGAGACTGCAGACTTGATACAAGAGATCAATGCATCAATGCAGACTGATCAGTGCCCACCAAATGCAGCCTCATCAGTGCCCACCAAATGCAGCCTACCAGTGCCCACCAAATGCAGCCTACCAGTGCCCACCAAATGCAGCCTACCAGTGCCCACCAAATGCAGCCTTATCAGTGCCCACCAAATGGACATGGTACAGGGGGAGATGGTTAGAGGCTGTGGACATGGTTCAGGGGTGAGATGGTTAGAGGCTGTGGACATGGTACAGGGGGGAGATTGTTAGAGGCTGTGGACATGGTACAGGGGGGAGATTGTTAGAGGCTGCGGACATGGTACAGGGGGGGGGGGAGATGTCTGAGGCTGCGGACATGGTACAGGGAGGGGGAGATGTCTGAGGCTGCGGGCATGGTACAGTGGGGGAGATGTCTGAGGCTGCGGGCATGGTACAGTGGGGGAGATGTCTGAGGCTGCGGGCATGGTACAGGGGGGAGATGTCTGAGGCTGCGGACATGGTACAGGAGGGAGATGTCTGAGGCTGCGGACATGGAACAGGGGGGAGATGTCTGAGGCTGTGGACATGGAACAGGGGGGAGATATCTGAGGCTGCGGACATGGTACAGGGGGAGACGTCTGAGGCTGCGGGCATGGTACAGGGGGGAAATGTCTGAGGCTGCGGACATGGTACAGGGGTGAGATGTCTGAGGCTGCAGGCATGGTACAGGGGTGAGATGTCTGAGGCTGCGGACATGGTACAGCGGGAGATGGTTAGAGGCTGTGGACATGGTACAGGGGGAGATGGTTAGAGGCTGTGGACATGGTACAGGGGGAGATGGTTAGAGGCTGTGGACATGGTACAGGGGGAGATGGTTAGAGGCTGTGGACATGGTACAGGGGGGAGATTGTTAGAGGCTGTGGACATGGTACAGGCGGAGATGGTTAGAGGCTGCGGACATGGTACGGGGGGGGGGAGATGTCTGAGGCTGCGGACATGGTACGGGGGGGGGGAGATGTCTGAGGCTGCGGACATGGTACAGTGGGGGAGATGTCTGAGGCTGCAGGCATGGTACAGGGGGGGAGATGTCTGAGGCTGCAGACATGGTACAGGGGGGGAGATGTCTGAGGCTGCAGACATGGTACAGGGGGGGAGATGTCTGAGGCTGCGGACATGGTACAGGGGGGAGATGTCTGAGGCTGCGGGCATGGTACAGGGGGGAGATGTCTGAGGCTGCGGGCATGGTACAGGGGGGAGATGTCTGAGGCTGCGGACATGGTACAGGGGGGAGATGTCTGAGGCTGCGGACATGGAACAGGGGGGAGATGTCTGAGGCTGCGGACATGGAACAGGGGGGAGATATCTGAGGCTGCGGACATGGTACAGGGGGAGACGTCTGAGGCTGCGGGCATGGTACAGGGGGGAAATGTCTGAGGCTGCGGACATGGTACAGGGGTGAGATGTCTGAGGCTGCAGGCATGGTACAGGGGTGAGATGTCTGAGGCTGCGGACATGGTACAGCGGGAGATGGTTAGAGGCTGTGGACATGGTACAGGGGGAGATGGTTAGAGGCTGTGGACATGGTACAGGGGGAGATGGTTAGAGGCTGTGGACATGGTACAGGGGGGAGATTGTTAGAGGCTGTGGACATGGTACAGGCGGAGATGGTTAGAGGCTGCGGACATGGTACAGGGGGGGGGGGGAGATGTCTGAGGCTGCGGACATGGTACGGGGGGGGGGAGATGTCTGAGGCTGCGGACATGGTACAGTGGGGGAGATGTCTGAGGCTGCAGGCATGGTACAGGGGGGGAGATGTCTGAGGCTGCAGACATGGTACAGGGGGGGAGATGTCTGAGGCTGCAGACATGGTACAGGGGGGGGAGATGTCTGAGGCTGCGGACATGGTACAGGGGGGAGATGTCTGAGGCTGCGGGCATGGTACAGGGGGGAGATGTCTGAGGCTGCGGGCATGGTACAGGGGGGAGATGTCTGAGGCTGCGGGCATGGTACAGGGGGGAGATGTCTGAGGCTGTGGACATGGAACAGGGGGGAGATGTCTGAGGCTGTGGACATGGAACAGGGGGGAGATATCTGAGGCTGCGGACATGGTACAGGGGGGGGGTAGATGTCTGAGGCTGCGGACATGGTACATTGGGGGAGATGTCTGAGGCTGCGGGCATGGTACAGGGGGGAGATGTCTGAGGCTGCGGGCATGGTACAGGGGGGAGACGTCTGAGGCTGCGGACATGGTACAGTGGGGGAGATGTCTGAGGCTGCGGACATGGTACAGGGGGAGACGTCTGAGGCTGCGGACATGGTACAGGGGGAGACGTCTGAGGCTGCGGACATGGTACAGGGGGAGACGTCTGAGGCTGCGGACATGGTACAGGGGGAGACGTCTGAGGCTGCGGACATGGTACAGGGGGAGACGTCTGAGGCTGCGGACATGGTACAGGGGGAGACGTCTGAGGCTGCGGACATGGTACAGGGGGAGACGTCTGAGGCTGCGGGCATGCTACAGGGGGAGACGTCTGAGGCTGCGGGCATGCTACAGGGGGAGACGTCTGAGGCTGCGGGCATGCTACAGGGGGAGACGTCTGAGGCTGCGGGCATGCTACAGGGGGAGACGTCTGAGGCTGCGGGCATGCTACAGGGGGAGGTGGTCAGAAGCTGTGGAGGGGTCTTACCTGGTCGTGATGAGAGGCACGCGCCACTGCTGGGCCACTGCAGTTTACTTTAGATTTAAAAATGGCGCCCCGCCGGCGCCATTACATCACTGCTGACAGAGAGGACAGGAGGCGGGACTGCTGATTACTTAGCTGAGAGGAGACAGGACGGAAAGAAGGCGGGGCGGAGGCGGGACAAAGTTCTTAGCTGGGAGGAGGCGGTATGCAGAGAAGACATTCTCGAGTCTGAGAGGAGGCGGGACGAAGTGCTTAGCTGGGAGGAGGCAGGATGGAGAGAAGACATCCTCGGTCTGAGAGGAGGCGGGGCGGAGGCGGGACGAACTGCTTAGCTGGGAGGAGGCGGGACGGAGGTCGAGCATAATTGTAATAATGCAGAGCTTGCTGATTACATTTTTTCTCTACCTCCGTCCCGTCTCCTCCCAGCTAAGCAATCCGTCCCGCCTCCTCTCAGACCCGAGAATGTCTTCTCTCCATCCCGTCTCCTCCCAGCTAAGCAACCAGTCCTGCTGCCTCCTCTCTGTCAGCTGTGTATTAAATTTTAGAACACCGGCACTGTCACTGGAGCTTCGGCGCCCCTCCTCTGCCTCAGCTCGCGGCGCCTGGGTGCGATGCACCCCGTGCACCCGCCTCGGACCGGCCCTGCCTGTGGCAGCCTGAACTCCATCTCCACGGAATTGATGGTGATCCCTAAGAACTGCACGCATGTTGAAGGTCAAGCCGTCTTCTCATGCGCCAAGGGGATGCCGAATTGTTCACACATATCAAAAAACGTGTTTAATAAGTGTAAACAATCCGAAGATCCCTCTTTACCTAGAAATAAAAAGTCATCTAAATAATGTATAGTATTATCAGATTTGCACGAAATAACCCATGGGATAGGATAGCAGGATGCATTTCTCAGTAAATTAAAATAAACATATTTACTACGACATAAATAAGACTCAGACAATTTATTAATTGGCATAGAAATGGCCGCGGCACTTTATTGGTTTAGAATGAAAAGAAATTTATTAAATACATAAACATCAAATAATTAAAAAAATAAATCAATTAATACCAAAACACAGCTTAGTCAAAGGACTCAAGCCAAATCTAATTAAAGCAATTATGAACAAAAGTCCCCCCTTGCATCAAGGGTGACAAACCACATAAGAGTGCCTGTGACTGGGTGGGGGGGGGGAGGGGAGCTCGTCAATGGTCCAGTCAGGTGTGAGCAGCCTCTGACTGGACAGCCCTTTAAATAAGGTAGCCCAGAAGCTTCTGGAAAGATGCGTGTGCATCTAATCTTCCCACCATAAATGTGAGCTGCGCTCTTAAAGGGGCTACAGCCTTAAATTAACCAACAAATTAAATGAATGAATTTTATTCTAAATCTCATTTATAACACTTGATATCCACTATCCCATGTGTGTGGGCCCTAAATTGTGTCCCCTTTTCATAGGATAGCAGGATGCATTTCTCAGGAAATTAAAATAAACATATTTACTACGACATAAATAAGACCCAGACAATTTATTAGTTGGCATAGAAATGGCCGTGGCACTTTATTGGTTTAGAATGAAAAAAAGTTTATTAAATCCATAAATATCAAATAATTAAATAAATAAATCAATTAATACCAAAACACAGCTTAGTCAAAGGACTCAAGCCAAATCTAATCAAAGCAATCATGAACAAAAGTCCCCACCAGCTGGGACTAGTTACCAACAAGGATCGGCCCACCCAAAACCGCGGCCATTTCTATACAGGATTGTAGTCCCAGATTAAATATGTCTAAATGTCGGAAAGGTGCGCTCCATCCTGCCTGTAAAGACCAGGAAAACCTCCTTCCATATCTGTATGTCTGAAAGAAAAACCTTCAATTAATGGCTTATAATTCTCTAAACTGTGGTTAATACGCCTCCGAATCTTCTCGAGGGGTTTAAGTTCCTTGGATGACAACCATATAAGGCGCGGAACAATTTCTGATAAACAGTGTTGGGAAGGTTACTTTGGAAATATAATAGGTTACAGATTACAAATTACCCTATTTAAAATGTAATAAGTAGTGTAACTTTTCAATTACTTTATAAAAGTAAAAGGAACTGATTACATTTGATTACTTTTAAGTTTCCAATAGATATTTTCAACTAAACTATTTCCAAACGTTTATAACAGGTTGGGTTAATGTTATAGTAGTACTCAACTCTGTTTACTGTTAGAATTTCAAAATCTTTCATCACTTGAATTAAGATCATGTTAATTTAATTTTAAAGCGCAGCCATCACCAGAGTTCATAACAAAAAAAATAGTTTAATACTGTTTTAGGAATCAACTCTTTGCATAGCTATAACAGGACACACTGGCAAGTAACAATGCCTTGAAAAAAAAAACGTAAATCTTATACATAAACCCAAATAGACAATAAAACAGTTAATAAAAGAAACAAACACTTGTGTCTTATAGCCATCAATGCAATTAGGGAAATAAATTATTTAAATCTGGGGTCTGTGTGTGTGCTCTATATCCTCCTAAAATCAAACTGGACAATAGAGCGACAGATAAAGTGTCCACATCACACATCAGCAGGGCCGGTCTTTGGGTTGTGCGAGCTGTGCGGCCGCACAGGGCGCCATGGGCAACAAGGGCGCCGTGCGTCCATCACAGCTCGCAGAAGATCAGGCGATTTAGGCCGCACAGCGGGCAGTAAGCGGCGACCGCAGCCTGGACAGGGTTAACACAGGCTGCGGCTGCCGCTTATCTCCCGCTGCGCGGCTGTGCCTCGGTCTGCTACTGCTGCAGTCTGAGGCGAGCTGTGTATCACACACAGCTCAGCCTCCGACCGATGCTGACAGATCCCTCCTCCCCGCAGGGACGCCAGAGGAGAGATCATCAGCTCCTCCTCTTCCCGCCCCTTCTCCTCCTCCTGCCCCGCCCACACTCCCCGAGGATGTGTGGGCGGTAAGTTTAAAGAAGAAAAAAAGCTGCAGACAGCGTGATGTAAGTGAGGTCTCTCTCCTTCAAAAAATGTAAGGGGGGGTCTCTGATGTGGGGGGCTCTGTGTGGGGCTCTGATGTGAGGGGGGCTTTGTGTGGGGGTCTGTGATGTAAGGGGGGGTCTCTGATGTGAGGGGGGCTCTGCGGGGGGGTCTCTGATGTAAGGGGGGCTTTGTGTGGGGGTCTCTGATGTAAGGGGGCTTTGTGTGGGGGGTCTCTGATGTGAGGGGGGCTTTGTGTGGGGGTCTCTGATGTGAGGGGAGCTCTGTGTGGGGGTTCTCTGATGTGGGGGTCTCTGATGTGAGGGGGGCTTTGTGTGGGGGGTCTCTTATGTGAGGGGGGCTCTGTGTGGGGGTCTCTGATGTAAGGGGGGCTAAGTTATTAGTGATCAAAAAAAAGAAAAGTCAAATAAAGTGCAAAAAAGGTGCAAGAAAATGGGCACGCGGGGGGGCTCCACAGGATTAGTTCGCACAGGGCGCCTGAACACCTAAGGACGGCACTGCCCATCAGTCATCTTGGGCTAGATCAGTGGGACAGTGCTGTTTGTTGTAACGGAGCAATAAGACCTGTTCAATGTGGTCATCACTCATTTTGTTTCGAGATGGGGGTCAAAAGATTGCCTCCATGACTAAAAAGACGCTCCACTGGAGCACTGGAAGGCAATGTGGTGTTGTACATGATAAAAAAGTCTCTTAACTATGGGAAATGCTTTAAGAGACATCAGGTTGTTGTTATCAGATTCTTCTAAGTACTTTCTGACTTCTTTATGAGTTGTGCTGTCAGATGATGCTTTGGCATTATTAAAGCGGAGTTCCGGGCACAAAAAAGATTTTTTTTTTTGTGCCCCTCCGCTAGGTATGCCTCACCTGAAAAGGAATTGGATAGTTATTTTTTTTTTTTTTGTTTACTCACCTTTTTATTGAAGATCGTAAATACTCACCTATGACAGCTTCCTCCTCCAGCGCCGAGGCTCACCCCGTCACTTCCTGCCTCGCGATGATTCCTGGGAGCTAAACGTCATAGCTCCCAGGAATCAATGCGCCGCACCGGCCCCGCTCGTCATTTCCGGGCGACGCCGCATTCCCCTGCTAAACAGCTTCTGGGCATGCCCAGAAGCTGTTTAGGAATGCGGCGCCGCACCGGAAGTGACGAGAGGGGCCGGTGCAGTGCATTCTGGGACACGAAGACGCGGAAGAAGACAGAGAAGAGGACCGCACCGGCTTCAGCTGCCCACAACCGAGATGGAAACGCTGTGGAAGAAAATTTCTAAGTAAGTATTTCTTCTTACAGGTAAGTGCGAACCGGGACAGATCAGAGGCTAGCCATTGTGGAATGTGCTAGCCCTGACTGTCCCGGGGGTATGTTCAGAAAAAAATCGTTTCTCTGCCCGGAACTCCGCTTTAAAGACAAAAAAGTTTTCCTCTGACTCATCAGTAACGTTCTCCTCATGTCTTCTCTCTTCTCAGGGCTAAGCCAGCTTAAGCGGAACTTTGGCAAGGTTGTGGTCCCCATCTTTGCTTCATGGCTGGCTAACACTGATCCAAAGCACTGTTCTATGGCCTCACTGATACTGGTCACAATGTGTGCATTATAGAGCAAATGAGGCATCTTTTCAAAAAGCTTTGCCTTGAGGTTAAGCAAAGTAGGAATTAAAAATCCTAGGTAACATTTGCTTTCACCCTGGAGAATGTCAATGGCAACAGCTAGAGGCTTCAGAACCTCTGTGTACTCTTTAAGGAATGCAGACTATTGTGGATGAAGCTTTGGCACATCAAGTTTATCAGAGATCTCCCTCAGCTTTTCTTCTGGGAGCCCTGCAAATTTTGTGATAGCCCTGAATTCTGAGTTCCATCTTGTGACTGATGGGACAGTAAAATGCTTTTTGGCAATCTCCTACTACTACTCCGTCACTTCTTATTATACAGAAACAAGTAATACGTCATTCAAAATTAAAGGCTCTATTTTTATTTCTGTACACTCACAATAATGACAAAAACTATATTAATTTATAAAGTAAAGAAAGGCTAAGTTACATACCTGCAGATGCTTCCTCAGGTTTGACATTGAAGCCATTGATGTTGAAAGCATTTTAACTGCTGGCAACATTTTTTTGCACTGAACTGTTATATTTGCGCCCTTTTCGGCTTCAGGATGAAATTATTTTTAAATTTCCAGCACTGAAAGGCATTCTTATAACTTGCCATGGTTGCAACTCTCAGACAACATGTAGTCTAAAGCTGTTTAACCTGAAGAAGGGGCGTGGCCCCGAAACATATAGTTCTGCTGCTGGCTTTTCTCTGTATTTGACTTGTCTCCCTGGAAATGATCGTCGGGTTGCCCTCTTCACATCAGTCAGTGTGGCCATTGTCGCCAGGCCTGTGACGTCACTTCCGGGTGCGGCGTGTCCCTGTGTGAGGCCGCCGGTGCTGACGAACGTCTTTGTGTGGTAGTAGAGAGAGCCAGATTGGGGGATCAGAGAGACCTTCTACTGCTGTGTTCGTGGTACTGCCCCATGGTCCCTATCATCTCATCTCTCATCTGACCGTGAGTAGGCTGGGCTTGTCATATGAGGAGCAGAGAGGGTATGACTTCCTCTCTCTACTCCTTCTTCCCACATCCTCTGTTATTATTCAACATATCCTAGGTTTTTAAAGAAAATATTCAGGTGTAACCCTATTTGTAATCTTTAACATTTTCAAGTAACTATAATTTAATTACACATTTTTTCTCAGTAACTGTAACAAATTACTGTTATATTTATTTTGTAATTAAATTATGTAACTCCGTTACATGTAACTAGTTACTCCCCAACACTGCTGATAAAACAATAACGGTATCAGGATATAACATCTTAAAATGATGTAGATCCCTCTTCATCATAAAGAGAAAATCTAAGGTCCTTAATTTTCCTATGTCATTTCCACCCACATGAAAAATCAAGATGGATGGAGATGGCCATATATGAGATAACTTAGACATAAAAATGAATATTACACCAACTCAAACCTCTAACACCCTTCCAGTAAATGTGAAATTGAGCAGAATTAAAAGTTAAATTCTCCGAATAACAGCGCTGGGACGCCCTTTTTCCGTGCCCAGTGAACAAAAGAATGTCCGAATATCCAAACTGTATATTTCTCACCTAAGGGAATCAAAAAGAGGTTAGGACGAACATAAATATTAAACCTATCTGATTCCCACCTCCCTAACCTTCTGATTACTGAATCATCAAGGCCCAATCTGGCTGCCTCTGTAGCCGCTCCTATCCTGAAGGAGTGGGACGTAATTCTGAGATTTTGCAAATCCAAGTGACTTAAACAGCGCTTAAGGATTGATGAGAATTGAAATCTTGTCACAGGAGCATTGTCTTGATGTACAAAAAATGCACCCGTGTCGGCATTTTGTAGTCATTCCGAAAGGACATATGACAGGATCGCCACAGGCAGCCAGATTGAGCCATTGACCTCTCGCTAATTGGTCCGTCTTAGATCTCCACACCAACACTTTAACCCTGGAATCATCCTTTATCACATCACCCAATGCCAGACCCAATTGACCACCCTTACTAGCAGCCACTAATTCGGATATTCGGAGCGCCCCGAAGAAGCATAAGACAAAAGCTGTAGAGAACAGCAAAGCCTCATACTCCGAATAACACACTGCAGACGTAGCCAATCACAATCTTTTCAGCAGGTCCGCAGATATCGGCCTACGGGTATCCGGACAAAACTGTACCTTCCTATAACTAAAAAACCTATTACAGCCAGGCAGGCCATTAAATTTCATAAAAAATGAAATTTCTGCTAATGTTTTATTGATATGGTTATATGAAAGCTTGCATCATTGAACCAAGGAAAGCCAGCACTACCTGTTCTGATGCCAACAAAAAGGAACATTTGGATTCTATACAAAATGAAACCCATTTCTTCCATGAGGCCACATAGTCGGCCCATGTATGAGGTGTTATAGATTTTCTGATAGTGTCAACAATGGGGGTTAGATCAGATCCCATAGGTGACCTGGGCACTGTTGTCCCACCAGCTCCGCACTTGGAAGAAGCTGTCTGAAGCGAGAAATCTGCAAACGAGATGATGAGTCAGCTATGTCATTCCGTTTTCCTGGCACATGCTCGGCTTTTACCCAAATGTTCAATTTTAAACACAAAAACAAAATGACGGATCAATTTTATAATTGGTAATGACTTTGAAGACAAACAATTCACGGCATAGATGACTCCTTTATTATCAGAATGTATCTTAATCTGTTTGTCCTGGAATTGTTCTCCCCAAAGTTCAAAGGCTACTACAACTGGAAAAAGTTCCAGCAGAACTATGTTCCTTGTAAGCTTCTGCTCCACCCAAGCGGGTGGCCATGAACCATAACACCAATGTGTTTGCCATATTGCAGCGAAACCTTTTGATCTTGCCGCATCCATAAAAAGTTCCAGGTCTGCAGCAAAAACAAAGCCACTCTGGAAAAAAGAGCGGCCATTGTATTCCTGCAGAAAATTCGACCATACCGTAAGATCCTCTTTTAGAACTGCAGTCATCTGAATATGGGAAAACGGAAACTTAAGCCCTGACATCGCTAGATATAGTCTTCTGGAAAATATTCTGCCCACAGGCATTATACGTGACTTAAATGCCAATAGGCCCAATAAAGACTGAAGCTCTTTTAACAAAACTTTCCGTCTTTTCAAGAAAAAGGATATGAGAGACTGAATCTTCAAAATTCGCACAACTCCGTATTTATTGTAATACCTAAAAATTCAATGGAAATGCTTGGAAAAACATTTTTTCTACCGCTAAGGGGATCCCGAAAAATTCGCAAATTTTAAAAAATTATTTCAATAACAATAAACATATAGGAGAATCAGGGGGGCCTATGAGTAAAAAATCATCTAAGTAATGCAGTATGCCTTGAAAACCAGATTCATACTCCATTACCCACTGCAAGAATTTTGCAAAGGTTTCAAAACAGGCGCATGACAGAGAGCATCCCATGGGGAGACACCGGTCGTAAAAATAAAAACCTTGAAAGTAAAAACCTAATAAATTAAAGGACTTCAGCGAAATCGGAAGAAGCCTAAATGCTGACTGAATGTCCGATTTTGCCAAAAGAGAACCTTTTCCACATTTTTTAATTAACATAATAGCATCATCAAAGGTGGAATATGACACCGAAGATAATGCTGGGTCAATTTCATCATTTAACGATTGCTCATGAGGAAAGGACAAATGATGTATCATACGGAAAGAGTTTGGTTCCTTTTTAGGCACTAATCCTAATGGGGATGTTCGAAAATTATCAAATGGAGGGGAAAGAAAAGGACCCGCTACCCGGCAAGCTTCTATTTCCTTATAAATTTTTTCCCTGACAACATCAGGAAACTGGTCTACCGACTTTAGGTTATTAACTAATCTACAACCCGGACCGGTAAAGACAGGAAGTTCAAAACCTGACGAAAACCCCTCAATTTTTAGCCGTGCTTTTTCCCTGTCTGGGTATTGAATGAGCCAAGGATACATTCTTTCCAGCCTCACTGTGGTGCAGGCCTTTGGGAAAAAACTCTTTAGGCATCTGACTAGGATCCTTTTACCATCTGTTTGTGTCCTGCAGTGTCACTTTAGGAACCTTGAATAAAGGCATTTGGGTTGAACCGTGATGTGCAGCCACTTCTTGTTTTGATACTATACACGTCGGTGAACCTGGGGTGTGCACTCACGTCAGGTTCCATTAGGCTTCCCCATCTCACCAGGAACAGCGAGTTTCCTTCACTTTTGATAGCGACCAATAACCCATTCTAAGGTGACTCTGCGTCAGAGGAGCACAAAAGTAAGTGAACTTCTGTCACCCACAAGAAAAGTATGGGCAAAAAAGCTTTAGGCCCCTTTTACACAGGGCAGACTCCGTTTTGGTCAGCGGAATCTGTTCGCTGATCCCCTGGTGATCAGAGCAGAACAGGCATGCTCCAGAACGGGTCCACTCAGTTTATGCAGAGCGGACACGGACAGAGCTGTCCATTTACACCTGATTTTCCTCCGATCCGATCTGCCTGACTGAGGGGGACTGATCCCCTTCCATTTTGTTTTTGGCTGACCAGATCACAGGTAGGCTGGTGTAAACGGACACAAGTCCGTTTACACCCTCTGGTCCAAAGGGGTGAATGGAACTTCTGATTAGATCCACCTAAAAAACAATGATAAGCAGACCTGATCAGACCCTTCATGTGAAAGGGGCCCTAACAACAGTTTTTTTAAGTGCAGTTACTTACGATTTTTTGAAGTTGGAGACTCTTTAATGTCATTTACCTTATGCGGGATTCTCTGCCTCTTTTCTGTCCTTCACTATGCGCATGGAGGTTATACTATAGAATGCACTCCCAAGTATTGAGAAAAAAACGCAAAGCAAAAAACTGTGTTTTAGACATTGATATTCCGGTGCAGCAGGTAATGCTTTGCATAACTGTTGTTTGAACTGAAGATGACATTATGGTTGTTTAGACACAGTACAGCAAAATATGAAATCACCTAATATCTGCTAATTCATAAAATGTAAAAAGATGTTGGCACTTTTGTGTAAATCCAGGCAATGAATTATGTGAATGGCAGGGCCTTTAATGGGAGTGCCACCTGTGGCTACAGATCGTTGTGGCCACATAGTTCCATATTACTCATATAAACTTAAACTCATCTATAAGTAATAATTCATAATTTCTTATCTTTATTCCATAGCCTGCTATCACTTTCATAAGTTAAACAAAAACTGAAAATATAATGAAATAGGAAGCCCTCTTCCCCTAATATTACTCTGCCCAAGATTCTGGCCTAAAGCCTTTTCAACCGCCCAGGCCTGATAACTGGTCCAAAAGAAACCTAAAAACCTATTCTAGGACCCACTCAGGTCCCACCAGCCATTCTGACTAGCAGAAAATTAGCTGAGAGCCATTATGTGACCACACAGGTTTTACTTACCACTTGGATGAGAAAGCTGCCAGGTAATGTTCCCCAAAAGTTGGACATCAGCTGTGCTATGGCCCCGGCAGAGCACAATTTTTCTGCTGCAACCACACTCTGAAAAGAGAATTCAATTATTAATTGCAGCAATTTCCTAAAGATATACTGTACAAGTACACTGCTCAAAAAAATTAAAGAAACACTTTTTAAGTATAGCATCAAGTCAATTAAACTCCAGGGATATTGATCTAGACAGTTAAGTAGCAAAGGGGGTTGTTAATCAGTTTCAGCTGCTTTGGTGTTAATTAAATTACCAACAAGTGTACTAGATTGGCAACAATGAGACGACCTCCAAAACAGGAATCGTTTTACAGGTGGAGACCACTGACATTTTTTTTCCCCTACTCATCTTTTCTGAATGTTTTTCACTAGTTTTGTATTCGGCTAGGATCAGTGTCACTACTGGTAGCATGAGGTGATACCTGGATCTTACAGAGGTTGTACAGGCAGTCCAACTCCTCCAAGATGGCACATCAATACATGCCATTGCCAGAAAGTTTGCTGTGTCTCCCAGCACAGTCTCAAGAGCATGGAGGAGATTCCAGGAGACAGGAAGTTACACTAGGAGAGAGCTGGTCAGGGCCATAGAAGGTCCTTAACCCATCAGCAGGCCCAGAATCTGCTCCTTTGTGCAAGGAGGAACAGGATAAGCACTGCCAGAGCCCTATAAAATTGCCTCCAGCAGGCCACTGGTGTGAATGTCTCTGACCAAACAATCAGAAACAGACTTCATGAGGGTGGCCTGAGGGCATGACATCCTCTAGTTGGCCCTGTTCTCACTGCCTGGCACTGTGGAGCTTAATTGGCATTTGCCATTGAACACCAGAATTGGCAGGTCGGCTACTGGCACCCTGTGCTTTTTACAGATTAGAGCAGGTTCACCCTGAGCACATGTGACAGACGTGAAAGGGTCTGGTGGAACCGTACAGAACGTTATGCTGCCTGTAACATCATTCAGCATGACCGGTTTGGTGGTGGGTCAGTGATGGCTGGGGAGGCATATCCATGGAGGGATGCACAGACCTCTACAGGCTAGACAATGGCACCCTGACTGCCATTAGGTATCAGGATGAAATCCTTAGACCCAATGTTGGACCCTACGCTGGTACAGTGGGTCTTCCGTTCCTTCTGGCGCATGACAATGCCCGGCCTCATGTGGCGAGAGTGTATCCAATAGAACATCTCTGAGACACTATGTTTCGGTCCATTCGACCCCGCCAGGGTGTACCTCTGTCTGTTCAGGAGCTTAGTGATGTCCTGGTCCAGATCTGGGAGGAAATACCCTAGGACTCCATCCGTCGTCTCATTAGGAGCATGCCCTGACGTGGTCAGGCATGCATACAAGCACATGCGGACCAAACAAACTACTGAGTACCATTTTAAGTTGCTGCAATGAAATTTCAGCAAAATAGACTAGCCTGCTGCATCATTTTTTTAATTCAGCCCTCTGTAGGTTAATAATTTTAATTTCCATCAAATGATGTGATATCCTTTCATTCCTAACACATTACCCAGTCCATATCAGTATAGATATCCAGCATGATATTTTTCCCCTTTGAGATCTGATTTGTTTTCCAGTCCATATCAGTATAGATATCCAGCATGATATTTTTCCCCTTTGAGATCTGATTTGTTTTCCAGTCCATATCAGTATAGATATCCAGCATGATATTTTTCCCCTTTGAGATCTGATTTGTTTTCTAAGTGTTCCTTTCATTTTTTTGAGCAGTGTATTTCTAAATGTTTAATTTACACAGCTTACACCAAGGATTCTTATTGTTTTCTAATAGAAGAAGATTTGAAAATGCGTGAATTTTATGTGAAAATGTTTATAAATAGAACCCTCGGGTCGCATTCACACCAGAGCGTCACATTTTTGAGCATTTCTTTTTGAGGCGTTGTTGAGCTTTCTTATTTTTTTTTTTTATTAGCCAATAAAGTTAAATAAACTGTTTCATCAATTGTTGCTATGTTTTCAGCCTTCTCATCCACTTTTATTTATTATTTATTTAATTTATTTTTAATTCTTTTAAGGGATAAAGGGCTAGGGGTTAAAGGTTATTGTTGGGGGTTAAGTTATTTATTTATTACATTTATTATATACAGGGCCTTGCGAAAGTATTCGGCCCCCTTGAACTTTGCGACCTTTTGCCACATTTCAGGCTTCAAACATCAAGATATAAAACTGTAATTTTTTGTGAAGAACCAACAAGTGGGACACAATCATGAAGTGGAACGAAATTTATTGGATATTCCAAACTTTAACAAATAAAAAAACTGAAAAATTGGGCGTGCAAAATTATTCAGCCCCCTTAAGTTAATACGTTGTAGCGCCACCTTTTACTGTGATTACAGCTGTAAGTCGCTTGGGGTATGTCTCTATCAGTTTTGCACATCGAGAGACTGAAATTTTTGCCCATTCCTCCTTGCAAAACAGCTCTACCTCAGTGAGGTTGGATGGAGAGCGTTTGTGAACAGCAGTTTTCAGTTCTTTCCACAGATTCTCAATTGGATTCAGGTCTGGACTTTGACTTGGCCATTCTAACACCTGGATATGTTTATTTGTGAACCATTTCCTTGTAGATTTTGCTTTATGTTTTGGATCATTGTCTTGTTGGAAGACAAATCTCCGTCCCAGTCTCAGGTCTTTTGCAGACTCCATCAGGTTTTCTTCCAGAATGGTCCTGTATTTGGCTCCATCCATCTTCCCATCAATTTTAACCATCTTCCCTGTCCCTGCTGAAGAAAAGCAGGCCCAAACCATGATGCTGCCACCACCATGTTTGACAGTGGGGATGGTGTGTTCAGGGTGATGAGTTGTGTTGCTTTTACGCCAAACATAACGTTTTGTATTGTTGCCAAAAAGTTTGATTTTGGTTTCATCTGACCAGAGCACCTTCTTCCACATGTTTGGTGTTTCTCCCAGGTGGCTTGTGGCAAACTTTAAACAACACTTTTTATGGATATCTTTAAGAAATGGCTTTATTCTTGCCACTCTTCCATAAAGGCCAGATTTGTGCAGTATACGACTGATTGTTGTACTATGGACAGAGTCTCCCACCTCAGCTGTAGATCTCTGCAGTTCATCCAGTGTGATCATGGGCCTCTTGATTGCATCTCTGATCAGTCTTCTCCTTGTATGAGCTGAAAGTTTAGAGGGACGGCCAGGTCTTCGTAGATTTGCAGAGGTCTGATACTCCTTCCATTTCAATATTATCGCTTGCACAGTGCTCCTTGGGATGTTTAAAGCTTGGGAAATCTTTTTGTATCCAAATCCGTCTTTAAACTTCTCCACAACAGTATCTCTGACCTGCCTGGTGTGTTCCTTGTTCTTCATGATGCTCTCTGCGCTTTAAACAGACCTCTGAGACTATCACAGTGCAGGTGAATTTATACGGAGACTTGATTACACACAGGTGGATTCTATTTATCATCATTGGTCATTTAGGTCAACATTGGATCATTCAGAGATCCTCACTGAACTTCTGGAGAGAGTTTGCTGCACTGAAAGTAAAGGGGCTGAATAATTTTGCACGCCCAATTTTTCAGTATTTTATTTGTTAACAAAGTTTGAAATATCCAATAAATTTCGTTCCACTTCATGATTGTGTCCCACTTGTTGATTGTTCACAAAAAATGACAGTTTTATATCTTTATGTTTGAAGCCTGAAATGTGGCAAAAGGTCGCAAAGTTCAAGGGGGCCGAATACTTTCGCAAGGCACTATATTTACTTAATTTTATGTCTTTATTTTGTTAGGTTAGGGGCTAGGATTAGGGCTAGGGGTCAATATAAGGGGTTAATATTAGGGTTAGGATTAGGGGTTAATATTAGGGTTAGGGGTCAATATTAGGGTTAGGAGTTAATTTTCTGACTCCAATTGTTGTAATAGTGACATATCCCTTGCTGAGACCTATTCCTGGTCTGTATAAGCAGATACAATCACCACACCACTGGCCTTCTCATCCAACTCGTGACCAAAGACCAGGCAATCTCACACTCTGCCGTCACTTGCGTAACAATGCGACTCTCAGTTACACCCGGCACACAGATTGTCCAGCTTGCGGGACCACAATCTAGATGCCAGCAGACTGAGAGCGATTGTCACCGGGCTAATTAAACAATTAACACTTTTTCTGCCACCACATCTACGTTATAATGAGCCCAGAGGACGCTCGTAATTTTAGAAATACCAATTATGACTTTAGAATAATCATCCGTAACACGCGCTGTCACTGCAGACAGGAATGTCCGGAGGATTTATCCTAAACAGTAGCGTTCTTCCGGAGGCAGGTTCTTTGGGGTAGTTTGCATTAAGAGCTTAGATACAAAATTAACACTTTTCAAAATAAGGTTTAATTATAAGAAAGGTTAAAATTCTTGCAAAATAAAAATATTTACAGAAAAATGTGTTACAAAGAAATAGAGACACCATTCAGCAATTTAGAAGAATAGATAAGAATTTGAAACACCCAGGACTTTTGAATGCAAGTATTACATTTCTGAGTTTCAGAGGCTGAACAGGTGTGAACGGTTCTTTCCTTCAGCGATGTTACTGCTTGATGTTAAAATTGAGAACTGAGAGCTCCCTCAGCATCTCTCTTTTTCTCTGACCCCCAGGGGGGTGTCACCCAGTGGCGGATATAGGGGGGGGGGCATCGGGTAAATTGCCCCTCCCCGAAAAAAAATATTACCCACGGCACCTACTGTAACTCTCCATAAAAAACAAAACTCAGAGCGCTAAGAAGACCTCCAGCAAATGAGGGATAGATGAAAAAATCTAATGAGCAGCTGAAGACAGGGAAGGGGGTAGGGGGGAAGGAAAGAGGAAAAAGGCACTGACAAAAAATGGGATTGTACTACAAATGAGCATGAACATGAAATGGTACAATTCAATTAGGTACAATGAGATACCATGAGCATGTGGATGATCCTAAAGGGAAAAGTCCATAGGCACTGAGCAGCTCTTCCACAGATGAGGAGGAAGAATCTGTATAGACAAAAAGAAGAGGGGAGAAGCGCTCTAAGTGCAGACAGTTTATTACAGATAACAAGGCAGGTTATATACACTCACTAGACGTGAAGGATAAAAAGCTGTGTCTGTCCAACAGTCCTGCAGCCATCCTCTGGGGGGTGTCCTCCATTCACAGGAAGCCGTGTGCAGTTCCAACACTGGTGGTGGGAGGAAAGGAAGCCGGCTGCCTCCCACAACAATCAGCGGTGAGCGGTAAAGAGGATCCGGTCTGCGGCTACGTGGTGCGGATGATAGCTGGAGGCACTCTCACAGACAGGGATGGTGGGATCTGTCCGATGGGTTACGCATGCACGACCCGTTTCTGAGCATGCGCGGGGTCATCTACACCCGGCGCGCTCTTTCATCAGGTGCTAGAGTGCCGTAGTCTCTGTGGGGCTTTAATAATGCTGATCAGGATAATGATTGGACACAGCTGAAGCAAGGAGACGGCAACGGCCCAAAACATTGAGCAGTAACCTCTACCAATCAGGCATTGAAGAAGCTATAGAAGAAGTTAAAAACAACTTAGATGTGGAGTGTAATCGGTCGGCTCCCCTCAGATACACATGTATGGGGGCCAGACGACCACTTATCACAGTAAAATGCAAAAGGTTGGGCAATAATAATGAAAAAATATACAGAGGTGAGCCCGGGTTCATCAGAGCATATAAAGAGCACGTAAAAAGCATTCCAAATTAAAAAGGAAACAATCATTAAAATGTAATAAAAAACATATTTAAGAACAAGTGCACAGTATATCGCTTATGCAGTAAAGGAATAGTAACTATAAAGGCTGTGGTGTGGAGGATCATATAGACGAATGAAACTGGAGAGGGGAGGGAAGGAACTCATGTAATAAATAAGGAAATAGAGGGTGGATATAAGAAACCCCGTATGTAGGTATGCGTATGTATACCATAATAATTGTGTTTTCTGTATAAAAAATCTCATGGAATACCAAATAAGATACCGCATATATGATGTGTAGCGAAAAAAGCCTTCTGATTTCTCAATAGGTAAGACCATATAAAAATATATATAAAAATGAACAAAGTGTGTATATATATTGGAGATAAGCGTAAAAAAGGCATAAGACTCGTCTAATATGATGCGATAAAGGGATACGTCTACTCCATCAGAGTGTATTTTATACCAACAGAGAACCCTGATTATAAGATAGTATGCACATCTAGTTCTTCGTTTAACCCTCGAGGAGCGAGAACATCTAACGTGTAAATCCAAAAGGTCTCTCGCATACATAATTTAGAGAAGCGTTCTCCTTCCGGCAAGTCTTTCGGAATCGATTCAATAACCCAACTTTTTAATCCCTCGGTAGATTTTCCATGAATTTCTGAAAAATGTCGTGGGACACTATGAAGGTCACATCCACCTTCAATGAGACGGCGGTGTTTGCCAAATCGCTGTCTGACTGGTCTGATGGTTCGACCCACATAAAGCAACTGGCAGGGGCATATCAGACAATACACCACATACTCAGTGGAGCAGTTGTAAAAGTTGTCCAAGACATAGGTTTTATCATTATGTGTAAAGTCTTTTTGACCGTGTCGCACAAAATTACACATTTTGCATAACTTTTTACGGCAAGCATACATGTCTTTCAAGGGAATCATCCATGACAGATGATTAGTGACCTTGGTGTTCTTTAGTTTACTGGGTGATATTTTGTTTTTCAAGTTAGTGGCCCTCCTATACGTCACTTTCAGCTTGTCCAAGATGACCGAGTTCAAGTGGGGGTCTTGTTTAAGGATGTCCCAATGTTTTGATAGGATTTTTTCCATTTTTCTATACTGACAATGGAACCTAGTGACAAAACGAACAGGGTGATGTTCGCTCTTGGCCCTAGAGCTGGGATGTTTTCCTGGAAGGTAGGCCTCATAGGCTGAGTTGACCAGATCGTCAGGGTAGCCCTTCTCTGAAAATTTTTTCTTCAGGTATTCGCTTTGAGTTAAGTAGTCTCCATCTCTGGTACAATTCTGTCTAAGTCGACAGAACTGGCCCTTTGGTATGTTTTTTGTCCATTGGGGGTGATGGCAACTCTTATAATGGAGATATAAATTACCTCCCGTGGGTTTAATATAGTTCTTAGCATGTATCTGATGTGACTCATGTCCCAATTCCAGATCTAAAAAAGGCATAGAATCTGGATGTGAGACTGACGTGAACGAGAGGCCCAAGGGGTTGTTGTTGCAGTGACTGACAAAACCGTCGATCTGGGATGCGGAGCCATCCCAGATGACGATAATGTCGTCGATATACCGTCCATAAAAGAGCGAATGGGTTGTTCTGCCAAATGTATCTAAATTCCCAATAACCCATGGTCAGATTCGCATATGAGGGAGCAAAGTTCGCCCCCATGGCTGTGCCATTTATCTGTAGGTAGAACGTGTCCTCAAACTGGAAATAGTTATGGGTTAGACAGAAATTTGTCGCCTCCAAAATAAAAGAAACTTGGTCATGGTGTAGAGAGGAATCCAGAAGGAGAAAATGTTGTAATGCTTGTAAGCCTATACTATGGGGGATAGATGTATACAAAGAACTAACATCTAAGGATAGCCAAGAGTAACTATCTTCCCATCTATATGGCGTGATCTGCTCTAATAAGTGGCCCGAGTCTCGTATGTACGATTGCAGGCTTTGGGCCAAGGGCTGTAGATAAACATCAATGAACTGTGAGAGGCCACTAGTGACGCTGTTCATTGCTGCCACAATAGGTCTCCCTGGGGGATGAAGGGGGTCTTTATGGACCTTTGGCAGATGGTAGAAGTATGGAGTGTTATAATAGTCCTTTTTCACTTGAACTCGGTCATCTTGGACAAGCCGAAAGTGACGTATAGGAGGGCCACTACCTTGAAAAACAAAATAGCACCCAGTAAACTAAAGAACACCAAGGTCACTAATCATCTGTCATGGATGATTCCCTTGAAAGGCATGTATGCTTGCCGTAAAAAGTTATGCAAAATGTGTAATTTTGTGCGACACGGTCAAAAAGACTTTACACATAATGATAAAACCTATGTCTTGGACAACTTTTACAACTGCTCCACTGAGTATGTGGTGTATTGTCTGATATGCCCCTGCCAGTTGCTTTATGTGGGTCGAACCATCAGACCAGTCAGACAGCGATTTGGCAAACACCGCCGTCTCATTGAAGGTGGATGTGACCTTCATAGTGTCCCACGACATTTTTCAGAAATTCATGGAAAATCTACCGAGGGATTAAAAATTTGGGTTATTGAATCGATTCCGAAAGACTTGCCGGAAGGAGAACGCTTCTCTAAATTATGTATGCGAGAGACCTTTTGGATTTACACGTTAGATGTTCTCGCTCCTCGAGGGTTAAACGAAGAACTAGATGTGCATACTATCTTATAATCAGGGTTCTCTGTTGGTATAAAATACACTCTGATGGAGTAGACATATCCCTTTATCGCATCATATTAGACGAGTCTTATGCCTTTTTTACGCTTATCCCCAATATATATATATATACACACACTTTGTTCATTTTTATATATATTTTTATATGGTCTTACCTATTGAGAAATCAGAAGGCTTTTTTCGCTACACATCATATATGCGGTATCTTATTTGGTATTCCATGAGATTTTTTTATACAGAAAACACAATTATTATGGTATACATACGCATACCTACAAACGGGGTTTCTTATATCCACCCTCTATTTCCTTATTTATTACATGAGTTCCTTCCGCCCCCCCTCCCCTCTCCAGTTTCATTCGTCTATATGATCCTCCACACCACAGCCTTTATGGTTACTATTCCTTTACTGCATAAGCGATATACTGTGCACTTGTTCTTAAATATGTTTTTTATTACATTTTAATGATTGTTTCCTTTTTAATTTGGAATGCTTTTTACATGCTCTTTATATGCTCTGAACCCGGGCTCACCTCTATATATTTTTTCATTATTATTGCCCAACCTTTTGCATTTTACTGTGATAAGTGGTCGTCTGGCCCCCATACGTGTGTATCTGAGGGGAGCCGACCGATTACACTCCACATCTAAGTTGTTTTTAACTTCTTCTATAGCTTCTTCAATGCCTGATTGGTAGAGGTTACTGCTCAATGTTTTGGGCCGTTGCCGTCTCCTTGCTTCAGCTGTGTCCAATCATTATCCTGATCAGCATTATTAAAGCCCCACAGAGACTACGGCACTCTAGCACCTGATGAAAGAGCGCGCCGGGTGTAGATGACCCCGCGCATGCTCTTGTATAATTTCTACAGTTTCTGACCATCTCCTGTATCATGTCTGCAGTTTCTGACCATCTCCTGCATCATGTCTGCAGTCTCTGACCATCTCCTGTATCATGTCTGCAGTCTCTGACCATCTCCTGTATCATGTCTGCAGTCTCTGACCATCTCCTGTATCATGTCTGCAGTCTCTGACTCTCTCCTGTATCATGTCTGCAGTCTCCTGACCATCTCCTGTATCATGTCTGCAGTCTTTGACCATCTCCTGTATCATGTCTTCAAAGAGGCACAGCCAGCCAGTTATGGTACATGTACATGTCCCCTCCCCCCCCCCCAAAAAAAAAAATCTATACAAGACCCTTATCTGAGCATGCAGGTCAAAAAAAGTTCACATCATTAAAAATAACCGAATTCTGACGTCAATCGAACTCGGGTGTGCACCAAAAGTGCTAGTGTGAAAACGCCCTAAACCAAACTGAAAACCCTCAGTTATTAGTTGAGCTTTCCATTTGTCTGGAAACGCTTGAAGCCAAGGCAACATTTCTGGCCAGATCACCGAGGTTGGGGCCTTTCTGAATATTTCCTGGCTGCTGGACCTCAGCCAACCTCTTGAAATATTTAGAGACCGGGTGAGTTCCAGCACAGAAGGCGCACTCATGTCTGCACTTACAAGTACCTGGCCATTTGCATTGGGAATCGTTATAGCTGAAACAAATTCCCCTTTTGTATCCTGATGGACCAGGCACTTGTTGTTGTGACACAGTTTGTGATCTCTGGAAAGTTGGTCTCTGAGGCAGAAAAAGATCTAGCCAGAGAATGACATCTTTTGTTCCCCATCAAAGATTAGGCTGCACAGCCATTTTTTGGTGAAACACAACATCGTAGCTAAACCATGTGAGACCACCAAAACGTTTGTAAGCTTCCAAAATAATTTCTATGTGATGGAATAGACCCACACTCTTATCAGGGAATTTTTCACACAGAATGGATGAAAAAATGCAGAAAGCCTGTAACCAGTTAAAGATTGATTTAGGGATAAAACGCTTCCTGTCAATATCATCTTTTTTGTCACTTTTTGTAATCAACTCCATGGCAGAAGGTAGTAAAGATAAAATATATCCCTTGCCAAATCTTCTCCTTTATGGTATCAGGCAAATTAAACCCCAGAGGAGAAACCTCACATGGCAAGGATTCTTTCAAACAATTTTCAGGTAAATTTTGAGACATAGCAACATTTAAGAAATTATGTTCCTTCAGTATTTAAACGCCACTAGATGGCGCCCATACATTAGTTGCTGGAATAGAAAAAGGATTTGAATTGCTTTTCAAAGACTGATAATTTTGAACAAATTTAACAAAAAAGGTTAAACATTTCACCTTCCTGAGATACTGTGGGAAACTCACCACCTTGAACAGGCTGATGCAGGGACAGTCCGGGACCCTCTGGTGCGTGCACTGCGCTCTGAGAATCCTGCAGGAAGGAAGGAGAAGGGGGTCTGACCTGAGGTGCAGTCAAGCTCTGTGAACCAGCAGCCGACTTGTCTCCAGAAGGATGATGACCAGCCGAGCGTCGACCAGGTGGCCCAGAGCTCACCGGAGTGCTGCCTCTCCCCTCGGGATCGGGGTTTTCTGAACGTCCTGGCGATAATGCTCTTCCGGCAGGTCTACTGGGGAAACAGCGGGAGGTGGATGGAGAGTACCAGCGTCTGGGAGTCCATTTCCTCTTCGTGGAGCCGTCCGCCCCGGAAGTGATGCGAGCCGTCCTACCGCGTCCATCTTCCATGACCCAATCATGATAATAGGGGATGCAGCGTATCCTTTACTAAAATGGTTAATGAAACCATACCCAGAAAACAGAGGAACAACACCGGCACAGGCTGTCTTCAACCACAGGCTAAGCAAAGCACGGATGACTGTCGAGAGGGCTTTTGGTCGTCTCAAGGGAAGATGGCGGTGCTTGATGAAAAGGTACGACTGCGTAGCGCTATTTTGATCACTCTTGGCGGCTACTGGGGTATGATGACGCCACCTGTGTAATATTTAGGAGCAGAGTCTATATAATCTGTGTGATCAGGACAGGATTTATAGTAAGCGCCAGTGCCTCCACTCAATCAGGGCTTGTGATTAGCAAGTTAAATCCCAATTGAGAAAACATATCCATATAGACAGTAATCCACACAGCAGAGTGTTTAAATGTCCATGTATTGAAGAAATAACATTCAGGGAACCATACAACATAAGAAATTTTCCTCAGGAACATGAAATCATTAGTAGTGTCTCTGTGAGTCTCAGTGAGGGGATGTTACAGCACTTACAGTCTCTGTTCTCTAAGCATGAAATTCCTGTGTGTCCTCATGTCTCTCTCTTCTCCAGTCTTACCCAGCAATCCTTGCTCTGCCCTTTTTGGTGACCTCATCCTTCTTGCAGAGAGAGAAGAGAGCACAGCAGCCATATTGACAAATGGCAAAACAAACACTGCATAACAGGAATACACACTTGAAGGATGGGCAAAGAAATTATCACATCACTACAACTGTAACATCAAAAACATTAATACTACCATCACAGCGTGTTGTGTGCTTCACAATTTTTGTGAAATTCATAATGAGGACTATGATGAAGAAAATTGTGCAGTAAATTAGTCCAGCCAATCAAATGCCCCTGAGTCAAACAACACTGCCAACTCAATTAGAGATGCCCTATGTTCTTATTTTTCAAGTTTGTAATTGTGGGTTAATTTTTTTTTTTTGACAAAACAAAATATACCCTTTATGTGAGATAGAAATGTAATGTGAATTGTTTTCTTTATTTGACAACTCATATAGCTGTTTTGTATTACAACTTATCAGTCAATAAAAAATGAGATACAAGAAACTGTCAAAAATGTTGATTGAAATTGCAATAAGCAGTCTTGCTTAATCAAGAATAAACTTGAACTCTGAAGGCACATCCGGTGAGCCTATTATCAAAACATTACAAACATGTTCTGGGAAGAGCATTCATCCATATAAAAAGTAAAAGGATAAATAAAATAAATTAAAATATAAATTAACAATGTCAGTTCTACAAAAAGTGCTTCAGATGCTCTTGTATTATGTAAACAAAAACATAAAAGTTCCAGTAGAAATCGTACATATAGTTCCACTGTGATCACCGTAAACCAGAGGTGTCCAACCTGAGTCCCTCCAGATGTTGCAGGACTACATCTCCCATACTACTGGCTGGCAAGGGAGAATGGGAGATGTAGTCCTCTAACATCCCAGAGGTGTCCAACCTGAGTCCCTTCCAGATGTTGCAGGATTACATCTCCTATACTACTGGCTGGCAAGGGAGAATGGGAGATGTAGTCCTCTAACATCCCAGAGGTGTCCAACCTGAGTCCCTTCCAGATGTTGCAGGACTACATCTCCCATACTACTGGCTGGCAAAGGAGAATGGGAGATGTAGTCCTCTAACAGAGGTGTCCAACCTGAGTCCCTTCCAGATGTTGCAGGACTACATCTCCCATACTACTGGCTGGCAAGAGAGAATGGGAGATGTAGTCCTCTAACATCTGAAGGGCCGCAGGTAGGACAACCCTGCGGCTTGAAACGATAATATCAAACAATCTCTTATAACTCTTGATAGGATGGAGATGGGCTGTGTCTTGTCTCAGTTTTGTAGTAGGGCACTTCGGACCGAGAGTGCTGTTGAGCATGAGGATGCAGGTTTGTGTATGCTATGTTGTCATGAGCTGAGAAAACATGATGTAAAGAACTTGACATGTTTGCACCTTCATCGTATCAGCAGCCCCCCCCCCCCACATTTACAACCAAACACTCTGTTAAACATTGACATTAACATTAACATTCTATTATTTTCCTGCCGTTCCTCTCTTTGTGCTTGGATGCGGCGCTCCTCCAGATTTATTTGCACTTGCATCCATTTATCCAGTGTTTCTTTCTCCTGTTGCTGACGGACTTGCTCAGCCTGCATGAAGTCATCATATTGTTTCTTATGTGGATCTACATAGGATTCCAGCAGGCTTGCTACATCAACCTTGGCCTTTCTCTTCTTGATGACCGTTCTGGGCTGGATGTTCTCTGCTTGGGTAGAGTTAGGTCTGTCAGATTCACCTGAAAGGTTGATAAAAAGAGATTTAAAATTAAAAACAAAGCCTAACTTTAGTAAATTGTGCATGTCTTGAAGGAAAACATGTGATGACAACTGTGATTAGATGTACAGCACCTTTACACCACAGAACAAGGCAAACGCAAAACATCATTTTGCAGTCTTCTATAATTACACATGCAGCCTCTATGGCATCATATAATCAATAATAGAGACAATAATAAACTGTTCTTTCTATGCAGGACACATTTCACTAGTAAAAATAAAAAAGTTATTCAATAGTTAACAACTGAAAATGTTGGCAAAAAATGAACCAAGACATATTTTAGCTGTTGCGTTATAAAGACATTATCCAAAAAATATTGACATAGTTTTTTAAAAAACCCACATTACGTGTCTTGCTACTCAATATACAGATGAATAACGAATTGCTTATAATATTAGCAATAACCTAAACCATGAGTTAAAGAAATATACTCACTGCTTGATAGCTCATTTGTCGTTTCGGATGATGGCTGGGAAACTGCAGAATGATTGTGTTGCTCATTGGAGGTTGCATAGGAAGATGAAGGTGTAGGTGGATGTGATTTGATTGTGTGTTGAGGGTCACTTGTGGGCCTCGAACCAATAATGTTGTCAATGGCATCAAACCACTGAAACTTATCATTCTCTTCTGTTGAGCTTCCAGTCTTTCGTAGAGAGTCACGTATTTTCAGATATTGCTGTCGCAGTTTCTTTACCTTCACACGACATTGATCCGCCGTTCTTGTGAATCCCCTTTTTTTCAGGTGTTCGCTGAACATTATATACATTTCTGCATTTTTATGTGTGTTTTCTAGTAGGGTTTTTATGTTTTGTCAGCCCATACCTTTAACAAGGTTTCAATTTCTTCTGCTGACCACAGCAAACCCTTTCCACACATCCTGACGCTTGTTATTGACGACGGTTCCGTCAACCACATTAGATGTCATTACTAAGCGGTTCACTTACGCGATTTGGTGCACTTGCGTTCTCTTCAGCAGCGAACCATACTGGAGTTCACATGAACCGTACACCAGACCACCCTTTTTAAGCTGACTCGAGTACGGTTCGCGGGTGCCCACCCGAGTTCTAAGACGAGCGCTCCCCCACCACTCCTGAACTATGCCAGGCCACATGCCCTCAACATGGGGACAAGGTGCTTTGGGGTAGCCCCCCCCCTGCCCCAAGGCACCCCCCCAATGTAATGTTGAGGGCATATGGCCTGGTATGGTTCAGGAGGGGTGGGGAAGCGCTCGCTCCCCCCCCCTTTCGTGACCTGCCGGGCTGCATGTTCGGATAAGGGTCTGTTATGTTTTTTTTTGGGGGGGGACCCAACACTTGTTTTCTTTAAATTTGGTGTAGGGTTCCCCCTTAAAACCCATACAACCCCTTAGCTGTTTTTTGAAAAAAAAATGTAAATGCTGACACACACTGGTTTGTGTATATTCTTCGGGAATACCCCTCCCCCCCAATTCCCCCTCCTAGTGCAAATCCTTCCTGGCTTTAGTTTATTTTCTTGATGGCTCCATTTGTTGCTCACAAATGAAAAGCCATTGAAGAGCTTCTGTTTCTTGGCTGAAATTGTTGTTTCCCCTCCTGTAAGCTCTTCCAGCTTTATTGTGTTTCTTGTTAATTTTCTGAGGCCCTGAAAAATAAAAATAAAGAGAACAATTAGACCCATAAATGAATAGAAGAAATCCCTCTATGACCTCTGTGGACCATCTCACCCTCTATGTGCCATCCAAGTCCATATGGTTGTGAGATGTCAAAAAACAGTGACCACTGAGGATAAACAAGAATATGCATCTTCACTATTGGAGTTGTGCACACTAACTTATGAAAAGTTTAAAGATTTGTCCCCTTTTGTCACTTTACTGGCTTCTCCTGAGTCTACATGGGTTTGGGTGACAAAATAATGTCCTGGATGACGTCACTATACACAGACCCTTGAGCTCGAATTAAAATTAATGGCATGCTTTCTGAAGTTATTAATATAAGAAATGGCACAATGCAGGGGTGCCCATTGTCACCCCTCCTCTTTATTCTGTCCTTGGAACCTTTGATCAGAACAATGAACTTAGACAACATCATAAAGGGTTTCCTCTCCCATGGGAAACACTTTAAAGGTGCAGCCTATGCTGATGACCTGCTTTTCTTTAGATCTCAACTTCATATCAAAATTCCCAATCTAAACAAAAATTCCAAAGTTTTTAGATATATATCTAATTTCAAAGTCATTCTTTTTTACCTTTTTTTATGTTTTTTTTTTCTTTTTTTTACACTTTGTTTGTAACTATAAAAAAAAAACTTTAAACATTCCAGGCTAGAGCCTCCCAAAATGTGATAGCCATCTAACATCTTTCGAGACCCTGTGTGAATAGGTGCTCAAGACTGTGCCCTGCTGTACCCTACACTAACAATCCACTAGTGTGTAGTAGTGACGGAAACAGTACTGGCTACAGCTAACAGCCTGGCTGGCTGGCTGGTACAAGGCCTGTGGGTGGCTGGCTGGCTCGCTGGTACAGTGCCTATGGCTGGCTGGTACAGGGCCTGTGGATGTGGGTGGCTGGCACAGGGCTGCTATGGGTGGGTTTATTGCTGTGGGGTGGGTTTATTGCTTCCGCGAGACTAGTCCCGACTCCAGACGAGGCTGTCCAAAGCGTCGGAGGCGGCCTAAGAAGGCAAAATGACGTCACAAAGATATCGGCAATATCAGCCAGTTCTGGGGCCGATACCAATATATCAGGGAACGTGCATATCGGCCCCCAATATATAGGCATTGCCGATAATGGGTCTACCCCTACTAGACACTGCATATTGGTTTAGTAAACATCCTGGGTATGAAAAATTTTGAAACATGGGACTGCACAAAGTCCGATGTCACAATCTGGACAATAAAACCTAGTTTCCTTTCAAATTTTCCTTCCACTGTCATTTCTGTTCGAGCAACAAACCACACACATCCTTGTAGGTGCTGCCTTTTTCTCGGTTGATGGGATGTAGTCCATGAAGTGACGACCAGTCAGGCGTTCCGGGTTGACAACGCCAACAGCACGACATCCAGCTCTATTTACAGCCATTGATTGTGTTTGATGGTTCACAAAGATACGTTCGGCAAGATCTTCTTGTAGTACTTCTTTTGCTGTTTCATCATTTCTGGGTAGAATGTCAATGCTTGTTCGTCTCTGACGACAACTCCTATGGTATGTTTGTAGTCTATTACTACTTGTGGCTTCACAACTTCTTTCCCACCTTTCATGTGTACCATAACAATGGAGGTATTATGAGCTGTACTCATTAGGCACACCTCTTTCTTGTCACGCCATCGCAGTACCATCATTTTGCCTTTCTGCCAGGCAACCATTTCTCCAGTCTTTAGCTTTTTATTGCCTAACATTGGTGGCATGTCGTGCTGGTTAGACCTAATGGATCCATAGGCATCTGTTTTGTTTTGCAGAAGAAACTCATAAAGTTTAGGAGACGTATAAAAGTTGTTGGCTGTTAAACCCTGATTTAGCAATGGCTCAATGAGTGAAAGAACATACAGATAGTACATCCAATGTATTCAAAGCCACACGGGCAACGAACAGGATAAACGACATACCGCGTAGTGCATGTAATAAATGGCTTGATTTTAAAATCCTGGTTAGTGTTTCTGGAGAAAAAGGATTCAACCCTTCTTTCCTTCATAGCATTGATGTCAGGTCACCTGTGGCCAGGTGACAACTGCACCCTGTTGGAGGCAGGGGCGCAGCGCAAGGTAGTGAACCCAATAGCAGACTGCTGCGGATGGACCGGAACGTGAGCCCAAGATTCCCCAGGGCGTGGAGTCTAAGACCCAGCAGGTGTTCACCAGAGCCTCTAGTGGTGAGGATGGACTTCGCTGCAGCTGGGCCCAGGTCGCGGCCCCTGGGGTCCCCCAGGTCACGCTCCGTAGGGAGAGAAGGGAAGCAGCCACTCAGGACACACAGGATGGTGATGGGTAAGCCGAGGTCAGGGTAACAGGCAGACAAGGGTAGTCAAGGGACAGGCCAAAGGTCAGGGTAACAGGCAAACAGGAATAGTCAGAGACAAGCCAAAGTCGGTACACAGAAGAGTAGTTCAAGCACACGGCAAACAGGAAACAAGAACTAACACTGATGAAAAGCAAAGCAGACCCGCAGTGCACTGGTTAATATAGACTGCCTGGGGTGGAGCCAAACAGGGAAGAGAGATGATAAAAGCAGCCAGAAGGAAGAGTCTGGCCCTTAATGCAGACATGAGGAACAGGTAAGCTACCAGACATTATTGCATGTCCATGACAATTGATCTTGCAAATAGCACATCTCCTGCAGGGGTAAAAACCACCCCTCTGCTGAAAAAAAGGAGACAGTCTTAGGGGGATCTACTACATTCGGAGCCACTTGTAACCTCAAGGGGGGGGACACCCCTAAAGATGACAGTAGGTGCCTTACTAGTAGCTAAAACATCACTGAAGATCAAACCATTGTTATCATTAACATTCTTAGGCACTAACTCAGATACTCTCAGAGCTGCAAAGAAACAAACGGAAAATGCTGCTCTAAACATATCTGCTTTTTATAAGGAATAGAAAACATCCTTCAAACCACTGCATAGCGCTCCTAGAATTTTAATGGTAATAGAACGTCTTTTATCTATTGCGAAATGTTCTTTTTTATATCCTTTCACTGCCTGTCTTATCGAGAAAAATGAAAATAAAGATGGGAATTAATGCAATTTTAAGAAAATGGATACTCCCGACAAAGTCTTATTAATGTGAGACCAAGAATAGCCTTTTTCCATCAAAGTGATCAAAAGTAATAATGCTAAGCTCTCAGAAAATTCAAAAACACCCTGGTTATGTGAATTTAAAAAAGATAGCTATATTAACCACACCGCCCTGTAACCCGACCATGTCGATGGCGCCAGCGATGTATTAATATTATCCACCATCAAACCATTTCCCATAGTTATGGGGGGCATGAAGATCCTTTCTCGTCTGCTTCCGGAAACAGCTGGAAAAAAACGATTTATTTGAAATCTGGATAATGCATCAGATATAACGTTACTCTTACATTCAACATACTGGGCTTTTACCCATAAAATTAAGGACCAACAACACTTATATACCAAATACCTCAATAAACTGATCACTGGCTTTGATTTTGATGACAAACAGTTCATAGCATATAGCACTTCTTTATTATCCGTAGAACATACGATTATTTTATTCCTGAACTGCCCCCCCCCCATAACTCAATGGCTACAATTATGGGAAATAATTCCAATAATACTATGTTCTTAATGGATCTGCTATCTCTCCATTTCTCTGTATTTTTCCCTGCACACCAGTGGGACCTCCAGATTGCTGCAAAGCCAACTGACCCTGCATCATCTGAATATAGCTTAAAGTCTTTGTCCATAATAAACTCCTCTTGCCATGCTGATCTACCATTAAATTCATCAAGAAATTTATACCACACTAGTAGATCCCCTTTTATGTCTAAAGTGACTCTAACATGCGCGTAAGGGTTTTTATAGCCTGCTATTGCCAGATACATCCTACGGGAAAAAATGCGCCCCATTGGAAGTACTCTTATTGCGAATGCCAGTAGACCTAACAATTGTTGCATTATTTTAACTGAAACTTTCCTAAGACGAGTCACTTTTAAAATGAGACCACAAATATTTTCTATTTTATCATGAGCAACCTAAATTCCATGGCTAAAGAGTCTATTGTTATTCCTAAAAACTCGATACAATGAGTTGGGAAAACAGTCTTATCTTGCGCTAATGGGATGCCAAATTTCATGCATACTTTAAAAATGTGTAAAGAAGATTTTCACACTCCTTAGAACCCCGGCCTGCCGAGAAGTAGAAAATCATCCAAGTAATGAAGTGCGTTATTAGACTTTGCTTCTTTTGACACTACCCATTCTATAAATGATGAAAAACTTTCAAAGTAAGAGCAGGAAATTGAGCATCCCATGGGCAGACACTTATCAAAGAAGAACTTCCCTTTGAACTGAAAACCGAGCGAGTTGAAGCTCTCTGGGTCAATGGGGAAAAGCCTAAAGGCCGATTTTATATCAGTTTTCGCCATTAGAGCTGCTCTTCCTATTTTTCTTAGCTTGTCAATTGCTTCTTCAAATGAAGCATAACAAACTGAACATAAATCCTCACCCAATTGATCATTTAATGATCCTTTATATGGGTAAGACAAATGATGAATGAGCCTGTAGCTACCTGGTTCCTTCTTAGGGATAATACCAAGTGGTGACAGACAAAAATTAAAAAATGGAGGAATAATGAACAGGCCAGCAATTCTCCCTTCCTGTAATTCTTTCTTTAATTTGATCTTAACAATCTCAGAGAGTTCTTTTACCGAACTTAAATTCTCTACCCATTCGCAACCTAAACCTTTGAAGACTGGTAATTTGAAACCTTGAAAACCTTGCCTAATTAATTGCGCCGTCACTTGGTCTGGATACTGCTGTAGCCACGGCTCCATGCTTGATAATTTCACCGGTGTGCTGGCTTTTAAGAAAAATCTCCTTATTCCCCTGCCTTCTTAAAACATTTACTTATCGGGTGGGGCCCAGAACAAAACGCGCATTCATGCCGAAACCGACATGAATTCAGCCATTTGCATTGCATGTCGTTAAAGGCAAAACACACGCCCTTTCTATATGTACTGGTTTGATTGTTAGGGGCTGAACTGTTCACCCGCTGAGGAGGGGGTCTTTGGGGAATAAATAAATTCAGCCAAAGACCTACGTCCTTATTACCCCATGTAGCGGCCGCCCCCATAGAAAGAGGGGTTTCGCCGCCAGAGATGTTCTCTTCCCCCTAGTGTGAGGGATGCTGTAGAGTAGAGCAGGAATCGCTCTCACCAGAGCTAGTGATTGAGCAATCCAAGCAGAAGGGAGATAGAGCTGGTTGGTATAGCTTTCTCCCACCAACATGAGATGACACTCTATGCTGTGAATCTAAGCAAGAACTGTTTATTACATTCCCAGACATACAGTTTTACACACAGCTAAGGGGCACTCCCCTTAGCCTTGCAGGGGGGGGGGGGGATGAGACAAGGACCCACCAATGAGAACTGAACATTTGCACATTGAACAGGCAGTCTTTATACACACCCCCTGCGGAGCAATGTCTCCAGCTCAGACCATTGTCTGTCAGGAATCCACACACTTAGACACAGGAACAGGAGGGGGGGGGGGGGGATGGGCTGTAACATTACATTACATTAACTCAATGCCATGAATCTGTTGTTCAGAGGATGAATAAAGGGAAAATAAAATGCAATAAAAGTGCAATGTCCCAAACTCATAGGAAAATGACACGAAGGGGTTTACAATCCAGGGACAGGGTGATCCGTCACACATAGTGACGGTTAGTACCGTCACATCTCTTCCCCCCAAAGGTAGACTAATCCAGGTACCAGACTTCCAACTGGTCTGTGCCTGAGTTAGTCGGGTAACAATCCAGGGAGTTCCAAGTAAATCTGCCATGGCCCTCCCCTCCCAAACCAAAACCTATCCCATATGACCGCACTCCATGCAAACATTCAAGTGTCTGGACCTCAGAATGTAAGTAGGTCTCCGTGATGTGGGCCCGGGATCTGGACCGGCAGGAACGCTGAGGTCAAGTGGCCTAGGTCGTTCCCCAGTAAGACATCTGTGGGGAGCTCCTGTATCGAACCCACATCAATCAGACCTGACCCAGCACCCCATTTCAAGTGGACCCTCGCAGTGGGTATCTGGTGCGCCCCTCCCCCTGCTACCCGTACCACTACTGAACCTCCAGTTCGGGCGGCATCTGGGACCAAATGTCGCTTGACCAAAGTGAGAGTGGCTCCCGTGTCTCGAAGACCTCGCACAGGCTTTCCGTTTAACTGGACAGATTGGCAATGGTGCTGGCGGTTGTCTGTAGCGGCTTTCACTGGGTCAGCTTCGTGAAGGGTACCCAATTGCACCTCGGTGGGTTTGAATATTGGTATGACTGGGGGAGCCTCTGCGTGATAGTAGGGGAACATTGTCTTTACTGGAGGGGGTGACCCTGGTCGGATCCATGCAGCTTGGTCCCTGCTCTTGGTAAAGTCTCGTTGGTAGTGCCCAACCTGCTTGCACCTGTAGCACTGTACCCCACTGCGGGATTGGTATCTGCGTGCCTGCGAGTTGGAGGAGTCCCCCCCTCTCTGTGGTAGGGGTGGTCCAAGATTGGTAATCCGGGGCTTGAGCATTGGTCTGAGGCTAGGTTGTTGCTGCCTGTGGCCATGGTAGTAGTGGACGGCTGTCCGTGCTGGGGAAGGTGGTCCTGCTCGAAGCCATGAATCGTGGTTCCTTCTCTGGTCACAGTTTCTCTGGTAGTGTCTGAACTGTTTGCACCGATGGCACTGTACCTGGCGTTGCTGTTGGAAGCGTGGTGGTGGGCAATTGCAGGTACCTGGGCTTTGGGTTGGTGCCACGGGTCCTGGAGCAGGTCTTATGGAGGGGTGCTCCGTTTTTCTGGAGTCAATATACTCATCAGCCAGACGAGCTGCTTCGGGTAAGGTGAGCGGTCTCCGATCCCGAATCCATACTTGTATCTCTGGCAGCAGGGTATTGAAAAAATGTTCCAATAGAAACAGCTGTAACACATTTTCTCCTGATATGGCTTGACAACCGGTAATCCAGAGGGAGGCTGTTCTGTAAAGATGGCAGGCCCACTCTGTGTAGGAATCCCCGCTGTGCTTTTTGGACTCCCGGAACCGTCTCCTATACGCCTCGGGGGTGACTGAGTACCAGGCAAGCAAAGCCTCCTTGACTGCTGGGTAGAGGTGAATCTCCTCATCAGGTATAGCTCTAAAGGCTTCGGCAGCTCTACCTGTTAATTTCCTGGCCAGGATGGTGACCCATTCGTCCGTGGGTACTTTGTGTAAGGCACATTGTCTTTCAAAGTCGGCTAAGTAGCCATCTATTTCCCCCTCCGATTCCTGGAAACTCTTAAAGGCTGCGAAGGGTACCTTTTTCCGCTCTGTTGGGGCTGGAGCATTTTCCACAACTAGGCTCACTGGTCTCTGGATCTCCGCCATGCCACTGGTATTGTTGCTTCTCCCGGTTCTCAGCAATAGCGGCCTTCATCACCTGGGAAATGATGTCTGCAGGAGGATTGGGTCCATACAACGCCAACCGCATACGCACAGTCCGCATCAACTCATCCTCCAGGTTCGGGGCTACTGCTTCTGTCACACAGTCGTTTTGGTCCATTTCCATCAGCTCGGCCAGTAGTTGCTTTTTGGTACGTTATTTGTTGGTCGGCCACGGTTCTCCAACAAATCTTTCAAGGTTGACCTCTTCAAGCTTCCGTAGCGATTCTCCATCTGCTCATTCCATTCTTGGAACCAGTTGTAGCATCTCCTCTAGGAGAAAAGAACCATCCAACCGCTTGCCACCAGTTGTAGCGGCCGCCCCCATAGAAAGAGGGGTTTCACCGCCAGAGATGTTCTCTTCCCCCTAGTGTGAGGGATGCTGTAGAGTAGAGCAGGAATCGCTCTCACCAGAGCTAGTGATTGAGCGATCCAAGCAGAAGGGAGATAGAGCTGGTATAGCCTTCTCCCACCAACAGGAGATGACACTCTATGCTGTGAATCTAAGCAAGAACTGTTTATTACATTCCCAGGCATACAGTTTTACACACAGCTAAGGGGCACTCCCCTTAGCCTTGCAGGGGGGGGGGGGATAAGACAAGGACCCACCAATGAGAACTGAAAATTTGTACATTGAACAGGCAGTCTTAATACACACCCCCTGTGGAGAGATGTCTCCAGCTCAGACCATTGTCTGTCAGGAATCCACACACTTAAGCCCCGTACACACGTACAGATCGTCGTCATACAAACGTCGGCGGACGAAAGATCTGCCGATTGTACGCGTGTTAGTATGGTGCCTCCGACAGCTGTCTGCGCACAATCCGCGGACAAGAGTCTTTCTTGCAAACATGAAAATTTTTGTCTGCGGACACCAGAACGGACGATTGTTCGCCTGTCAGTACAGAAATCAGCCGACAGACCGCAGATTTGCAAGACTGGGCATGCTCAGAAAATAAAAAACACAGGGAAAGTTAACCATTACATGACATCACTTCTGCAGTCAGCTGAAGTCTGCAGACAAAATTCTTGTGCTGTCCTTGTGCTGTCTTTGCACTTTTCAACAGACACCGACATCCCGGGGAGAAAAGACGAACGTTTGTATGACGACGATCTGTACGTGTGTACGGGGCTTTAGACACAGGAACAGGAGGGGGGGGGGGGGGATGGGCTGTAACATTACATTACATTAACTCAATGCCATGAATCAGTTGTTCAGAGGATGAATAAAGGGAAAATAAAGTGCAATAAAAGTGCAATGTCCCAAACTCATAGGAAAATGACACAAAGGGATTTACAATCCAGGGACAGGGTGATCCGTCACACGTAGTGATGGTTAGTACCGTCACACCCCATCTAATATTAGAATGCACAGCCAACTTTTGTCTAAACCCTTTATCGTAAAAATACCAAGCAAGTCCATCGAGGTTCTTATAAGCTTCAAGTCTATGTCCTGAAATAAGCCTGAACTATGTTCCGGAAATTTCCCACACAAAATACTTGAAAACGTAACAAAAGCTTGGAGCCAATTGTTAAAAGCAAGCAGTCTCTTTCTATCTTCCTCACTCCTCTCTTTTTCTATTTTATAAAAATACAGTGGGGATCGAAAGTTTGGGCACCCCAGGTAAAAATGTGTATTAATGTGCATAAAGAAGCCAAGAAAAGATGGAAAAATCTCCAAAAGGCATCAAATTACAGATTAGACATTCTTATATGTCAACAAAAGTTAGATTTTATTTCCATCATTTACACTTTCAAAATAACAGAAAACAAAAATATGGCGTCTGCAAAAGTTTGGGCACCCTGCGGAGTTAATATCTTGTACTGCCCCCTTTGGCAAGGATCACAGCTTGTAAATGCTGTTTGTAGCCAGCCAAGAGTCTTTCAATTCGTGTTTGAGGTATCTTTGCCCATTCCGCCTTAAAAAGTCTTCCAGTTCTTTAAGATTTCTGGGCTGTCTGTCACGCACTGCTCTTTTAAGGTCTATCCATAGATTTTCAATTATGTTGCAGTCAGGAGATTGTGAAGGCCATGGCAAAACCTTCAATTTATGCCTCTTGATGTAATTCCCCGTGAATTTCGAGGTGTGTTTAGGATCATTATCCATTTGTAGAAGCCATCCTCTCTTTAACTTCAGCTTTTTCACAGATGGCATCAAGTTACCATCCAAAATTTGCTGAAATTTTATTGAATCCATTTTTCCTTCTACTCGTGAGATGTTCCCTGTGCCCCTGGCTGCAATACAACCCCAAAGCATGATTGACCCACCCCCATGCTTAACAGTTGGAGGTTCTTTTCATTAAATTCTGTGCCCCTTCTTCTCCAAACGTACCTTTGCTCATTCCGGCCAAAAAGTTAAATTTTAACCTCATCAGTCCACAGAACTTGTTTCCAAAATGCATCAGGCATGTCTATATGTTCATTTGCAAAGTTCAAACGTTGATTTTTGTGGTGAGGACGTAGAAGAGGTTTTCTTCTGATGATTCTTCCATGAAGACCATATTTGAACAAGTATCAATTTATATTGGAATAGTGTACCACAACTCCAGTGTCTGCCGGGTCTTTCTGGAGGTATCGTGCAGTCAAACGTGGGTTTTGAATTGTTTTTCTCACAATCCTGCAAGCTGTTCTGTCTGATATTTTTCTTGGTCTTCCATGTCTTGCTTTAACTTCTGTCACGAACCGGCAGGACTGGTAGTGGATCCTCTGGACCAGAGAGACGATGGCGCGGGTTGTACTAGAGGACCGGTTCTAAGCAGTTACTGGTCTTCACCAGAGCCCGCCGCAAGGCGGGATGGATTTGCTGCGGCGGTAACTACCAGGTCGTGTCCCCTAGTAACAACTCGATCTCTCTGGCAGCTGATATGGCGTGGTACACAGGGAGTAGGCAAGAGCGTAGTCGGACGTAGCAGAGGTCAGGGCAGGCGGCAGAGGTTCAAAGGCGAGATGTCGGTAGCAAGGATTCGGCAACAGGCAAAGCAAACAAACACAGAAGGGAACGCTTTCACAGAGGCACAAGGCACAAAGATCCGGCAGGAAGCTGTGTGAGGAGAAGGTATAAATGAGCAGTGCACAGGTGAAGCCTAATTAAGTCAGCACTGCCTTTCACAAACCTTAACCCTTAATAACCAGTCTGGGCCAGGTACCAATCACCTGTGCACTGGTCCTTTAGATCTAAGAGTCCCGGTGCGCTGTGAGCGCTTTGAGGCCAGCAGGGGGCCCGGAGCGCTGAGCGTAACAGTACCCCCCCCCTTTGGTCTCCCCCTCTTTTTGGAACCCAAGAACTTGCGGATGAGGCTGCGGTCCAGGATGTTCTCCTCCGGCTCCCAAGATCTCTCCTCAGGGCCGCAGCCCTCCCAATCGACCAAAAAAAATCTTTTCCCCCGGATGACTTTGGTCGCTAGGACTTCTTTGACCGAAAAAATATCAGAGGTACCAGCGACAGGGGTGGGAGAAAGAAGTTTAGGAGAGAAGCGGTTAAAGATAGCAGGTTTGAGAAGGGAGACATGGAAAGAGTTATGGATTCGGAGAGAGGGTGGAAGATGGAGCTGGTAGGACACCTGGTTAATGCGGCTCTTGATTTTAAAGGGACCCAAGTAACGAGGGCCCAACTTGTAACTTGGGACCTTAAATCTGATGAATTTCGAGGAGAGCCACACTTTGTCACCGGGACTGAATTCCGGAGGAGCTCTGCGACTTTTATCGGCCTGGAACTTCATACGGGCCGAGGCCTTGAGGAGGGCTGAGTGGGTCTCTCGCCAAATAGAAGAGAAGTCCTGAAGGAGGTCCTCTACAGCTGGTACAGAAGAGGGAGCAGAGGTCCGAGGCAGAGGTGGCAGAGGATGACGACCATAGACCACAAAAAATGGGGATTTATTGGAGGCAGAAGATTGCTTGAAATTGTAAGAAAACTCTGCCCAAGGGAGTAAATCCGACCAATCATCTTGACGGGAGGACACAAAATGGCGTAGATAACCTCCCACGATCTGGTTCACCCGTTCCACTTGGCCATTGGACTGAGGGTGATACGAGGAAGAAAAGTCCAGCTTGACTCCGAGCTGACCACAGAGAGCCCTCCAAAATCTGGAAACAAACTGCACCCCACGGTCCGAGACGATGTGTCTGGGAAGGCCGTGGAGGCGGAAGATGTGTAGAAAAAACTGTTTGGCCAACTGAGGCGCGGACGGGAGACCAGGCAGGGACACAAAGTGAGCCATCTTTGAAAATCGGTCCACCACGACCCAGATGACCGTCTTACCATGGGAGGAGGGAAGATCAGTGATAAAGTCCATGGCGATGTGCGACCAAGGGGTCTCAGGAACAGGAAGAGGCAGAAGAAGACCCGCGGGTTTCTGACGAGGAGTTTTGTCACGAGCGCAGATCACACAGGATTGGACGAATTCTGTGACGTCTCTCTCCAGAGTGGGCCACCAATATCTTTGGGAAATTAATTGAAGAGATTTTTTAATTCCAGGATGACCGGCAAAAAGGGAAGCGTGGCCCCACTTGAGAATCTGTAACCGCTGAATAGGAGGAACGTAGGTCTTGCCGGGGGGAAGAAGACGCAGGTCCACAGGAGCAACCGAGATGAGACATTCTGGAGGGATAATGTGTTGAGGAGTGGGTATGTCACCCACCACATCTGAAGAGCGAGAAAGGGCATCCGCCCTGATGTTCTTAGCAGCTGGGCAGAAATGAATCTGGAAATTGAAGCGGGCGAAGAAGATGGACCAACGGGCTTGGCGGGGATTTAGTCTTTGAGCTGACTGGAGGTAGGCTAGGTTCTTGTGGTCCGTAAAGATGATCACAGGGTGGGGAGCACCCTCGAGAAGATGTCTCCATTCCTCCAAGGCTAATTTAATTGCCAGCAGTTCTCTGTCCCCAATAGAGTAATTCTTCTCGGCGGAGGAAAAGGTTTTAGAGAAGAAGCCACAAGTTATGGTCTTGCCTCTGGATGACTTCTGAGTTAGCACAGCTCCGGCTCCCACTGAGGATGCATCCACTTCCAGATAGAATGGCTTGGAAGAATCTGGCCGGGACAGAACAGGTGCAGAAGCAAAGGCGGCTTTCAGGGACTGGAAGGCCTCTTCAGCGTGAGGAGGCCAGGTTTTGGGATTTGCACCTTTTCTAGTCAAGGCCACGATGGGGGCCACCAGGGTGGAATAATGAGGAATAAATTGTCTGTAGTAGTTGGCGAAACCCAGGAACCTCTGTATGGCTCGGAGGCCAGAGGGGCGTGGCCAGTCCAGAACCGCTGAGAGCTTGGCAGGATCCATTTGAAGTCCTTGGGCAGAGATGATATATCCCAGGAAGGGCAAGGAGGAACGCTCAAATAGACACTTCTCAATCTTGGCATAGAGGCGATTACTCCTGAGACGGGTGAGAACTTGTTGGACATGGACTCGGTGTTGCTCCAAATTAGAGGAAAAAATAAGGATGTCATCCAGGTATACTACTACACAAGTGTAAAGAAGGTCCCGGAAGATGTCGTTCACGAACTCCTGGAAGACTGCAGGGGCGTTACAGAGCCCAAAGGGCATCACTAAGTATTCAAAATGACCGTCCCTGGTGTTAAAAGCAGTCTTCCACTCGTCTCCCTTTCGAATGCGGATCAGGTTGTAGGCCCCGCGGAGATCCAGCTTGGTGAAAATCTTGGCTCCTCGGAGACGGTCAAACAACTCAGAGATTAGAGGCAGTGGGTAACGGTTTTTAATGGTAATTTTATTGAGTCCTCTATAGTCAATGCAGGGGCGGAGCGAACCATCCTTTTTAGACACAAAGAAAAAACCAGCTCCAGCAGGGGAAGAAGACTTCCTAATAAACCCTCTCTGTAAGTTCTCACGTACATAGTCTGACATGGCCTGAGTCTCTGGAGGTGAGAGAGGATAAATTCTGCCTCGAGGTGGAGTAGAGCCAGGTAATAGGTCAATAGGACAATCATAAGGCCTGTGAGGAGGAAGAGTCTCAGCTTGCTTTTTACAGAAGACATCCGCAAAACGGTGGTAAGTCTTGGGGAGACCTGGTGGCGGAGGAATTAGTGGGTCCCGTTTGATAGGAGCAGGCTTAAGACACCGGTCAGAGCAGGAGGAACCCCAACGCAAAATCTCACCGGTGGACCAATTCAGGACAGGACAATGGCGTTGCAACCACGGTAGACCCAGCAGGAGTTCGGAAGAGCAAAAGGGAAGAACAAAAAATTCCAGAGTCTCTGTGTGAAACACCCCAATGTCCATCCGCAGAGGCTGGGTGCGGTATTGTACCGTAGCAGAGAGTCTCTCCCCGTTGACCGTAGAAATGAGGATCGGCTTGGGAAGACGAATTATAGGAATTCGGTACTTGTCGACCAAGGAGGCGTGAATGAAGTTGCCGGCTGAGCCGGAGTCCAAGAAGGCTGCAGCAGAAAAAAAGGACTTGGACGACAGGAACAACTGCACGGGTATGATGAGACGTGGAGAGGAAGAATCCACACCTAGTAATGCCTCTCCCACATTCACTAGGTGCAAGCGTTTCCCGAACGTTGGGGACGAAGAGGACAGTCCTTAAGGAAGTGCTCGGTACTAGCGCAGTATAAACACAGGTTCTCGTCTCTACGACGGCTTCGTTCTTGCGGGGTCAGGCGAGACCGGTCCACCTGCATGGCCTCCACAGTGGAAGACCCAGAGACAGGTTGAGGTGGACGCTGGAACACAGGGGCCAGACGAGGGTAGTGTTTAGGACGAGCTCTTTCCTTTTCAAGATGGAGTTCCTCTTGTCTCTCGGAGAAACGTTTATCGATCCTGGTGGCCAGCAAGATGAGGTTACTCAGTGTAGTAGGCAGGTCACGTGCAGCAAGGACGTCCTTAATGTCACTATTGAGTCCCTTCTTAAAAGTGGCACAAAGAGCTTCATTGTTCCAGTTCAGCTCGGAGGCAAGGGTACGGAACTGAATGGCATAATCACCCACGGTAGAAGTTCCTTGGGACAAGTTTAGCAAGGCAGTCTCTGCGGAGGTAACTCGGGCAGGTTCCTCGAATACGTTACGAAACTCCTGACAAAAATTCTGGACAGATGCGGTGACTGGATCAGCGCGGTCCCAAAATGGTGTAGCCCAGGCCAGGGCCCTCCCGGAAAGCAGACTGAGGATGAAGGCTACCTTGGCTCGCTCAGACGGAAACTGGTCAGACAGTAGCTCAAGGTGAAGAGAGCACTGAGACAGGAACCCTCGGCATAATTTAGGATCTCCGTCGTACTTGTCCGGCAGAGACAAGCGGATTCTGGACCTGGTGGCAACTGCTTGTGTGGGAGGTGCAGCAGATGCAGACGGAGGAGCTGGCTGTTGCTGAGTTGACAGGAACTGCTGAAACATAGCGGTCAGCTGAGCCAACTGTTGACCTTGCTGGGCCACAACGGTGGTGAGGTCCGCTAGGCTTGGCAACGGAACATCAGCGGGATCCATGGCCGGATCTTACTGTCACGAACCGGCAGGACTGGTAGTGGATCCTCTGGACCAGAGAGACGATGGCGCGGGTTGTACTAGAGGACCGGTTCTAAGCAGTTACCGGTCTTCACCAGAGCCCGCCGCAAGGCGGGATGGATTTGCTGCGGCGGTAACTACCAGGTCGTGTCCCCTAGTAACAACTCGATCTCTGGCAGCTGATATGGCGTGGTACACAGGGAGTAGGCAAGAGCGTAGTCGGACGTAGCAGAGGTCAGGGCAGGCGGCAGAGGTTCAAAGGCGAGATGTCGGTAGCAAGGATTCGGCAACAGGCAAAGCAAACAAACACAGAAGGGAACGCTTTCACAGAGGCACAAGGCACAAAGATCCGGCAGGAAGCTGTGTGAGGAGAAGGTATAAATGAGCAGTGCACAGGTGAAGCCTAATTAAGTCAGCACTGCCTTTCACAAACCTTAACCCTTAATAACCAGTCTGGGCCAGGTACCAATCACCTGTGCACTGGTCCTTTAGATCTAAGAGTCCCGGTGCGCTGTGAGCGCTTTGAGGCCAGCAGGGGGCCCGGAGCGCTGAGCGTAACAACTTCCACTGTTCCTGATGACTGCCATTTCTACATTACATTTCAAACAGAGGATATTGACATCTGAAAATGCTTTGCTATCTTCTTATAGCCTTCTCCAGCTTTGTGAGCGTCAACTATTTTCAGTTTCAGTTTTCTAGACAGCTGCTTAGAAGATCCCATGGTGCTGATTGTTGGGGCAAGGTCAGATGAGTCTGGGCATTTATAACCTTTGAGATTGACATCACTTGGTCTTCCCAGACGATGATTGAGAACAATCCATGACACTGGCAGATCTCAGCCTTGCAAAGGGGGCAGTGCATTCTATAAATTCTGCAGGGTGCCCAAACTTTTGCAGACTCCATTTTTTTGTTTTCTGTTATTTTGAAAGTGTCGATGGAAATAAAATCTAACTTTTGTTGACATATTATAAGAATGTCTAATCTGTAATTTGATGCCTTTTGGAGATTTTTCCATCTTTCCTTGGCTTCTTTATGCACATTAATACAAATTTTTACCTGGGGTGTCCAAACTTTCGATCTCCACTGTATGAGCAAGCCCAAAACCTCTATTATTTCTAAACTGTGTCCTCAGTCTTTTATTATAGTGAGTCCAAACTATCTTCTCTTTTAAGCTAAGTTCACATGTAGGCATTTTGGGGCATTTTTCTGCTCTAGGATCAGCTCAAAAAACGCCCAACAAGGCAAATCCTATTCCTTTCAATGGCCCCTGTTCACATGGCCCAACGGTCAAAAAAGTACATGAAGTTCTTTGTGGGCAGATTACAGGCGGTTTTTTTTTTTTTTTTTCATTGGACACTTGTCAACCTAAAAACGCCTGAAAAAATGCCCATAGAAATGCCTGAAAAAAAAAAAAAAAACGCCTTTAAATAGCAACGCCAAGATGTGAATGTAGCCTTATAGTCTTCTGTGTCTTTTGCAAAACCAAAATCTGTGTTTGTTTTGATACTATTACAAATTCCCCCTCCAACCCCCTCCCCCATCCCCCCCTTAACTACCCTCCCCCACAATAGCTCACCAAATTTGGGGAATTTAACTGTGGCCCCCCTTTGTTTTTTTTATGTGAATAAACAAAATTTTCCTTTCCACAACAACACTGTGATTGTCTACAACCACAACACTCCAAATAACCACATTTTTAAACCTGTGACTCCAATTAAAGCACATAGCTCCTAACTACAACGTTATAACCAAGAGAAGAGGGGGAGGGGGAGGGGGAGAGAGGAGGGGAAAGAGGATAAAAAAAATAAAAAGTGCATATATATGTACACCACAACAAATCCCCCCTCCCTCCCAACCCATACTCAAACGTTCCGCTCATATTTCTCCAACCAAGATATGGCTGCGCCCGATGTATCGAAAAATAAGGCTTTTCCATCTGCCATAATTCTCAATCTTGCCGGATATAGCATTGCATATTGCAGGTTTATCTGCCTCATATGTCTTTTTATGTCTATAAATTTCACCCTTTTCCTCTGCACTTCTGCTGAAAAATCTGGAAAAAATTAGACTCTCACCCTATTAAATGTTTTATCTTTCAACTCTCTAGCTTTGCGAAGTATTGTTTCTCTGTCCTTTAGAAGAGAGTAGTTTTGAACAGAACCTGCCTAGGCCTCCCACCCTGAGAGGGAGTTCTTAGTGGGACTTTATGTGCTCTTTCAATTACAAACAAGGGTGAAAGTTCTTCTGTTCCTAGAATTTCTGGGATCCGTTTTTCCAGGAAGTCTCTCATATTACCCCCCTCACTTCTCTCTGGTAAACCCACTAATGAGAGACATTATTTCTCCTTGACCGATTTTCCAGATCTTCTAGTTTATAATTTTGTCTTTCAACTATGACCTTCAGAGACTCCATCTCCTGTTTCATGGGTAACATTCCATCTTCAATCCCACTTACTCTGTCTTCCAGTTCTGTAGTGCGTTCCCGCACTTTTTGTAAATCATGTATCACTGATATCAGTTCCTCTTTAATGCCCTTAAGCTGATCTGTCATTTCTGTTAAGGCGATTTTACACCATTAACTGCTGACAAAACCTCTCTCGAGGATGGCTCCTCTAGCAATGATGCTCCCAGGCCCGAGAGGTCGTGGGGTACTGCCGCATTTGGGGTACATGGTGCAGATGCTGCCTTAGTGGGTCTACTAAGTGGACTAGACCCCTTCAAACCTGAAGAGTCTAATGGGGATAGTTTTTTAATCGCTGACCTTTTCCGCTATGACTCTGTGATGGGTTATGAGCAAATTTCTCTAACTTTGCAGCCGCGTCTTTTTTCCTTAACCTTTTGCGTCTTTGGGTTGGCTGGATCTTGTGTACCCAGTGTATCCCCCTTTTTTCGTGTCATCATAACCCTTTTATAGCAGAAAGGCCAGGGAACAGTATATAACAAAAAGGAAGCGGAAATAAACAGTTCCTTCACTACTTTTCTCCTTATCTCAAGAGTTTCTATATAACAATGAGAAGAAGATTACTTAACTGTGTCCGATTCACGGTGCAGAGATAGGCAGGCCAATAGCTTAGAGCCCTAGAAGACACAGCTGAATTTTTCCCACGTGCTCCATTAAAAGATAGCGAATGCACTGTTTTGCACAAAGTCCCCAGAAAGGAGAAAAAGGGTCCAGGCAGTAAATGAGTTTCACTGGGGCATGATACCCTCCAGCAATATCCATCCATCCATCTCAGCCTGGATAGCACAAGCAGGGGAACAGAGGAGGGAGCTTTCACTAGATGTATCACTCCTTTCACAGCCACTGACGGATACCTAGCTGCCTACACACGCCACATCAAGGCTCCTGGAGACAGAGGAGAGAGAAGCAGCTGATCACCTCCAGCTCTTCATGGTCTCCTCCACACTGCCACATGCGGCAGACAAACGGCTACCCTGCAGGTTCCAGGCAGAGCGGAGCAATATCAGGATGGAGGAGATACAGGTGAACTAAGACAATTTTCTCAAAAAATTGACTTTACTGGCACAACATCGTGGCACTATGTTGTAAAATTATGGAAATTTTATTTCAAAACATCTTAAAATTCTTATGGATATGCATGAAAATTTATACAATATGTTGCCTAGGTTATGTGTAAATGTGCATACACTCCAATCATTGTAATAGTATGCACCTATACACATCTAGATCCTGAGAGATCTTACACAAAAGAGGTAGTTCCATCCGCAATACACATTTATTGCAAGGATTACATAATATATACAAATTACACACTAAACAGTATTTACAACCCATTAACAGTATAATGATATTTACAAATTACCCACAATAGCCATATTTACAATACAATGTATGTACAAGCAGGGAGCTAGTTTACCTTTCCACTTCAGGACGGGGCATGGTGACTGCCATGTGTTCCCACACATAAAAGAGATCATAGCTTGGTTGACAAAGCATTATATCCTCTCTCCTTTCTGTACTGTGGCTCATATAACTCTCCCTAATTGGTCACTGTATCTTGCAAATGTATATTGGGCACAGCCTGATTGGATGAGTCAAAGAAGACTGCTATGTACTATTCATGTAGTGATCAGGGTAAACAAAAGGCCAACCTTTGAACTGGAATAATTACAGTACCACCATCACAACACTCCATGCTTTTCATCCATTTCCTTCTAACTGAAATATATTTCTAATTACAATAATATTTATAGCTTTTAATGGAGATTTCACATAAACCTATTATGTAACAAATACATAGCCTAATTTCAAAGAAACTGTGCTCTAGAGATATGCACATTATATACGACTAGCGTTTACAAATGTGCATAAATGTATATAACCACTCTAATCTCTTACCTATGAACAATATGTTGCATAGTACATTAAATAATCCGAAGACAACATCAAATAAACGGCTACAGCGGTGGATCAATAAATGTCAACGCCCAAAGACAAATGGAGGCGGGGGGATGATCTAAGATGAGCTGGCTCTTCACACCTATGTGTATAGAATACACCAATATATGTAGATTATTCACTCATATCTATGAGCAGAGTGTATCAATAGATAAATAATGATCTGGGCCGTTTGAAGGAATTTGGGGGCTCCAAACAAAATGGACATGGAGGCCCCCCCCCCCGCACACAAGCCTACAGGAACCACAGCATAGCCATACAGTTTAAGTTCACCCACACTTTATATAAATAAAAAATGAAAAGTGCAAATACTGCTTGAAAAAATATTTGAAATTTGAACATTTTCAACAATTGAACATTTCCAAAAACACCACTGTACCATAAAATCAAATATACATTAAAAAGTGCACAATAACTAAATCTAACATACTTACTCACACACACTCACATTAACATTTTTCAGTTCTCACAAACACGTGCAAATTATCTAAAACTGTTCTTTGCAAGCCTTGTTTTCTGCAAAGGCAATCACAATGTCCTCCATGTCCAAAGACTGGCGAACATTACGCTCAATTGACATAAGTGCCAGTCCTGTGAGCCTTTCTTGGCCCATGGTGGACCTCATGTAATTTTTTATCAGCTTCAAAGCTGAAAAGCTCCTCTCACCAGAGGCCACTGACACAGGGAGAGTCAGAAGTTGACGCAAAGCAATGCTTAAATTACTGTACAAAACCAGTAGCTTCTCACTGTATATGTAATTAAGTATGTCAAATGGGGAAGTGGCTACATGGTCCGGAAAAGTGTAGAGAGATGAATTGATCTCAAGTGCCAAGTCATCAGCATCAATGTCATGGAGGGTTTGTTCCAATTTTTTGCATCGTTCATGAAGCTTTCCATTCTTTATTGTCTGCTTCATGTTGTCCTTTGAGAACAGAAAGTCATAAAGGTCATAAACACCCTTCAATCTTTAAAACCTGTCACTTAGGCTTCTGAGGGCAGTGTCAACCATTGGCAGAAAGAAGTCTCGTCTGGAGTAGACTGAGTTTCCTCTGTACCTTCATATAGAGAAGATGTCTTTTATTTTTACGCTGCCTTTTCTCAGGAAGGGTCATTTCCATATCCAGATTTTCTGCAATGTCTTTTGCATCAGTTTGACAGGAAGCAATCCCATTTTCCCTGAAGTCTTCAAGGTAGTCTTTTACTCCTTCTGTTTACTCCTTCTGTTTCTTACATAGTAGGTGAGGTTGAATAAAGACAATAGTCCATCCAGTTCAACCTATGTAGGTGTGTGTCACTGTAATCATCTAACATAGCCCTTAATCTCCTGATCCTTGAGATGTAAGTCTAAGAGTCTTTTGAAAGACACCATACTACCCGCAGAAACCACCTCTTGTGGTAGACAATTCCACAATCTTGTAGCCCTAACAGTAAAGAACCCTCCTCGTTGCCTGAGGTTAAAACGCTTCTCCTCTAATCGCATTGTATGTCCTCGAGTCCTCATGCAATTCCTTCGAATGAACAGCTTTTTTTCTAAGCTGAGATCCCCATTAAGATATTTATAAATTGCTATCATGTCCCCTCTCAGACGTCTCCTCTCCAGGGAAAATAAATCGAGCGATTGCAGCCGCTCTTCATAGTTAAGGTCCTCCAACCCCCTAATCAGTTTAGTTGCCCTTCTCTGGACTTTCTCCAGCTCCAACACATCCCTCCTGAGGACTGGCGACCAGAACTGGACAGAATACTCCAGATGCGGTCGGACCAGAGTTTTATAAAGTGGAAGGATTATAGTCTTATCTCTGGAATACATCCCTTTCTTTATGCATGCTAATATTCTGTTGGCTTTGGAAGCTGCCGCTTGACATTGCATGTTGTTGCCTAATCTATCATCAACCAAGACTCCCAGATCTTTCTCCATTTTTGATTCCCCTCCCAACGTGTATTGTGTTTTTATGTTTTTAGTCCCCAAGTGAAAAACCTTACACTTCTCCACGTTAAACCTCATTTGCCATGTCGTTGCCCACTCCGTAATTTTGTCCAGGTCATTCTGTAGGATATCTGCTTCATGCTGTGCAGTTATTGCCCTGGCCAATTTTGTGTCCTCTGCAAAAACTGATAACGAACTACTGATCCCGTCCTCAATGCTGTTTATGAATAAATTGAACAAGGTTGGTCCCAGGACTGAGCCCTGGGGAACCCTGCCTACTACCTCAGACCAGTCTGAGTATGCGCTGTTTATTACCAGCCTTTGGACACAGCCTTTTAGCCAGTTCCGTATCCAAGAGCAAACCCTGCTGTCGATACCTGCAGACCTTATTTTATAAATTTAGCGCTTGTGGGGAACTGTATCAAACGCCTTAGCGAAATCCAAGTACACCACATCCACTGGTCTGCCCCTATCCAGCTCACAGCTCACCTCCTCGTAGAATGCTAAGAGATTGGTTTGACAAGAACGCCCATTTGTAAACCCATGCTGGTTACTACTAATGATGTTGTTGTCTTTAGCATATTCTACGATATAGTCCCTTATCATCCCCTCCAAAAGTTTACATATTATTGATGTCAAGCTGACAGGCCTATAATTTCCCGGGATATGCCTCTGGCCCTTTTTGAATATCGGAATCACGTTAGCCTTCCTCCAATCCCCTGGTACATCTCTTGTCCTAATACTGTCAGCAAAGATCAGGAACAGTGGTCTAGATATAACCTTACTGAGTTCCTTGAGAACTCTCGGATGTACGCCATCCGGGCCTGGTGATTTGTTAGTGTTAAGTTTATCCAGTCTTTCCCTGATTTCACCCTCTGTTAGCCATAGTGGCAAGTCCTGTGTATTACTACTAACCATACAGTCCTGGTCAGTGTACCCCTCCGTTTCCTGTGTAAAGACTGACGAGAAAAAAGCATTTAGCACGGTTGCTTTTTCAGTGTCCTCTGTAACCATCCTCCCATCATCGTTAATTATGTGTGCAATATGCTCTGCCCTAGTTTTTTTGCTGTTGATATATTTAAAGAATTTCTTTGGGTTTTTTTTTACTATCCTCCGCTATTTGTCTCTCAAAGTTGATTTTAGCCATCTTGATTTCTTGTTTACTTTTCTTATTTGCCTCCTTGTATTGCTGGAAAGCCGATACTGTGCCCTCTGATTTATATTTCTTGAAGGCCAATTTTTTTCCCCTAATAAGTTTTTTAACACTACGGTTTAGCCAGCCAGGTTTGGCTTTGTCTCTTCTAAATTTATTTCCCATAGGAATGCACTGCAAGATGCATTTGTTTAATATGTTCCTAAAGCATTCCCATTTTTCCTCTGTGGTCAGTGATCCCAGGGTTCGGTCCCAGTTTACCCTTTCCATCAATGAGTACAATTTTGGAAAGTTTGCCCGTCTGAAGTTTAGGGTTCTTATGTTCCCCACTTGCCTTTTTATATTGTTATTTACGCTAAATGTGATCATCCTGTGATCACTAGAGCCCAGGTTGTCCTGGACTCCTACCTCCGAGATTATGTCTGGGTCATTAGTGATCAATAGATCCAGGACTTTATTTTCTCTAGTAGGAGAATCCACCAACTGTGACATGTAATTATCCAGTAAGGTTTCCGTGAATAGACGGCCTTCTGTGAGTGTGCAGTCCCCTCTTCCCAGTCAATGTCGGGATAATTGAAGTCCCCCAATATGATGACTGATCCCAGTTTTGCCACTTTACCCATTAGTGCTAAAAATTCCAGCTCTACCTCCTCCCCTTGGTTAGGTGGCCTATAGCAAACCCCCACAACTACTTTTCCCTTATCTTCTTCCCTATCGAGTTCAACCCACACAGATTCTAAATCCATGCTCATCCCATCCGTAATGTCACTCCTTTCTAGCACCTTTATATTGTTCTTGACATAGAGACATACCCCTCCCCCTCTTTTTCCTACCCTGTCCTTCCGGTACACCGAATACCCTTGGATATTGGCCAGCCAGTCATGTGAGGGGTCGAACCAAGTTTCTGTTATTCCCACAAGGTCTATGTCCTCCTCATGTACTAACATTTCCAACTCATCCATCTTATTAGCTAGGCTCCTGGCATTAGCATATACCCCTCTTAGTTTTACGGAAGTTAAACGTGATTGGCGGTTATGTTTATTTCTGTTTGGTCTGCGGTTTTCCCGCACAGACCCGCCAATTGATGTTGTCGACCTACTGTCGCTGCTGACCCTACAACTGCCTTCAGTCCTCTGCTCCCTCCTGACTGATTCTACTTCTGAGTCCTCCCCCCCTCTCCTAGTTTAAAAGCCCCTCCAACTTGGTGGCCATCTTTCTCCCAAAAGAGCTGTACCATCCCCATTAAGGTGCAGCCCATCCTTACTAAAGAGCTGGTAGCCGACTGAGAAGTCAGCCCAGTTCTCCAGGAACCCAAACCCCTCCTTCCTACACCAATTCCTCAGCCACTTGTTAACTTCCCTAATCTCCTTCTGCCTCTCTTGTGTGGCTCGAGGTACAGGCAGTATTTCAGAGAAAACCACCTTGGAGGTCCTTTTCCTCAATCTATTACCTAAGTCCCTGAAATCATTCTTAAGGATCCTCCACCTACCTTTAACTTTGTCATTAGTGCCCACATGCACCATGACCGCTGGGTCATCCCCAGCCCCGCACAACAATCTGTCTGCCAGATGTGCGATGTGCCGAACTCGGGCGCCCGGTAAACAGCAAACTGTTCGGTTCACGAGATCTTTTTTACAGATTGCCCTCTCTGTCCTCTTGATAATTGAGTCCCCAACTACCACAACCTTTCTAACCTTTCCTGAGTTACGGCCCCCCTTCTTCCTGGAGCCGTCCCTCCCCTGGCAGCTGGGGGAGGGCGCATGCTCCAGCACTGCCACCCCTGAGTTGATATCCCCCTCAACCTGCAACTCGGCAAACATGTTAGTGTCTATCAACTCAGGACTGGCCTCCCTGACACTCCTCCCCCTAACATTCCTAACGGTCACCCAGCTGCGTGCCTCTGCTGCTTGCGTCTCTTCTATTCCTCCCTCCTCTATGCTGGCCCCTGCCAGCGCCTGATGGGTAATGTCCAAGCTCCTTTCCAGGTTGTAGATGCCACGCAGTCTTGTCACTGTGTTCTCTAGATCCAAGATGTGGGCTTCCAGAGCAACAAGTCGCTCACATCTTGCACAGCAGTATTCGTCCTCGATTGGTTCATCAAGGAACGCATACATGGCGCAAGAAATGCAATCCTGTCGGACATTATTACCCACTACTCTATGGGGATAATATTTACGGCCTGCTCTTCCTTACCTACACTACCTCTAACTTCCCTGGTACTAAACCTGGGGTACCCACCAGTCGCTAATACCCTCACCAGTCACTAGATACTCACCAGTCGCAAGGATACTCACCAGTCACAAGGATACTCACCAGTCGCAAAGATACTCACCAGTTTCTGATCTAAGTGTTTCCATGGAAACATTTGGACTTTGTAGCAGCTTGCTGACATGATTGATCTGGAACAAAACATTGTACCAGGTCATTGCGCAAAGTAGAAAAGACCAGGTCTTCAACTCACCATGTAAGCTTTTAGCAGTGGACATGGTCTCTGAGTCCCCCTTCTGTATAGCAATTGTCTGGAGTGCAGACAATGCATCCAGGATTTCTGGTAACTGGTATCGCACCACCTTCACGCAGTCAATCCGAGCTTCCCATCTTGTAGTTGACAAAGGTTTTAAAGTGAACTGCTTTACAAGTTCCTTTAGAACTGCCCAGCGTTGCACAGAGGAACTGAATAAGTTATAGAGTCTTTGCAACACACCAAAGAAGGAGATGGACAGCACTGAGGACTTGGCAGCATCTGACACAACCAGGTTAAGTGTATGACTGCTGCATGGAATGTAAAATGCTTTGCTGTTCAATTGCAAAATTCTTGTCTGAACACCCTGTTTATGGCCCATCATATTGCTGCCATTGTCATAAGACTGACCACGGCAGTCAGAAAGACTCAGGCTGTGTTTCTGCAGGTGGTCAAGCAGGACTTCAGTCAGGCCCTTACCAGTTGTGTCTTCAACATCTAAAAATCCAAAGAAATGTTCTGCAATGGACACAGATGGTTCGCAATTGACTATTCTCAGAACAATGGAAAGCGGTTCTTATGACTGACATCAGGAGTGCAATCCATAATAACAGAGTAATACTTTGCTCTGTTGTAGTGTATTAACACAGACAAGCTGTACAGGTTGCTTCTTTATTCACTGCACATCAGCATGCAACTAACTTCAGCCACACCCAGCTCCCAGACATATACATAATTGTAACATTTTGCAGACAGCAACTTAACCCGTTGCTTACCATACTACATTCCCTCCTCTCTTTGAATAAAACATAACATGCACAACGTATTAATAAGATTAACAAAATGCATGGATGAACAACTAAAAATTTAACCTATAAACTCCTGACTATACACATAGTCCTTAAGGTAGGCCGGTGGATTTGTTGCTCGTTTTTCTCTTGGCCATTCCGATGTGGATGGTTGTGGATTGAAGTCTGGATCACTGGCAGTATCATCACTACTCTTTGCCTGTTCGCCATCTTCCGATACTTGACCTTCTGACTCAATAAATTTCTTCACAAATGAGGAATTACGCACTTTTGTGTGTCCATCTAAATCCTCTAAAACCACTTGAGTACCTCTTTTCTCCTTTACAACATAAGGCTCAGGTTCAAAGGACGGAGCCAGTTTGTTAAACCGATCACTTTGAAGCAACACCTTATCACCCTGTTGAAGGCCACTAGGTTGACAATGGCGGCGGTGGTTTGCATACTGTTCAGCCCGGATCTTCCTTTCCTCATCAATATGCCGAAAAGGTTTCAGACTTGTAGGAGGACCCCCAATGTCTGGCAATTTTGTCCTGAATTTGCGACCACAAAGAAGTTCCGCAGGACTAACGCCAGTGACAGTATGCGGAGTTGTGCGATAAGCCAAAAGAAAACGCCACAGTTCCTTTTTCCAGTCTCTTCTCTCTAAATGAGCAATCCGCAAAGCTTTCAGCAAGGTTCGTTGCACTTCCCCGTTAGCCTGTGGCCAGTATGGAGTTGTACGATGATGTTCAATAGCATTTGATTTCAGATAATCCTGAAATTCCTGAGAAGTAAATTGGGCACCATTATCACTCACAATCCGTTTAGGCAACCCATGAGATGCAAAAATGCTCTCCAACCCCTCAATTACAGTTGATGATGTAGCTTTAGTGAGAACTACCACCTCTTGCCACCTTGAATAATAGTCCACAACAACTAAAAGATGGTGTCCAGATGGAATGTCGCACAGATCAATGGCTAAATCTTCCCATGGTCCCTCAGGTAGAACAGTGTGAGTTACTGGTTCTGGTTTAGGTTTGCTGCCCACCAACTGACATGCTCGACATGAAGAAACCAAACATTCCACATCCTTGTCAATTCCTGGCCACCAGACTTTCTCACGTAATCTTTGTTTGGTGCGTACAATGCCTTGATGGCCCTCATGGGCTAAATGTAATGTACGTTTCCGTAAGTCTTTAGGCATCACAATACGATTGCCACGTAGAACTAGTTGTCCTGCAATACTCAGCTCTTGTTTGATTCTGTGATAGCTTGGGTCACAATCCACCCAAACCCCTTGTCTTACACATTTTCTCAACCGAGCAATTTCCGGATCCACAGATGACAATTCTTCAACCTCCCGTGGTGTCAATGCCTGAGGCATGGCGTTAGTAGCCACAAAACGAATGTACTCTTCTGCCAGGTTATGAACAGGTGCAGAAGACTGAGGCAATCTGGAAAGTGCATCTGCCGCATTAGTCGGTCCAGGTCTGTACCGCACTGTAAAGCGATATGGTAACAATCTGAGAACCCATCTCTCAATTCTGGCGGATGGTTTTGAGCGTGGCGAATATATCACTTCCAGAGGCTTGGGGTCTGTGATGATTTCAAAATCAAGGCCGTAGAGATAGGTGTGAAACCTTTCACATCCCCAAACAACAGCCAAAGCTTCTTTCTCGGTCTGAGAATAACGTCTCTCTACATCAGTGAGGGATCTGCTTGCATACTGAATAGGCCTGTAATCACCTGTGCATTGTCTCTGAACCAAGATGGCGCCTAACCCCACAGGGCTAGCATCGACAATAACTTGGGTGTGTGCAGTAGAATTGAAATAAGCCAAAGTTGTGGCGCAAGTCAGCCGTCTCTTAAGTTCATCAAATGCACCTTGTTCCAAAAAGCTCCACTTCCACGGGACTGCTTTGCGAGTCAACACTCTCAAAGGTTCACTGACAGTCGCCATATCTGGAATAAACTTGGCACAGTAATTCACTAGCCCAAGAAAACTGCGTACTTCTGCAGGGTTTTCAGGATTTCTGGCATCAGACACAGCTTTAATTTTACAGTCCTCCGGACCAATGCCCCTGTCAGACAGCACATGGCCCATAAAAGTCATTTTATTCATTTGAAATGTGCATTTCTTCTCATTTAACGTTAACCCTTTCTCCTTCAAGCGATTTAGCACTGCACGGAGACGTTCGTCGTGCTCCTGTGTGTTTGTTCCCCACACAATTATATCATCAGAAATGTTATGTGTGCCTTCACAACCATGTAGCACTTGCTGAATCACATGTTGATAGGCCTCCGGTGCGGACGATACGCCAAACATCAACCTCTTGTATCTAAAAAGACCTTTATGGCTTGCAAATGTAGTGATGACTCTAGATGCTGGGGTCAATTCATTCTGATGATAACCCCATTTCAAATCCAGTTTACTGAAGACACTTGCCCCATTCATTGCATGCAGAACATCTTCAATAGTGGGAATTGGATGTCTCTCTCTCTGCACAGCTTGGTTAGCACATCTCATGTCCACACAAATCCGAATATCTGTGCCCTTTGGTACAACAACTAACGGCGATACCCACGGAGTGGGCCCTTCCACAGGTTCAATAATGTCAAGGTCTAGCAGCTCTGCCAGTTTGTGCTCAACAGGTGATCTCAGGCTATAAGGAAGTCTGCGTACTGGCTGTGCAATAGGCTTTACATGTGGATCAATGTGAAGCTCCAACTGAAAATCCTTTAATTTTCCAAACCCAGAGAAGCAATCTTTAAATTCCTCTTTCAATGCAGAAATAGCAGGAGACACCATATTCACTCTTGCGCTGCCTACATCACGGCCAATCTGTAACACCCCTAGTGCCATTGCGGTTTGACGACCAAGCAGAGGCGACCCTGTGCCATCTACAACATAGAATTCGGTCTGCAATGGAGGACCAGTCTCATGTGTTTGAACAGAGGTATAAAATTTGCCTTTAAGTTGCAGTGGTGTACTGGAGCCATAAGTATAAATCTGTTTAGTGGTGTTACACAATTTAAGGTGATTTTCTCTGCCATTAAGACTGTGCCAAGAAGCCAAGTCCATAACATTGCATGTAGCTCCAGAGTCAATCAACACTGACACATCTGTATTTCCAATCTTAATGGTTAATGTCCCAGCTTGCAGAGAACACAGGGAGAATATAAATTCACAGTCAGGAGCACTCTCTTTATCCTCAGCTATAACATTTACTTGTGCAGATTGTCCTTTGGTTTTGTTATCTCTGGTTGTACTTCTACACACAGCTGCAAAATTACCTGTCTTTCCACAAGCATAGCACATTTTATTCTGTACCACAGTGCAGTCCTGACTTGTGTGTCCCACCCTGCTACATTTATTGCAGGTGATATGTAAAGTCCTCTTTGGAAAACTCGCTTTCCTACTCCAGATATTCCTATTATTATAGGTAGGTTTGGAGACTGTATTGACAGATGCAGTGTTCTTGGTTTCAATATGCAGAGCCTGGAGCTCAGACAGTTCAATGGCTCTTGCAATCTCCTGCAGACTAGTAAGTGTGAGACTAGGTTCTCTCAATAATCTCCTCCTGAGGTGCACAGATGTGCATTTCTCTATGACCTGATCTCTGATTATCTCCTCAGTTACAGTCCCAAAATCACAAGACTTTGCCAGATATTTCAGCCTAGTCACATAACTGTCTGTGGTTTCTCCCAGTTCTTGCACAGCCTGTCTAAACTTATATCTTTCATAGGGAATATTTTTCTTTGGCTCAAAGTACTCACTCAGTCTATTCATGGCTGTCTCATAGTCTGAATCTTCCCCTGTTGCTCCCAGGGTTTCAAAAATGTCCTGAACTTGAGGTCCAGCTAGATGCAGCAGCATGGCTCTCTTCTGAGCAGGTGCAGTCACTCCTGTGGCTATAACATAGAACTGAAATCCCTTCTTCCACTTGTCCCAGCGCTGTGAGAGACTAGTGTGGTCTCCAGACACATCAAACGGTCCGATAGCTGGTAAATTCAGAAAGCTAGCCATCCTCGTCGCCAAAATGTAGTGTATTAACACAGACAAGCTGTACAGGTTGCTTCTTTATTCACTGCACATCAGCATGCAACTAACTTCAGCCACACCCAGCTCCCAGACATATACATAATTGTAACATTTTGCAGACAGCAACTTAACCCGTTGCTTACCATACTACATCTGTGTACTCTTCTCACAATCTTTTCCAGTACCTTGTTTCCAATTAGTGCAATTATTTCATTTTGAATAGTTCCACTCAAGTAATGCACTCTTCTTGTCTCTTGGTTTTGTATCCTTCTTATGTGTTCAACCATAACTGCATCGAACTGTGCCATCAGTTCAACTTGTGCGAGAAAATTCCCATTGTGTGGGTCATACAACTCACTTGTGGTCCCTCTTAAAGCCTGGTTGCGTTCTGCTAAGTGACAAATTAAGGCAATCACTCTCCTCATGACACCTTTCCAATGCTCAATCTCGATCCGCATCAAGTCTTGTTGTCTTTGATCTATGGTTGTATTGTTTTGCAGTCTCCTCTGCAGCTCTTGCCAGTTTGTCATATTGTCACAATGCCCCTTTGAATATTCATGTGCTTTTAAATGATGAGCTAGGTTCCTCCATGTACGGAAGCCACGGTTGCTTAAGGCATTGTCATGCTTCCCAAAAACAGTGCAGGCAAAACAGAACCCCGAGTCTGTGCTCATGGAATATAACATCCATGATCGAAGAATTTTCTCACCATTTTTCATGGTTCTCATGTAATTGTCATTTGTGAATCTTCGAGGTGGATTCTCAGAATTTTGGGGGAAAACAATGTTTGTAACTTGCACTGGTCCTTTTTTAACTATCAGTCGACCCTGCGCAGTGGCCAGCAGTCCTATCTGCTATAATGACAGTGCTTGTGGTACCTTGAGCTGTAGAGGAAACCTCAGTGTTGGGAAGTGGTGCAGACTCAATTTCTGTTCTGGATGCAGTGTCTTCCACTGTGAGAGATGGTATTGATGGTGTAGCTGGGGAAAAATAATGTTTTTATTAATATAATCCATCTGTTCAGGTACAGAATGCATCAGTGACTCTGAATCAGAGTCTCTGATCAAACTCTGGGCTGTGCAGGATATCAGCTATAATTATAGAGCTCGTGGTACCTTGTGCTATAGAGGAAACATCAGCACTAAGAAGTGATGCATCTGTTGATGTTGAGGATGAAGTTGATTGTGTAGCTGGGAAAATAATTGAAAAAAAAAATCTGAAATTACCTGTGGAGTACATTTTGCCATTTCACTGTTAGCATATTGAAATTCACTCTACCTTCATCAGTGGAGATATCCTTAGGAAGAGCATGAGGGCTGAGAAATTTAAGCAAAGCACCTTGAGGGAGAAAGATGGTAACACTTTATAAATTACACCATTTTTACAAGACTGACAAGTAGAGCTATTTTATCCAGTGTAATTTATCACTTACCACTATCTTGTTTTTTCTTATCCTCCTCTTCCTTTCTCTTCTTTCTCTTCTGGCTTCCTGAAGCATATGTCCGCTTCATGACTGGTAATAATACCAGATTACAGTTGTGTAATATTTCTTCCCAGTCCCCATCTTCCACATCCCCCACATCCTTGTCCATTTAGATTTAATTTTCAAGAACGTAGAGAATAATTTCTCAGAGTCCACTTCTAAACTCGTGTCCAAGGTGGGACAGACTGATAAGTGGGGGAGAGACTAATGTCCATGCTGCTAAATTCTGGCAAATGCAATGTTATGCGACAATGCGAGAAGGACTGACAGATTTGGGGCAGTAAGGGAGGGAAAGCAGTAATTGAGGCGGGCACTGATTGTAATGGAGGGCTACGAAGGAGGGCAGTAGAAGGCAAGGCAGACTGGTATCCACTAAGATCTCTGATCATCTTATACAGCTTTATGTTTTTCATTAAACTTAAGTGACTCCTATACAACAAGTTGCCAGATATTATTGCCCCTCCCGTTCCCCCACCATGTGCCCTAGATGATACCAGGGGGACTTTTTTCTTATGCTATGGGACTATCCAGCTGTCTGTTAACAGGTAGGTATTGTTCCCAATTGATCCAATTTTTGCACGAAAAAATGGAGTGACAGACTGTCAGTGTGATCATACCTGTCTCTGGCCTGGTCCGGTCCATGTGTGTGAGGAGGATGTGATGACTCGTGGTGTGTCTCTCTCTGGCGAAGTTCGCGGGCCTGTGTAATGTTCCGGTACCTTTGGTACCCTAAATTACACTTTCCACAAGTGTATGCGCCCCACCATTTACTTTTGGAAAGGTGCGCATACACCTTTAAGACTGGAGCTGTCATCACCCAGCGCCGGACTAGATGGCTATTTAAATCGCCGGTTCTCACTCACATGTGTTCGTTCAAACACCCTTACCTGGATGCTAACCTTGCTTGAAGCTTCCATGCTTGCAAGCTTACCTCGCTGACGGAACCTCGCTGCGCTGATCCCTGTATCCCGCTACTGGATCATCCGCCTCTCCTGAACCACCCTTCGGCTGTATCGCTAACAGTGCTAAGTACCCCGCAGGGGAATTCTCTATAAACTTATACTAAGCTTACACTATCTAGCTCTGCATAGTAAAGACTGTTTATCACATCTGCATAACTAGATTGCTAGCTCTTGAGACTACTGCTACTTTTCTGCACTGGGTTGATCTCTTTTGTATGTCCACCTGCTATTCTGTCATCTGCTACCATACAACATTGCTAAACCTTGTTGCATCCATCTGCTACTGTCTCACCTTCAAGTGTCTATCACCTACCACCTCCACTCAACCTATCCCTCAACCTTCATCATTGTGTTACCACATACATAAAGTCACTCTAGGAACCAGCTTGCTAATTGTGTGTATTTACTGGCTGAAATAAGACCTTCCACACATGATGAGTCATTGAGGTTGGGAATGGTATCTCAGCATATCTCTTACATGACTACTGACGTGGAACTATTTCTGCAGCTGAAAATCTACACCATATAAGAAACGCAGGAGCGTTACAGCCTGGTGGGGCGGCGCCACTCCCGCGTGTGCTTTAGGCCGCCTAGGCTGGGGCGGGGCTGGTGCGCACTGCGCAGATGCGCGCCGCTGCCACGCACTCTCCCCCTAGCGAGCCGGCGCCGCGTGACATCATGCCGCTCCTCCGCTGTGCGCCCGCCCGACGGCCTGTCACAGGCCGCCTGTGTTTGCGGCTGGCCTGTGTGTGTGTGAGGCGTGGCGCATGGCCGCGGCATTTGTGTTTTGGGTTTTTGGGATAATGTCAGTCTGTGTCTTGGGTCTTGGGGCCCCAGGCCAGCTCGGGGCCACAAGCAGTTACTTGTTTTGCCTGCCTTGACGCGACGGGCCTGGTTACAGCGGGAAGCTGCATCTGGTCCCAGGATAGTGACGAGCGGTGATGGTGGCGGTCGACAAGCTGCATTTGGTGTCAGGAGATGGTGGCAAGTGACAAGCTCCAGATTCGCACTGATTATACATTATGGTGAGTTGGAACTGTTTCATTTTATATTACAATGTATTAACATAAATAGTGCGCTTCAATCATCCTGACACTATATTGACTATGGTGTTGTATTACACTATATTGATTATGGCAACCAGCCATTGCCCGGGCAAATTACCCGCAACACTTCTTTCACCAAACTGGTCCCCAGTGCCAAAAAGATTTTGGAGCACTGGCCTAGAGGATGTCACTGTGTGTAGAGTTGTGGCCTATTGGTGGGGGGCAGAATTTCTCAGGATGGATTATCAGCATAGTAGTTATAGAGGGTGGGAAATAGACAGAATACAGAACATCACTGCCTGCTCTATACAGTGCAGTGATAGTGAATGATATCAGCATTTATCATTGGGTTTTTACAGTCATGGGGGTGGTGGAGGTGTGTTAGTTTATGCTAAGTGTTGGGGGGGGGGGGATATGCTGGGGTATCATTGTTGCAGGACTTAGTCTGTGATAACTGACCCGTGTGTACCTGGCTTAAGTGTGGGTATCCCAAATTCACCTGTTGTGAAATTCCTTATTTACTAGTCAGTCTGATTTTCAGTTGTAAAACCCTTGTAACGTCCCATATCATTTATATTTTTTAAAATACGATTTGATGAAAAGGCTGAGAAAACCTAGATCCTCTTAGGGCTCATTTACACTTGCTATAACTTCAACACACATTAAGGCACCTACTGCTTTCACATGCTTTTTGGATGTCTTTTTGGTGCCTGGGTGATGTTACGATAAGTATTTTGGAAGCTTGGCAGATGCCCTGTTTGTGTGTGTTTGTCAGGCTCCATGTACACGGGACGTTGTAAATGGCCATTTAGGAGCAGTTGGGCATTTTTTTCAGAAGTCCCTGAACCCACCTACATGTTATCTTATCTGTCCATGTACACTGGGTCGTTTACAGTCATTTGCAGGCAGTTGAGTTCAGGGACGTTTTTTGGAACGCAATTATTTGCGTTCGAACGTGCGTTTCCCGGCGTTTCAAACGCAAAAACGGGATCGAACGCGACCGAACGTGATGAAGTACGTTCAGCCACGTTATACGTTTTTTTTTTCGTCCATTCTAAATCAATGATTCCCTATGGGAGCCTATTGATTTGAATGGAAGTCGCACTGCAAGTCGGATGAGGATGATCCGACTTGCGGTGCGACTTGCGCTGTGAGAATCTTGAGGGGGAACTTCACGCCAAAAATGGGAAAAAATCTGCGTGGGGGTCCCCCCCCCCAGGTTCCAGACCAGGCCCTTCGGGTCTGGTATGGAATTTGAGGGTAGACCCACTCCAAAAAAACGGCGTGGGGACCCCCCCAAAATCCATACCAAACCCTTATCCGAGCACGCAGCCCCAGAGGCAGGAAGGGGGAGGGGACGAGCGAGCGGCCCCACCCCCCCTGGACCATACCAGACCACATGCCGTCAACATGGGGGGGTGCTGGTGCTTTGGGGCAGGGGGAGCTCTACACCCCCCACCCCAAAGCACCTTGCCCCCATGTTGATAAGGGAGGACAAGGGCCTCATCCCCACAACCCTGGCCAGTGGTTGTGGGGGTCTGCGGGCAGGGGGCTCATCGGAATTTGGAAGCCCCCTTTAACAAGGGGCCCCCCCCAGATCCCGGACCCTCTCCCTATGTGAATGGGTATGGGGTACACTGTACCCCTACCCATTCACCCCATAAAAGGCAGTGTTTGTAAATAACGACAGGAGACGTTTTGGAAAGTTTATTAAAAATCTTCATCAGGTCTCCTCCGCTCTTCTCCCCCTCCGCTCTTCTGGTCTTCTCCCCTCCGCTCTTCTGCTGTCCGCTCTTCTGCCCTTGGCTCTTCTTCTTCCTCCGGTCCTCCTCAGGCGATGTCTCCGGTGATTAAGCCGGTCTCCGGTCTCTGCAGCTTGTTATATAGCCATCAGGGGGCGTGGCTTCCCGATGACGTCATCGGGAGGCCCCACCCCTTATGTCACAGATGACGACATCTGTGACATAAGGGGGAAAATAATAATTTTTCCGTTTTTGGCCTGGAGTTCCCCCTCAAGGTCCTCACACCGCAAGTCGGATCATCCTGATCCGACTTGCAGTGCAACTTTCATTCAAATCAATAGGCTCCCATAGGGAACCATTGATTTTGAATGGAGGCAGAAAAAACGCTGCTAAAAGCAACGTGGCCAAACGTGCAATAACGCCAATGGTAAAAGCTACTGAAAGCACGTTTAACAGCTGCTTTTTCCCGGCGTCAGAACTAGCTTTGCAGCACATTTTTTTCTAACATCCCGTGTACATGGAGCCTTTGTGTTGATATCTCATACTGGCAATACCTCCAAAGCAAATCTACAGCTTAATAGAAGCTTCTTAAAAGCTGCAGTTGCTTCAGGTGAGCTTTGTCGATGGAGCCATTGAAGAAAGCTACAAGGGGTGTAAATTCTGAAGGGTAGACAAAGCAAGGTGTAAACTGGACTGTAAGCTAACAATTTAAGTTATTGACAGGGGCTTTAACTAGTGTTCAGAGAGCTTTAAAAAAAACATGTCCAAAGTCATGTATTGAAGCAAGTGTCAATGAGCCTTAGGGCCCTTTCACACAAACGCATCCCTATGCGGCAGCAGATGTCAGCGGTTACATGTCCGCTGACACCCGCTACCATCCGCATCCGATCCTGTCCATGAAATCCGGATGGATGGAAACCCTAATTTCCATCCATCCAGGGGATGGGATGAGAGTGGACAGGCGGGCTGTTCTCATCTGATTTCCCCATAGAGGATAGCGGGGCTCTGACACCTCCCTCTCCGCACACAGAGCGGAGACGGAGCTGTTACCTGCCTGCTCAGCGGGGATCGGCGGATCAATCCCCCGCTGAGCAGCACGGATCCGCCAACGGAAAGGAAAGGAGCCTTACAAATAATACCTCACTCACTTGTATCAATTAAAATTGTGTTAACATATCAGAATTTTCATTTATTTTTTAGAAAGATAACTTATAAACTGTGAAAAATTTATATACAATCTAAACAATTTTTCCAGTAGCTACTAACATCTTAAACTAAGTTCTTCGAATCAGGGGCCCTTCAACTTATTTTCATAATATTAAGAAACAACACAATAACCAATATTTAAATGTTTAAACTTTTATACACAAGGGGCAAATGTATTCCTCGTTTTCCTTTAGTTTTTGGCCAATGCACGATACGTGGAACCAAAAGTCACACTTTTCACATGCAATCTGCAATAAAAAAAAAAAATAAAATTATATATTGTAATGTAAGATAAAAATGATTTGTTGGTGAAGTGGTATATGTAGAGAGAGAGTTTCTGTCAATGGTGAAACACATAGGGGTTGATTTACTACGACTGAAGAGTGTAAAATTTGGTGTAGCACTGCATAGAAACCAGTCATTTTTAATGTCTTTTTTTTTTTTCTGTTGAAGCTTAATTGAACAAGCTGTAGTTAGAAGCTGAAATGCTATCATGCACAGCTCCACCAGATTTAGCACCTTTTTGTAAATCAACCCCATTTTTTCAACAATAATTTCTTTCAATTGGAAAAAATTTACACTACTGTGTAGAGAGAGAGAGATCCAATAAAGCTGGGCATATAAGGTGTATATATATTTTTTTGTTGGCTTGTCATGTTGTTATGGCCAAAAATTATGATATTTTTTTTTAGTATAAATTTTATTCTACGTACCCATTTGACTGTGGAGGTACTTTGGTTCATGTCGTCTTTTTCACCACACATCCTACAAAGGCCATCCAAATCATCTGTACAAAAGAAATGTATAAGGGGGAAAAAAGTTGATAAACACAAAAATGTATTATTATGTATTTTTTTGTTTCCCTATGCATTTATAAACAGTCCTATTAATTTAAATGTTATACATGTATGTTTTACTGATAGCAAATTTTGAGCTATTTACATGTATATTTTGAGAGTTGTGCAATCCATTATGCATCCTTGTCATTTTTGACGATGTCCCACTGCTGTGCACTTGATGCCAATCACTGCCTATCAGTGGTGCCAATCAGTTCTGCCTTTCATTGCTCATCAGTACTGCATTTCAGTGCCTCCATCAGTGCTAAATATTTGTGCATCCTCATCAGCGCCCATTACTTCCGCATCATCAGTCACCATCACTGCAGCCTCATCACTGCATATCAGTGAAGCACAAAAAATTTAATTTTTTTTTTCTTTAAATGTTTTGTCTTTAATCGTTTTTATGAAAATCAAAGAATAAAAGAAGTTGCGTGACAGTGATGGTACGCGTAGGGTAGCTTACCACACCGGAATTGGTATGCATAAGGTAGCTTACCACACCGGAATTGTTACCGGAGGACGAGCTGGCCATCTCTGCCTTGAATGCTGATGTAAGTCTTTTTTTTTTCCAAAACAATTTTTATTGAATAAAAGGTAAAGGTCATACAGCCAATTGAAAGAATTGCAACATATAGATGAAACAATGAATTTTGTGCAAATAGTCATATAAGAACATTCAGTTTCGTACAATACAAACGTATAGATCAATCCTAGCGCACAATGGACTGTGATGAACAGAACACAGTGAAATTCTTAATACAAGACAAACGTAGTATGTAGAACCTATCGGGAGTATTGAGAAAAAAACCCAATAAAAAATATAACGTTACAATATGGTTTAGAGGCATTGCCTGCGAGTAGGGAAAGCGATCAGGTATGAAAGGCTAGATTATCGTGGCCCAACTGGGATAACTGTGTATCTTGTAAAGTTGTGGGTGTCAGTCAAAAGGTGGTTTTGAGGATATAACCATCAGCGTATCTTTGAAGACGGACCGTGTTTGTTTTGTTTCAACTGCATAGTGAAGTGGATCGTGCCAGGAGTTTCCAAAAGGTGTGAGAGGTTGAGTTGAAAGATAGTGAACGTGAGATGTTGCTGTGAATGATTATTGGGCAATAGAAGCTGCATGGATAATTGCGTACGAGAGGAGGGGAATGTCCTAAGGGGACATGTCTCCCACCTCTCTCGTTTGACTTTCAAAGAGTATAGTATGAGGGTATGGGGGGGGGGAGGGGGGGAGAAGAGGGGAGGAAAAGGTGAGTAGGGAAGAGGGGAGGTAGGGCAGGTCATCTCGGTCTCTGCCCCGCTCTGAGTAAATCTCGGTGGGAGTGTAATGGGGGGAGAGTTCCAAAAGTGATTAAGGTCTGTGTAAGTGAGGGATATTCTAAGAGGGGAGAGTCTTATCCGGTGAGTAGGGAGGACTCTTACCTACAACCCTGTTTTAGGGGTAAGAGTGGACTCCCTGTAGAATGCGTGTATGAGGGCATATTACGTCTAGCTAGACTAGGAGGGGCAAGGGGCCCAAGGGCATAGAGCAGTGTTGGGGTGGGAAAGCTACTAATTGCATTGTTGATGAGACTAGAAATCAAAGGCTTGTTAGGTTAATGATGATAAATATGCGTCTGATGATTTGAAGGCGAACCGTTTGTCCCAAATGAGGGCGAATTTGTCATTCGTATCGTGTGCGATTGCGATCAGTTCTTCTAGTTTTACAATTTTATCGATTCGGTGTATCCAGTCCTTCAGAGTGGGAGGAAGTTCGGAGTCCCACCGGGCTGGTATACAGGCTTTGGCTACATTTATTAGATAGGGGATCATTGATTTGCAGTAACGGCGTGGCGGCATTGTTGTGTGGTGGAGTAAGTATTGTGCTGGGGAGAATGCAATTTGGAGGTCAAGGTGAGTTGTAAAGATTTTGTGGATTTAAGTCCAAAAGGGCTGGATTTTCGGACATGTCCAGAAAACATGTAGGAGGGAGCCTGAGTGTTCACAGCATCTCCAGCATTTGTTGGCAATATCCGGAAAGAACCTGTGTAAGATAGATGGTGTCCTATACCAGCGTGTTAGAAGTTTGTAACAGGATTCTTGCATTGAGACGTTGAGAGAGTTTTTGTGGGTGATAAAACAAATGTTCTCTCAATCGTTTTCAGTAAGCGAGATATCTAGGTCAGATTCCCAGTCATTTAAGATTTTGGGTTTCAGTATGCTAGAATCTGTGTAGAGGAGATTGTACGTACAAGAGATTAAGTGACGTTGTGGCTTATTAGTAAGGATGATCCTTTCGAACGGTGTTAGCTGTCTAGAGAAAAGGTTCACGCGATTCTGGGAGGTAAGGAAGTGTCTGGTTTGCAGGAAAGACCAGAGTGGCATGGGCGATTTAGCTGTCTAGAGAAAAGGTTCACGCGATTCTGGGAGGTAAGGAAGTGTCTGGTTTGCAGGAAAGACCAGAGTGGCATGGGCGATGTTTCAGATGTATATGGCAAGCGGGTGTGATCAAGGAATGATCCGTCTTTGAAAAATTGGTGTGCGCGCATTATCTCAAATTTCCAGTGATTAGGGCGAAAGGAGGAGGACATTCCAGGTGGGAAGTCAGGATTATGTTGGATTGGGGTGAGGGGGCCAATTATGGAGGAAAATGAAGATTGTTTGCAAACCTCTGAGAAGATGCGAAGGGTAGTTCCAATCAGACCCAACCAAGGGAGAACTTTAAGCGGGGTGTTTCCAAGAGAGTTTTCTAGAGTAACCCAATCTTTATTTTTTTCATGCAAGGACCAGTCTAGAATTCTGGTGAGGTGACAAGCCCAGTGGTACTTTTGTAGGTCGGGAAGACCTATGCCCCCTTTCAGTTTTGGCTTGGAAAGAAGAGCGAATGCAAGTCTGGGTCTTTTTTGGCACCATAGAAATTTTGTGCAGAGAGTTTTGAATAAGGTGAAAAAGGTTGAGGGGATTTTAATCGGGATGGTCTGGAGGAGGTAAAGGATGCGTGGAAGGATATTCATTTTGATGATTGCAGCCCTTTCAAACCAAGAGAAAAAAGGTCTATTCCATTTTTGAATGTCATCTTTGATGGCTTTGAGCGCGGGTGTGAAGTTTTTATCGAAAAGGTCTGATAATTTAGAGGGGAGGTTTATGCCTAAATATTTGATGGATCCTCATTGCCACTGGAATGGGAAGTTACTTTCACATTGGGTAACAATGTTTGCGGGTAGCGAGATGTTAAGAGCATGCGATTTAGAGAAATTGATTTTGAAGTTAGATATTGACTGGAAGAATTTGAATTGGGATAAGAGGGTTGGGATGGATAGAAGAGGTTTGCTTTAAAAGAGTAAAATGTCATCCGCAAAGGCGGCTATTTTGTAGGAGTGTGTATGTATTTTGATCCCATGTATGTCCAGATTAGAATCTAGGGAGCGGAGAAACGGCTCCAGGGTAAGAACGAAAAGGATGGGGGAAAGGGGGCATCCTTGTCTGGTACCGTTACTGATGGAGAAGGCGTCTGACAGGTGACCATTGACTTTTATTTTGGCTGTAGGGACAAAGCCAACCTGATTTTTGTTTATTAGGGAGGGAATGATGGGGAGCAATCTGTTTGCGAGGATCTTTGCAAATAACTTAATATCTACGTTTAAGAGGGAAATTGGTGTATACTAGATACGAATTGGGAGCTGCCCCTTTAGTGCCATAATCCTAATATTACATAACAGAGAAAAGATGGATGGTACAACATAGGTTGTCCAAACATATATTGTGGCGGACTTTCAAGGCACACGCTGAGTAAGCACACTCATTACTTAAAATGATTACTTTTATTAAGAAAATTTAAAAGACACAAAGAAAATTATTTTGGTGAACATTGACATGAATATTATTTCCTATACATTCAAAAAATAGTATACAGGCATTGTTGACAGTTGGTGAGGGTTACAGTTGTTATACAAATCTGATAAGGTCAACGCGTTTCGCATTTACGCTTCCTCAGGACCTCAGATAGTTGGGTAACCTCTTAATAAAACAAAAAACATATCATACATTACTTTTTCATACATATATATATAAATACATCCATTTACAATGTTTCATATAGATATAGGTTCATTACATATGCATGCATGTTACTGTATGGTCAAGTGGACAATAAAAGAGCGGATAAACCCACCTCCTCACACAACAGTGCATCATACTGTTCGACCGGGGGCTAAGCTCGATGGGAGGGGCCACCTCGGACCATAACCACCTGAGTTGGTAAATTATCAAAATGACATTATATGAAATTCTTTTTTAGAGTTAATTCTAACATCTATTGTATGTGATATTGTGTAATAATTCATGATTACCCAGCCGTCCTGCCTTTTCCCATATCCATCAATATTCTCTAAAAGGTAGAGGATGGTATGTAGGTCAGTTGGGCTTGTTACACCTGAATGTGAACAGTATGTTTATATTCATATTCTAGTAAATTCTTCAATTATAATATAGTATGTTTTTCGTTTTGTCGCAGTAAAGTACATGAGTGGACATATTGAGTCCTATTTTGTAAGATAGAGATATCATATCAATAGAGGGAATAAAAGAGGGAAATGAGAAAGGGAGAGGGAAATGGGGAAGAGAGAGAAGAAAAGGAAGAGAATACAGGAGAAGGGGAGGAGGGTAGAAGGGGGGGGAGGGGAAAAAAGAAGGGAAAAGAACCAGGGGATGAAAGACAGGGAGGGGGAGGGGAGGAGGGGGGTAGGCCAGGGAAAAGGAAGAGGGAATGAGAAGTGTGGCAGGGAAAGATACAGATATGGAAGAAACCATGGAGATGGGGTGGTAGGGAGCAGAAAGTAAGAAAAGGTGTGTATATATGTAGTTACAGATATATGATGTAATTTATATGTATCTTGTAATCTTTTTCTCTATGTATTCAGGGCAAAAGAAATATAAACAATATTTGATATTTAGTAAGTACTTACACTTTACTTGTATTCTTATGTTTAGAGGTGTCCTAATAATGGACTATCTCAAAAAGCTTGTTATTGGAAGAGATTTAAGCAGACCCGCATCCAGCTGGTAAACAGTGACATAATCCCTTCATGCTGAAGATAGGAGTTAGGTAACATTCACATACTATGTCTCTATGTTAACAAATAGTACAGATTGTGCTCAAATATGCAGTATGTTACAGCTCTCTGTGGGCAAGACTTGAATAGATTGTTTGGAGGGATTTGAATTTAAATTGATCTTTTTGAATTATCACCGGACATCACAGCAGCAGCCGAGTTTTATGGTCACTTAAAGGAATGGTTTAAAACTAAGGGCCTCATTGAGGCCTGGGCTTGTGGTTGTCCTCAGAATATAGATCCATCTGGCCTCTCGTTGAAGTATAATTTTGTCAAATTCACCACCTCTAGGGTCTTCTAGGATCCGTTCGAGGGCGGCGAATTTGACCACTCTGGTGTTGTTTTTGTGGTAGACACCAAGATGTCTTCCAATGGGTGTAGAGAGGAGGTTGTTTTTTCCGTAACCTATGTGTTCTTTTATGTGGCGCCAAAACTGTCTCTTGGTCTTTCCTATATAATAGGCACTGCATTCACAATACATGATGTACACGATGCCTATAGTTTGGCAATCTACATAGTGTTTTATCGCATGTAATTGGTTGTTAGGCAGATAGAAGGATTGGTTTTCATATATCCATTCACAGAAGTCACAGCTTCCACATTGCCAAGTGCCTGTTATGTTTTCTTCCTCTGTAACCCTTTTATCCACAAAATTACTTTTAGTTACTCGGTCCTTAATTGATCTTGCCTTCCTATATGTTATTTCTGGATAATCTTTTAGGTACTTACTTAGAATGTTGTCATTCCTAAGCAAATACCAGTGTTGTTGCAAAATGTTTCGGACTATCTGATGCTGCTTGTGATATGGGGTGATAATACGGACATTATCCTCTGTGTTTTTGTTTTTTTTGTTAAAGAGGAGTTCCTCCCTAGTTTTTTGGCATGCTCTGTTGAAAGCCTTACGTAATGTAGTGGTTGTATAGCCTCTTGCTAACAATCTATTACGTAGATTGCTAGCCTCCATTCGAAATTGTTCCTCATTTGAACAAATACATCGCAATCGTAGATATTGGGAGTATGGTATACTACTCACTAGTTGTTTTGGATGGAAGCTCTGTGCATGTAACACAGTGTTACCTGCCGTTGGCTTACGGTATAACGTTGTCTCAATTTTCCCGGTGTTTGTAATAGATATTGTTATATCTAAGAAGGGTATAGATGCATTGTTTTTTTGATGAGTGAATTTGAGGTTGTATTGATTTGTATTTAGAGCATTGAGAAATCTCCGCAGGTCCTCCTCCGGCCCCGTCCACAACATAAACACATCGTCTATGTAGCGGAGCCAGAGGAGGACGTGCGGAAAATGACAGGAAAGGCCGTCGTCAGAAAAAAGTGTCCGCTCCCACCCCCCCAGGTACAGGTTGGCATAGGACGGGGCACAGGAGGTCCCCATCGCTACCCCCTGCACCTGGAGGTAGTGGGAGCGGTCAAAGACAAAGGCATTTCCCGTCAATATGAAAAAAAAGGCCCTCCAGGACAAAATTTATTTGTCCTCTATGTTTAAGAGGACGTTCCAACAGAAATTCCCTTACCGTTTGTAGGCCTTTTGTATGGGGGATACTGCTGTAAAGGGCTTCAATATCTATCGCCACAAGTATGGTGTTAGGTGGGACAGATAGTCCCTCCAATCTCTTCAATAGATCTGGTGTATCTTGGATATAAGATGGAAGTGATGTAACATGTTCTCTCAAAATTATGTCGATATATTGACTGAGGGGTTCAGTATAGGAGCCTATCCCAGATATTATGGGTCTGCCTGGGGGGGCTGTGAGGCTTTTATGTGTCTTAGGTGTGGCATAGAACGTAGGGGTCTTTGGATTTTTTACCAAAATCGCATGGTATGTGTCCTTATTTATCACTCCTTTTTGATAGGCTCTTAGGAGTAGTTGTGCAAACTCTTTTTGAAGTGTATTAACTTGTTCTTGTGTTATTGGTTTATACCATTCTCTGTTGTTTAAGATGGTAAGGCACATTTCCCTATATTGCTCTATGTCCATCACTACCACATTCCCCCCCCTTATCGGCAGGTTTGACTATAATTTTGTTGTTATTGCTTAGAGACACTAAGGCTTTTTTTTGTTGTGGACTCAGGTTGTCCATATTGTTGTTGGGTAATGTCTGTATTGACTCAATTTGTTTTGTAACTTGGGTGATGAACGCCGCTATGTTTGGATTTGTGTGTAGAGATGGGAATTTGTCGGATTTCTTTTTTACTGTATGAACCGGAAATTCTTGTACCATAGGAGCAGATAAGAGTGGTGTTGAGGAGGGTCCTATTGTTTTGGGTGTGTTTATGATTTGTGAAGCTAGGTGGGGGGGCTGCAAGGTTGCCGGGACCTGGGAGCTTTCGAAGGCCTCATTTTCCTCAAGGAGGTCCATGAGGTCCTTCAGCGCCCTGAAGTCACGCACCTTGAAGTCCCTCCACTGCTCCTTGAGTATGTGATCCTGTTTTTTCCTTTTCCTTTCTTCGTTGAAAATATATTTGTATGTTAGTCTCCTCCCGAATTGGTTTAAATCTTTTATAAGTTCAAAATGATTTATCTCCTGTGTTGGACAAAACGTAAGGCCGAGAGAGAGAACTTCTCTTTCAGCTTGTGTAAGGGTGTAAGATGATAAATTTATAACATCTAGGTGGGTGGTGGTTGAGTTAATTTGATTACAAATGTGTCCAATGTGCCCTTGTTTGTTGTGTTGTCTCCTAGTGTTTTGGCCAGATCTAACTGGCTGTTCATTAGGTCTAAAAAACCATCCTCTTGAATTGTGAGTTGGTCACCTTGTGCTGCAGTGTTAGTAATGGGTGTAGTGGATGAAGCTTTGGGACGTACCGAACCGTCACCGTGACGCGAGTGCGCTAGGGTTGCGATCGTTTGTGATTTAGGTGTTTGATTTGGCATAATTTTGTGTCCGTGCTCAAGTGCGCGTTTCTTACCACCACCTTGTGTACCGTCATCGGATTTTTGTCTCTTTTTTGTCTGTCGGTATCTCCAATGATTGGCTTGTGCATGCTGTGAAGAATAAGAGATATTAGATGCGTTTGAAGAGTCAGATTCTTGGCTATCATTTTCATAGTTGCTGTTATTTACATTTTGTCTAGAAAACCGAGGTCGTCCCGGTCCATTATTGGGCCATTTATACGCTGTGTTATTGCTAAATGCTAGCTTATCGCGTGCAAATTTTTGTTCTTTTTTGGACACTATATCGCCATTATATTTTACCAGAAACTCCTGGAGTGTACTGTTTTTGACAGTAAACTCCGGGAGTAATCGGATACTTTCATTTTTTGTATGTAGAGCTTTTATTTCATCATTTAATGTTAGCATCTCATTTCGATATTATTCCAGTAGTATGGCTATCATCTGCTTCGAGCATAGTTTGAGAGTTTTCTCCCATATTTCTTTGAGCTCCAGGGAGACAAATCTCAAGCTGGGAAAAATTTGCACTCTTAGGCCCATAGGGTTCAGGTTTTCCTCGTTATATTTTTCGAAATACTTAATATGCCAGTAAAGGTTTGATTTTCGGATTAGGCATTTTCTTAGTTTAACAAAGAAACTGTCTATATCCAGGCATCCGACTGTATCTTCTTTAACATCTTTTTGAATTTTTAGCATCAGACCTTCCCAGGATGTGCCTAGATAGTCCGCCATCTTATCTTTACTTTTTTAATTTGTTTAAAAAGAGTTTTCGTTTATCTGTTATAGATTTTTAGTATTTTGATAATTTTGTCTGTCTACATATTTTATAGACCAGAAACAAATACAAGGGATATATGAATATCCAAGAATGTGGGGAGCTCAAGAAAGAATGGGTGGGTAACACCCTATTTGATACTAGATATGAATTGGGAGCTGCCCCTTTAGTGCCATAATCCTAATATAACATAACAGAGAAAAGATGGATGGTACAACATAGGTTGTCCAAACATATATTGTGGCGGACTTTCAAGGCACACGCTGAGTAAGCATACTCATTACTTAAAATGATTACTTTTATTAAGAAAATTTAAAAGACACAAAGAAAATTATTTTGGTGAACATTGACATGAATATTATTTCCTATACATTCAAAAAATAGTATACAGGCATTGTTGACAGTTGGTGAGGGTTACAGTTGTTATACAAATCTGATAAGGTCAACGCGTTTCGCATTTACGCTTCCTCAGGACCTCAGATAGTTGGGTAACCTCTTAATAAAACAAAAAACATATCATACATTACTTTTTCATACATATATAAATACATCCATTTACAATGTTTCATATAGATATAGGTTCATTACATATGCATGCATGTTACTGTATGGTCAAGTGGACAATAAAAGAGCGGATAAACCCACCTCCTCACACAACAGTGCATCATACTGTTCGACCGGGGGCTAAGCTCGATGGGAGGGGCCACCTCGGACCATAACCACCTGAGTTGGTAAATTATCAAAATGACATTATATGAAATTCTTTTTTAGAGTTAATTCTAACATCTATTGTATGTGATATTGTGTAATAATTCATGATTACCTTTTAGAGAATATTGATGGATATGGGAAAAGGCAGGACGGCTGGGTAGAGGATGGTATGTAGGTCAGTTGGGCTTGTTAACCCTGAATGTGAACAGTATGTTTATATTCATATTCTAGTAAATTCTTCAATTATAATATAGTATGTTTTTCGTTTTGTCGCAGTAAAGTACATGAGTGGACATATTGAGTCCTATTTTGCAAGATAGATATATCACATCAATAGAGGGAATAAAAGAGGGAAATGAGAAAGGGAGAGGGAAATGGGGAAGAGAGAGAAGAAAGGGAAGAGAATACAGGAGAAGGGGAGGAGGGTAGAAGGAGGGAGGGGAAAAAGAAGGGAAAAGAACCAGGGGATGAAAGACAGGGAGGGGAGGAGGGGAGGTAGGCCAGGGAAAAGGAAGAGGGAATGAGAAGTGTGGCAGGGAAAGATACAGATATGGAAGAAACCATGGAGATGGGGTGGTAGGGAGCAGAAAGTAAGAAAAGGTGTGTATATATGTAGTTACAGATATATGATGTAATTTATATGTATCTTGTAATCTTTTTCTCTATGTATTCAGGGCAAAAGAAATATAAACAATATTTGATATTTAGTAAGTACTTACACTTTACTTGTATTCTTATGTTTAGAGGTGTCCTAATAATGGACTGTGACGGTAGTCACTTTGGTTGGAGGTCCTGTGGAACTCAGCTTACCTTAGAGGGGTTGGGAAAACCCTCTCTCTGCCCCCTAGTCTCCTCTTATGTGTAAGTCCCCTGTGTCTATTAGGGGCACAGGGTGACCAAGAACCCCAGTTGGGTCTGCACTAACCAGACTCGCTGTAAAACCACACCGGACTCAGCATTTGGTGTTATCCCGGCTATCCTGGGTTCTGTATGTGTGGTTTGTGTTGAACCTATGACAGCAATATTTAAGAACAATATTCCTCAAAGAAATATATAAAGATGAACAATTTCAGACTGTTATAATATTGGAAATGGTGTCCCATAGAACTCTGCTAGATAGGTTGAGATGGGGTGGGGTTTGTTATGGTTAAGTTCCTGCATTTCTTTGTTCTATTGTTGTTCTGTCTGCCTTAAACCTATTATGGGATATACATGTGTATTAGCTTCTAGAGGGGAGGAGGGGATTTCTCCAGCAGCACTTCCTAGACTGTCTGTTGGAAAGTTGAATACACCTGTGTGTCATGTTACAGAATGTAGTTCCCCGCCCAGTGTGTTGTTGTTATGCAAAGAGGGGGAGGGGGGATTGTCCTCTGAGTTGTGATCTTTTGTGTCTGTGTTCAATAAAGTGTTAGTTGCTTTCAGAGACATACAAGCTAAGTTCAGGCTAGTTTTTGTATGTAGGGCGGCTGGAATATCTCCATCTATGTCCAGACTGGAGGAAGCCACATACTGACGGAAGACCACAAGTACGGTGTGGGTCGACGGTTCCGTTACACTGGTTGGCAGCGGCGGGATGCTTCCTGCAGTCTGGGACATCCAAACCTCCACCGGGATCCAAGGTCCGGATAACAGAAGAGGAGAGGTACAGATATCAGCTGCCATGGAAGAGGAATTTGGAAGGAGGTTGCGAGAGATGCGGATACAGCACAGGGGATCGGTGTCAGAGAAGGTCCTGCTAGGATGGTATGATTCAATCCGCTTTGAACTCTGGAAGGAAACGCTAGCTTGTGAGCAGCGACACCAGGGAAAAATCCTCTCCTCCTTCCAGGAAAGGTACTGGTCGCAGTATGGATTGTGGGTGCTGGTTTTGGGAGATAAACCACACAAGGAATGGAAAGCTGAATTAAGCAGGCTTGTCCAGGAGGAGATGCGATTGGATGAGAGGTACAGAGCTCTCCGCTGGTATGTAAGCCAAGTGTGCCCATGGACCGCGGACGACAGCCCAACAGAAGGCTTTGGCTATGGCGGCCTGGGACTGTCATTAGAGAAGTGGTCAGAGGACCCTAACTTTGGGAGCGATTTGGAGTGGCGATTAGAGGAAATTATGGATTCCAGAGAAAAGATCCTGAACATCTCGGAAGTGCTCTGGGCACTGGAAGATATGGAGTTTCTGGCCATTCAGGAATGGGAGCTGGAGATCGCCTACAGACGGCTGATAGACTCTGATCAGCACCAGCCAGCGTTACCGGGAGAGGAGATTGTAGGTCCCTTGTCCCAGCAGCAAACAGCACTGGTAGTGGAGATGGTCAGTCCCCCTACCCAGCACCAGCCAGTGTTACCGGGAGAGGAGATTGTAGGTTCCTTGTCCCAGCAGCAGCAAACAGCACTGGTAGTGGAGATGGTCAGTCCCCCTACCCAGCACCAGCCAGTGTTACCGGGAGAGGAGATTGTAGGTCCCTTGTCCCAGCAGCAGCAAACAGCACTGGTAGTGGAGATGGTCGATCCCACTACTCAGCACCAGCCATGGATTACAGATGTACCTGACTTTTCATCGAAGGATGATATGGGTGATAAATCACCTGCCAAAGTGTTGGCACTGGGCCTGAGTGCCACCAGCCTGTGCCCTGGACTTTCAGCAATTCCAGAGGCTGGGGATTTAATAGACTTTTCTGCTGAGGAGGAACGTCCCAGTGAGCTTACAGCAGAAGAGCGGGCATCCAGGCATAGCACTGCTGACCTCTGCCTGCAACAATTGGTGGCCCAGGAAGATGTGTGCAAGGCCACTGACTTTTCAGCTTACTTCCCTGCGGAACAACGGGCATCAGGGCCTAATATTACTGAGCTCTGCCCAACACCAACAGCAGCATCTGTTGAGTTACAAGAAGCTTCTACGGCAGAAAAGCTGACAACTGGACAGAGGGTCCAAGACATCTTCCCCACACCGGAGGCAGTTCCGGAGGCCCAGGGTGAGAAGGTGGTGGTCACTCCCCAGCAGCAGACGGCTTCCCAGAATGATGACACCAACCCAGCAGAAGAGCTGGCAACAGGGCAGAGTGCGGCTGGCCTCTACCCTCAACTAACAAAGGATGGGTTTCCTGAGAAAGAGGATGGGACTACGGTCTTTACTTGCATACCCCAGGGATGCTGGATAGTCGGCCCAGATCCCCAACAACCTGACAAAGTGAGCCCAGCCACGCTGTCTTCTCTCCAGCAGCTAAAAGGACTCCTGGGAGAAGGGCCAGTCCACGCTTCTCCCCAGCGGCGGGTATGTTTTACACGAGAGGCAGAGGTTGGCTGGGTGAGTAACGCTGTGTTCCGGACAATATGTTTGGGGTACTGTGTGGGGACAGACATTGGGGGATGGGAACTATGGACTAACTTCGAAGTCAACCCGTTTGGGGTCTCCTCCTGCGTTAGTCTCCTTTGGAAAGGGGAGAGATGTGACGGTAGTCACTTTGGTTGGAGGTCCTGTGGAACTCAGCTTACCTTAGAGGGGTTGGGAAAACCCTCTCTCTGCCCCCTAGTCTCCTCTTATGTGTAAGTCCCCTGTGTCTATTAGGGGCACAGGGTGACCAAGAACCCCAGTTGGGTCTGCACTAACCAGACTCGCTGTAAAACCACACCGGACTCAGCATTTGGTGTTATCCCGGCTATCCTGGGTTCTGTATGTGTGGTTTGTGTTGAACCTATGACAGCAATATTTAAGAACAATATTCCTCAAAGAAATATATAAAGATGAACAATTTCAGACTGTTATAATATTGGAAATGGTGTCCCATAGAACTCTGCTAGATAGGTTGAGATGGGGTGGGGTTTGTTATGGTTAAGTTCCTGCATTTCTTTGTTCTATTGTTGTTCTGTCTGCCTTAAACCTATTATGGGATATACATGTGTATTAGCTTCTAGAGGGGAGGAGGGGATTTCTCCAGCAGCACTTCCTAGACTGTCTGTTGGAAAGTTGAATACACCTGTGTGTCATGTTACAGAATGTAGTTCCCCGCCCAGTGTGTTGTTGTTATGCAAAGAGGGGGAGGGGGGATTGTCCTCTGAGTTGTGATCTTTTGTGTCTGTGTTCAATAAAGTGTTAGTTGCTTTCAGAGACATACAAGCTAAGTTCAGGCTAGTTTTTGTATGTAGGGCGGCTGGAATATCTCCATCTATGTCCAGACTGGAGGAAGCCACATACTGACGGAAGACCACAAGTACGGTGTGGGTCGACGGTTCCGTTACATGGACTATCTCAAATAGCTTGTTATTGGAAGAGATTTAAGCAGACCCGCATCCAGCTGGTAAACAGTGACATAATCCCTTCATGCTGAAGATAGGAGTTAGAGACATAGTATGTGAATGTTACCTATGTTAACAAATAGTACAGATTGTGCTCAAATATGCAGTATGTTACAGCTCTCTGTGGGCAAAGAAAACGGTGTACTCACGTGTAGCTCTGTCCTCAACTCATATCCCAGCCGCCATATCTTTTTCCCTGGTGGTTTTGTGGTCTATATAGGTCCCTCACACCGGCTGCTAATCAGCACAGGTGTTTGACGTCGGCCGCGGCGCACAGGATGTGCGTCATCGGTCTCCGCCGGAAATGATGTTCAAAGGAACACATCTCGTATCGGAAGTGGGAGGAGCCTAGCGGAAGCGCTGTATAGTTAACAACAGAGGTAGTGTCTTTACCTTCCTTAGGGATGACAGTGACATGTGCTTCTAGGAGTCTGTTAGGGGTATCAGGGGGAGATGCCAGTGAGTTGAATGCTTTAATCATAGGGCCAGAGAGGATGTCAATGAATGTTTTATAATACGGAGCTGTAAAGCCGTCTGGACCAGGGCTCTTTCCAACCTTAAGCTGTTTAATCGCGGTTGAAAGTTCCTCTGGGGAAATGGGTTAGTCTAGGGTTTGAGCAAAATCTCGTGGAATAGGATCAGGGCAATGTTGTGTTAAAAAGTTATTTATAAGAGATTCCTTAGCTGCAGCTGGAGAGGTGGGAGGGAGATTGTAGAGCTTGGAATAGTACTGTTTAAATTGATCTGCAATATCTAAAGTGTTAGCAAAAGATTGTCCTTGACCGTTTTTAATGGAGTGTACGGTGGAGGCAGCTTTTTTCGCCTGGAGGGCCCTCGCAAGGTACCTGCCACTTTTGTTACCATACTCATAAAAGAGTTTTTGTCTCAGTATAAACTCGCGCTTTACCTTTATGTGTAAATCCTCCAGAAGTTGCTGTCTAAGTTGGACTAGTTCATCGTAAGTGGCCAAGGCCTGCGTGCGTTTGTGCAAGGATTCAAGTGACTTAATTTTTTGTAGGAGCGTTTGGGATTTTGCCTGTGCTTCTTTTTTCTTTGAAGTCTTGAGAGCAATCAGAATGCCCCTCAAGACACACTAGTGTGTTTCCCAAATATTGATTGGGGAGGTGTCAGGTAAATCGTTAAGGAGGAAGAAATCTGTTAATGCTTTTTTTAAATATTCAATATCAGGGGCCTTATTAAGAAGGGTAGAGTCCAATCGCCAGAATTTAGAGTGTGGGTTGAACAAGGGGATAGAAATGGTCAGGGAGATCGGGTGATGGTCCGAGAGAACCATTGGTTCAATTGAGGCGGTTTTAAGCAACGGCAGGTCTGTTTGAGATAGAAAGAGATAGTCCAATCTGGAGCATCTGTTGTGGGGCGGGGAAAAGAACGTGTAATCTTTGGAGGGGTTAAGGGTGCGCCAGGAATCGTGTAGTAATAATTCCTGAAGTTGAGTTCTAATTTGTTTAAGGGCTCTAAAAGGCAGGGAAGAAGTGCCCGTCGATGTGTCAAGTAGTGGGTAAAGGGGAACGTTGAAGTCTCCTCCTAAGATAGTGGTGCCTTTTTGAAATTCTGAGAGGATATGTGCAATATTTCTGAAAAAGGAGACTTCAGCCTAATTAGGGCTGTAAATGTTAGCCAAAGTGAATGTTTTGCTTCCAATTTGCCCTCTCAGGAAAATATATCTGCCTTCTTGGTCTATTATGGAGTCATGGAGGGTCCAGTCTATTCTTTTGGAAACAAGGATCGCTACTCCTTTTGATTTGGCCAGGGGATTATTAGAGAGATAGGTAGTGTTATATAAGTGGTTTGAAAGTTTGGGGATGTCATTTGATCGGAAATGCGTTTCTTGGAGGTAAATTATGTCCGCTTTCATTTTCCTCATAAGGTCTAGGAGTTGTGTGCGTTTCTCTGGGACATTAAGGTCTTTGGCGTTGAGCGAGACTATTTTGAGTAGCGAAGAGTCAGGAGCCCGTGGTTGGTTAGGCATTTTCGAGTATGTATAGAAGTAAGTCAGTCAATACTTAGATAGGGGGTTAGGTTGTTTAGGATGGGGGTATGCAATCAGGAGAGTGAGCGTGTACAACAAGTGAGAGAGGGCAGAGACCGAGGGGAGCCCCCGTTGGGGAGGTAGGAGGGGTGGGTGAGGGGAGGGGAGGGGGTAGGAGGGGTGGGTATATGTGTGGAGGTAGTCCGAGACTGGAGAGAATATGGGATTAACTCTCCAGTTGTGTTTTTACAATTCGGATAAGTGCGACAAGGAAAGGGGGGGGACCCAAACCTGTCTCTTGGAGGCGTGTTTCACGTCCGGGTAGAGAAGGGAACCAGACAGGAGACCCAGCCCATCCAGGGGAGTGAGTTTCCAATCTGAACTGGATTCTAACCAAGGGGAAAATTTGATCAGCAAGCATGTGGAAGGGGGGACTATTGAAGGAGAATAGTAAGATGTGGTATATCAGGATGTCAACGCGAGGGAGCGAATCAACTTAGAGACTGTTGAGAAATCATCGTCTGATTCACACTAGGAAGGTTATTATGGAGAGGGAGAGGCAGAGTGTCTTTTGACAAGTCTGTGACAGCATATGTGGGATGGGGGTGTATAAGGGGGAGAGATATAGCCCAGGGGGGATAGTGTATTTCCCCTCCTATTGCTCATATATGATCGTTAGTGTGAGGAGCAGGTGGTACGAGAAAGGGGTGGGAACCATGAAGGTGGAGATATATGAATGAATAGGTATAAGTTCAGAGTATATTTCAACCTTCTGTTATTTAAAATAAACTTCAAATCTATAAACTGAATAAACCAGAAGCATAGGTCCCCCATCTGTGGATCGGAGGACCAGGGCCCCGTCTGGGAGGAATTTGGATCAATCTGAATTGAGGTAAACCTCTTGAGAGTTGGGGCCCATTGTGAGATACTTCCAGAGAGCCCAAGATGGAAGTGTGAGAGGCAATTATGAGGGGGACCCAGTGGACCGATCTCACTTGTGGGTTACTTCATGACATTAGCATAAGTTTTCCGCTTTAGTATCAGGCGTGAGAACCATATAAGGGCATGGAGACCTATATAAAACAGTATCAAAAATCAAAACAGATATCTAACTTGATATCACACATGAGAGTATAAATAGACTCTAATTATTAGTCTAAAACAGTTGTAAGTAGCTGAGCCCTGTGACGGTTAAGAAAACAACCAATGAAAAAAAAGGGGTACATAATTGGGTGTCAGCAGGGTTGTTTTGCTAATATCTTTTAAGGGGTACATTGGCGGAGAGTATAGAGAAAAAAACAGGGGAAGATATCAAATAGCAGGCTATAAGGAATAGGTATCCTGTTGTCAACTGTCGAGAGAGGTGTAAGAGCCAGGCTCAAGAGAGACAACAGGGGACCTTGTCTGTGGGTGGGTGAGTAAATGGTAGGTATGAGAATAGGGCAGATCGTACATTACCGGGCCTTGAGAGGTAGGCATATCAGAGAGTCAGTGATGGTGAGGAAGATTACAGGTATTGATGAGTTCAGGATAACATGGTGAACCGTCCAGTAGAGGGAGGGAAGCAAAAGGAGAAAAGGTGTCCATGTCCTTGATCGAATGAGTGGCAAGGTTCATTGTAGAGTAGCATTTCTTGCCGTGATGTCGTCTTCTGCTTGTTGGGGTACCTGTAGTTGGGGAAGAAGAACGGTGAAAGAGAGAGAGGGGGGGTGGGGGAGGAAGGGGGAAAGGAGCAGGGGAGAGAGAGCATATACGAGGGTTAAATCGAGAGGGGATCAGGTGTAAAGGTGAGCTGTAATGTGAGGGAGTATCTAATAGGGCGATACTCTGAGTCTTTCCTCAACAAATGGTTTTCCAATTCCGCTAGTTCACTTCTTCGGTTCGGGGTCTGCGATGAGCCGGGGAAGCAGTAGGACTGGCAACGTCGTTAAAGTGCATTTGTGGTAAGGGTTCTTGTCGGGATGAAGAGGATCTTCTGCGTCCCAGCTGGAAGTCCTCACGTTCCGGTATGGTGTCCATGGATGTGGCTCTGCGGAGATGAAGGGGTTGAAGGCTTCTGAACCAATCTGGGAGGTTGATCTGTTGCAGACCTAGTGTGTTGCAAAATGAAGGCAGGTCCTCTGGAACACGGAGATATGCTGTGCGTCCATTCCTGGAAGCGGAAAGGCAGAATGGGAACTTCCATCTGTACTGGATGTTCCTTCGACGGAGGGCATCCAGCAGGGGGCGGAGGTCTCTCCTGTGCTGTAGGGTGATGGGTGATAAGTCCTGAAAATTTTTTATGTCTGCGCCATTATATAAAATGTTGCGTCTGTCTCTAGCTCCTCTCAAGATATCTTCCTTCAACCTGTAATTTACAACACAGCAAATGATATCTCTTGGGGGATAGGAGTCTCTGGCTCTTTGTCTAAGAGCCCTGTGTATTCGTTCAAAGTCAATTGGAACGTCAGGGGGCCTTCCCAGAATATTGTTGAAAATTTCCACTGTAGCTTGGGTAATTTGAGCGGGTTCGACTGACTCGGGCAATCCCCTGATCCTTAAGTTATGCCGGCGACCTCTGTTATCAAGGTCCTCCATATGGCGGCTCAGGTCTCTAAGTTGGATCGAGTGAGACTCACTTGTAAAGGTCAGAGAGTTTATGGATTCTTCTTGTAGGCTGGATTTGGCCTCAACAGCTTCAATTCTTCCAGTTATAAGGTGGATGTCTCTTTATGTCCGCCACTGCAAAAGCTAATGAGGCCTTAATTTCGTCCGCCAATGAGGTCTTAATCTCATCCGCTATGGACCTCAGGTCATTGAAATTCAGTGGAGGGGCTTGCACTGTATGCGGTATTTGTGTTGGTGATATAGCCCCCATGTCAGCGGAGGATTGTGGAGGGGTTGAGTAGCCACTAATTTCCCGGGCGAAACTCACGTTAGGCTGTGAGCAAACGGCGTCTGCGTAGGCCCGAGATGGAGCTGGGGCCTCGCGTGATTGCTTGTTGCTGGCGGAACAGATCGGGGATGCTGCGACTGTTTAGAGTGGGCGGAGCATGGGGCGAGCGGGATCTGGAGGGAGAGGAGTGTGCCGATGACCTCCCCATGCTCTTTCGGAGACGCTGTGTCGGTTGGATGTGCTGATTTTCAGGCTTTTTCCCCTGGACCGGCCGGGAGTGAAGAGATCAGGCAGCCATCTCAGTCCGGCGCCAAGCCACGCCCCCCCCCCAAGTTTTTAGTATTTTTTTGCTCAATAAAAATGTTAAACTTTATTACACTATCGGAGCCTTCTCTCTCCTATACACCTGCCTGCAAGTGTTTTACCTGGACCATCCACTAGCACCAGAGCCAAGGAAGGATACAGCAGCCCCCCGGAAAGTGTCCCCGTGCAGATCGTAGCACATACAGGAATATCCCTGCTCACAGACCTGCCCTGGAGCCTGATTATATGCTGTTACCTTACAGCTGTAAGGTAAGCATTTAGTACAGCCATATCTACCTGGGATCTGCCTCTTGCAACAATTTACCATTATTTATTGAGGGAAGTCCCCCACTGGAAATTTCTTGCTGTATTGGACTATCCGCTTATTATATCCATAGACTGCTTTAAACACTGAAAACCACATTATGTAATGTAGCATTTGTGCTACGTGGAGCCTGCTGGCTCACATTCCTGCATTTACATTTTCTACACTGACGTCTTGCCTTTGTTTTTTAGGTACATTTACTGTATATTTACATTTTTTGATTTTTTTCTACTTACTCTAGCAATAAATACTGGTTTCACTTCCTTTCTTATTATCACTTCCTTTCTTATTACTATAAGAATTTTTATTTCATTATTCTTAATTGATCATCCAGTGATTTTATTAATTTGGCATCTCACTATGTTAACACTCGCGTCACATTTTTTATTACAATTTCTAATGTTTAAGTTAATTTTACTTTGTATTTAATTTGGTATTAACCAGATTTTTTTCCTCTAATTAAGATAATTGTGCAGATTTGATTTATTTCTAATTTGATATTCAACAGAAATGTATTCTCTCGCCTGATATACCTATTGCAGCGAACGGAATTTTCGCATTCTGTAGACTCCGACCTAGGCTCTGTCACCAATTATCTAGAATAGCGCAACACTACTTTTCCTTAACACACTAAAAGACCCATGGGTGAAAAAAAAAAAACACTAAAACAAAGGCCTAGGTATCTCCAAAAATGATAAAAATGCCATATGAGTGTTGCATGAACACATAATTGTTATTGAAATTGTGACTGTGCTGAAATCTGAAAATTGCCCTGGGCAGGAAGGGGTAAAAGTGCCCTGTATTGAAGCAGTTAAGGCATCATTGAAAACAAAAAAATTATTTGTATCTAAATGCAGTTGTATTGGTTTTCAATTGAGATATGAACACTGCTGCATTAGCATGTTCTGAATTTAATAGCCAGACAGTATCAATCAATCTGCATGATTAAAAAATAATCTCTTTCTTATACTTTTTTTTTTATTTTTGTTGGGATAAAATTTACTCTTCTCTGGTTAAGAGAAAGCACAGCACAGGACCCCTCCTGCCGCTTGTAAAAGCAATCAATCGGCTAATTAGCTGTTATGGCTGCATTTACACACACGTTGCATCACCCTCAAAATAAAAGCATACTTTAGGCTGGCCATACACTATACAATTTTCTTATTCAATTTACTTTAGATTTACCTTTAACTATGTAGTGCAAGGGTCTGCCTGATTGCATACAAATTGAAAGTGTTTAGGTTTGACCCTATATTACATGGTTTTGGTAAATCTAAAGGAAAGTTGAACAAGAAAACTGTATAGTGTATGGCCAGCCTTACTTGCTGTGAGGGAACTGTTTGAGTGGGAGTGGCCTGGAGTGACAAGACAATCCCCTCAAGTGACAGGAGAAAAGACCTTTACATACAAATTATAATTTACACTAACAACTATTACATACCACTTTCTTGAAGAATAGTTTTGGCTATCGCAAAACGAATTTCATTAATGTAAGTAAACGAATTATCAAACGCTATCTCTTTTTGGGCTATGATCAGCTCTGCAAACTGAATAAAATAAAGTTGTTGATCATAATGGTTAAAAAATATTTAGATACAATTGTAACATAACAACAAATATACATTTTTACATTTTACTTTTTTTTTATATTTTCACAGTCTCATTGTTCCATTTAAACAGCATTACTTTTTATTCTATTATGAAATGTAGTACCTTACACACAAATACTCCACAAGACACACTGTCTTGTTGGTTTGGGTGGAATCTTGTCTCACATGTAACTCTTGAAACATTGATATTATGTTTTCTGAAACTCTAAAAAAAAAAAAAAAAAAAAATTAATCACTTTTTCACAATAAAGACTAAGTTTTCTCTTGCTAAACAAGTTAGCATATGGATGGGACATTACTAGAATATAGTTTGATATCAAATGTATTTCTCCGCTAATTACCCTCAACACTACTTGTATAATCTTTAGTTGCGGCATGTCTTCAGAGAACTAAGGTAGCTTGAAAACTAGCTCATAAGAGTGGCAGACTATGCTCCATCCTTTATGCCCCTTTACTTCTTTCTAACACCCCATTACTAATTGTTATCCAATTGCAAACACTATGTCTGAATGAAGAGAGCGGAGCTATCAATCACCCAACTGTCTTCTATTCATAGATGCTCTGATAATGATTTGTAAGAATGTAGGAGTGGGTCATAAGCATAGTCCGGCACTGTTGATGAGTACAGTGAAAGCTGAAATAGTTATAATAACCACAAAAGGGAGAAATAGTACGTAACAAAAGTAAAAATAAAGTTTTTAAAAGGTTTTCACATGCAGTAGGGCTTAGCATTTGGTGTATGGGTGAGGAGAAAGCTTATACTCACCTTATCCTTCTATCCACCTGAAACTAATGTTCGCCATTCCCCCTTCCCATGTTCCAATGGTGAGTTGTTCTTGTTTTATGGAGCCTGCTCCGTGCTTTATAATATTAGGATCAGTCCACAACTGAAGACTGCTGGATTGTGGTATTGCCAGACTGGTCTTGTTCTGGGAGGATCTGAGTATTAGGAAAGTTTGTTTGTGCACGTGAAAGGTGGGCACATCCCCACTGTTTCAGAAACCTTTTTTTCCTGGTTTTAGGCTACTTAGCTTTCTGCTTAGTTTTAGCTTTATTTTAAAAGTCAACTTTGTATTAAAATATTGATGACCTTTTTTTTTTATTATTTATTTTTTTTTTACTTACCTTGCCACATCACTGCAATGCTGCATATCCAGTTCCTTTTCACCCAAGGAGTTAAGGTAGAGAGACCTTTGTTCTCTTGGGTACATTACCTGTTAATAATTAAAAATAACATTATTCTTTGTCACTAACATTCTTTTTTTTTTTCTCTTCCAGATGTCCATTTCTAAAGTAAAGCAAAAATTGTGGCTACCCCTAGGGTGGAACTTTTTAGGCACAACAAAGTATTTGTAACAAAAATTGTATTAAAATGCTATAATTTATTCACATATACAGTATAAAAAAAAGAAGACAATTGTATCCACATTAAAACATGAGCAAGCATAAGTACATGTGCCAAATTATGGACTCAACCATTAAATCCAAAGTGAGTGTCCAACGCGTTTCGAGGTCAAACACCTCTTCATCAGGGGTAACTCTGGATGATTTTCTGTAGGTATTGAAAAATATGTATAACAACATTGAACATTCATATGTTTGTGTAATACAATACAAGAATAATACAGAGTATCAAATAGCTCAAATGATCATAATAAGAAACATTTGACTTACATGGTTGGTTGCACAACAAGTAACAGAATGCTTGCTTAGATAAAAACAGGAAAAGGTGGAGCCCAGCCGGTGCTGTGCGGTCATGAAGTGAAGCCAATGTAGATGATTATGGCCAGAAACACGGAGTTAATGGATAATGTGTCTCTTGTATGTTCAGGACAACTGGAGTCCAATTAGCTTAGCAATTCAATCCAGACCAAGTCATGCAAAGCTGCAGTGAAGTAAGCATAGGAAGCAGACTGACAATGTATTTTTCCCTCAAGTGATTGTAATTATATACCGTATTTGCCGGCGTATAAGACGACTGGGCGTATAAGACGACCCCCAACTTTTCCAGTTAAAATATAGAGTTTGGAATATACTCGCCGTATAAGACTACCCCTCTTCCAATGCACGCGCACACCAAATAAAAATGAAAAAAACATCAGTTTTGATTTTAATATGGTAACTTTATTCAAATGCTTAACTGTCACTTATAAACATAAGGCTGTTTGTCATCAAACATGTAAACATAAAACATAAAACAGTGCAAGTGGATAAATCCATGGGAGCTGCCATGCTGCATGTTTTCTAAGCTGTCAACCAAACTTGAACTGATGATGATAGGAGGAAGATAGCAAACGATAGAGAGAGAGCAAGTGCCGGGCAGGTCCCTGATGAGTTAGCAACGCCCATCATAACTGCAAGCTATGGTACCGTATTTTTACAGGGTTTGCTGGCTTGACAGTTTCCCTTTAAAAGCCTTCAAAATCCTGTTCGTCATCTGATATCATAAGTACATCAATAATATCTTGTGGTACATTTGTAAGGCAGTCATCATATGGATCGAATTCCGTATCAGATGGTGTGGTCTCAGCTTCGGCTTCATCTTCATCGTGCCATAAGTAGTCGTCCTCCATACCATCTAATGAATTTGATATGCCACACTTCTTGAAGGACTTGATTACCATTTCTGCATCAATATCATCCCATGCTTTTATGACAAACTTGCACAAAACATCCAACTGTGGAGCACGCATGTTTCCTCCTTTTGTGTAAGACTTTTCGCCGCTAACCATCCATTCATTCCACTGTTCTCGAATGCGGTCTTTAAATGGCTTGTTTAGGCACACATCCAGTGGCTGTACCAAAGATGTCAATCCTGCAGGAATAACTGCTGCATCTGTGTTTAGTCTTGCAAGCCTTTGTTTGGTGCTGGGAGTTAAATGAGCCCTGAACATATCCCACACCAGTAGACTACGTTTTTTAATAAGTCCACCTGGTCGCCTGCTCCATACATTATCAAGCCATAGCTTTATCCCTTCTTCATCCATCCAGCCTTTTTCATTCACATGTACAAAACAACCAACAGGGAACTTGAGTTTCGGCATTGTTTTTCTTTTAAAAATGATCATTGGTCTCAATTTGGCACCATCAGCTGTGCATCCTAGTACCACGGTAAAACTAGACTTCTCATGTCCTGTTGTTTTAATTAAAATAGTTTTTTCACCTTTTTGATGGACGGTTTTATTTCCAACCATATCAAAATTCATTGGAGTTTCATCCATATTTCCAATACTACTTAATGCATAGCCATGTTTAGTGCGCTGTTGTATTACGTATCGATGGAAACTATTTACCTTGTTATCAAGATCTGCAGGTAATTTTTGGGCAATTTTCGTCTTCTGCCTCAGCACCATATTATGCCTTCCCATGAATCTACTACACCAGGATATAGTGGCCTTAAATCTGTTGCTGTGATCTGGGTTAGATTTGGCCCACTGAAGTGCAAACAAACGTATTTGATTACGTGTCACTACATGACCATTTTGGCGATGCTCATTAACCATATCTACTACATGTTTTTCAAGTTCTGGCCAATGTGGGGTGCCTCTTCTTAATGCACACTTACCCCTTGGCATACTCTTTAATGCTTTTTCATTTGCTTTCCAGTCCCGAACCATCTTTTCTGTTACTCCATATTGTCTTGCAGCAGCGCAGTTATTATGTTCCATGGCAAAGTTTACAACTTTAAGTTTGAAACTGGCTTCATATTTCTTTCTTCTTGCTGGTGCCATGATAGGGCTTTGACTGTTGGACATGCTTGTATACTGTATACTGTACTGCTATGTTTTGCTATAATGGCTATAATGGCTGCTTGTAAGTTTTGATTGGCTCTCCCTGCCTGCCCAGCCCTCCCTGTCTCAGAGATGGTATTGCCCAGGGTATGGAAAAAAGAGAGAGACCAGATAAAGGGGTGGGTATAGGTAATTTTATCTTTTATATTTCCCCTTTTAAATGTAATATTGTTATATTGTATACACTCAGTTAGGAAACACATTTATTTTGTTCCACTTATTTTCACCCCTTTAATAATAGGATGTGACCTGATAAACCCACCTCTTTCACCTGTCTGGCCCCTGCTTGTAGTCTATGACAGTAGCATAATAGAATAATGAGAATAATAAAAAAAACGACCAGCGCTATGGTGTGTGTAATGCTTATTTGTGTACCAATATGTTTTATGGGGGAAACGATTATTAGAATTCCCCCTGCATTTTAGCATTAGGATACCGTAGGTCTCCAGTCGGTATCCATGACGCAATACGCATGCGCCGGATCTTCTCGCGCATGCGCGCCTACACAGCATTACAGCGGGCCTCAGGAGCGATACGCAGGGACACGGACGCGGAGAAGAAGGTAGGATACAAGGGCAGGCAGGTCAGACGGAATGTAGGCATGTTCTCTCTATACCCCGGGCATACCTCGGATGTTTTTGAGCCACCCCCCTCCACCGCATATTCTACAGTCCGGCGTATAAGACGATACCCGGCGTATAAGACGACCCCCGACTTTGGAGAAGATTTTCAGGGGTTAAAAAGTCGTCTTATACACCGGCAAATACGGTATATTGATTCATAGAGAATTGTCAACAAACAATTCTGATGCATTATAAATGCTTAATATTAGAAATTAGGTCTATGTTTTTATATAGAACTAGAGGGTTAGATACAATAATTGCGTCAAAAATATTAATATATCAGATGCTAATGGATAAATATAAATGTCCATTTCCTTTGAGAAAGGGGGTCTAAATTGTCATATAGGTCAATATAGGGACAAAAAAGTGTGAGATGAGGCATCCATATGAATAGAGACCCCAACATCACACTATGTCCCAAAGTGATTGATCGGAGGCTATAGAGATCTTAAAATCTCCCACCTGAAAATGATATATGTATCAAAAGCAAGGATGGTGTATGTTCTCCAGCTCCCAGTGGCAGACTGTGCAAATGACCGCCGTCGGGAGCTTGGTTATATAATACCTATGCAGGTGCAGACAATTGCAAGACTTGTCTGTGATTGACGCCAGCTGTGGGCTCCCTGGATCGTGTGTGCCGGACCCGCCCTCATCACTGACGCACACGCCCGTTTGTTGTCATGAGAGCGCGGCCGGCCGCTCACGTTCCACCGGCACGGAAGTGATGCTTCAACTGCGTCATGCGCAGGCGGAGCAGACATAGGAAGCGAGGTGGACACTTGATAAGTGTCAGCAGGAAAAACCTTAGCGACCTAAACGGCGCCCAGTAGGTGGCGCCTTCTTCCGTGACGGGCTGACCGAAGAAGAAGGGACGCATATCTGCACCAGATGCTTGAAAAAGAACAGTTTGATCTATAAATGAAAATATATGAATTGCATTAGGGAACAGCCATCAATAGTAGTTGTAATATTTGCAGCACCATAATATGGATTATTAAATAGAGGAAAGGTGTAAGGTCATAATAATTATTCATCAAGGTCCACTTCATTTTCCGCACCGGTAAGGAGCAACGATACCTGTTTTTGTACAATAAGACAGCATATATTCGGAGGGAGAAAAACATATGTAATATACTAGAATATAAACAAACATGGGAATGAATCCAATGTCAGAAAGAGGAAAAGGAAAATAACATATATAATGTACTGAAATATAAATAAACAAGGGAATAAATCCTATGTCATAGGGAGAGAAGGGAAAAGGAGGCCAGGAGAGGGACAAACGGAACTACCGTCTATTCTATCTCTCCATGCCTCCCGAGTTAAAACCCTCCAAAAACGGTTTGAAGGAGACTGCCTCATTCAGGCCTGGGGATCAGTGGCCTTCAGCGAAAAAATCCATCTCAGCTCCAACTGCAGGAGACGCTTGTTCTAGTCTCCGCCTCTGGAGCTGGGATGGATGCGATCCAAAACAAGGAATTTGGGTTTAGGGAATTTTCTGGGGGTGTACCAGGGTGACATGGCGGCCCAATGGCAACTCAGGGTCACAGGTCTGCATGCTTCTAATGTGTCGGTAAATGCGTCTCCAAAGCTCAAGTTTGGTTTTCCCGACATAAAAGCAGCCGCAGTCACAAAGTAATAGGTACACCACCCCATACGTGCGGCAATTTAGCGAAATGTCTGGCTCGGAATTTAATGCCATTGGGTAACGTAGGATTGTTCTGTGTATACATATACCTGCAATAATTGCAGGAGCCACACATGTACGTGCCTTTATATTTACAGGGGTTTGAATCAGTATGTCCTTTGTACTCACTCTGAACGAGTTTATCTTTGAGTGCCGGAGCCCGTCTGAAAGTGAATTGTGGCACCTGAGGTCCCAAAGTTGGATCTAGGGCCAAAAGGTGCCAATATTTAGTTACAATCTTACCTAGATCTAGATGTTGCTCAGAATATTTTGGTAATGATTCTGAGGGTATTATCCACTTTCCGCGTTTTAGGGACCAGAAGTTCATTCCTATTGATAGTTATAGCTTTTCTATATGCTCTCTTTAAGAGATTTTTGGGGTAGCCTCTCAGTAAAAGTCTGTCATGCAGACTGTTTGCTGCTGTTTGAAAAGCACTGAGGTCAGTGCAATTGCGTCGCAGATGCAAGTACTGAACAAAAGGAATGGACCGTACTAGCGGTTCAGGATGGAAACTGGAGGCATGGAGGATGGTGTTGCCTTTTTCGAAAGCCCACTGCGGAGAACACCATCCTCACCCTTGTATATCTCCACATCAAGGAACGTGATCCTGGCAGGATCCACATTCATTGTGAAGGTCAAATTAAAGTCATTCTTGTTGATCCTATCAAGACAATTGTCTAAGAGATTGCGAGGACCATCCCAGATAAGGAAAATATCATCTATGTAACAGACCCATGTTCGAATATGGTCCGTGTACATAGTAAGAGATTCATCCGACAAAAATGATTGCTCCCAGCACAGCATGTCCCCATCGCTACGCCCTGCACCTGGAGGTAGTGGGAGCCTTGAAAAGTAAAGACATTGTGGGTCAAAATATAGTCTAGAAGGGATAGGATGAATTCCCCATAGGCATCCAAGCCCTTCTGACATAAGATGGTGTGAGGTACAGCCGCAATTCCCCTATCATGGGGAATTGAGCTGTACAATGCTTCAACATCAACGGCCACCAAAAAAGATTCAGATTCCTGTGTGATTGTTAAATCATTAATTCTCTCTAGAAAATGGATTGTGTCTCGAGTATAAGAGGGTAAATCCATAACAAAGGGTTTTAGGAAGGCGTCAATTAATTTGCTGGCACTATCCCAAATGGATCCTCGGCCAGATATAATAGGCCTGCCAGGTGGATGTAAGGGGTCTTTGTGGACTTTGGGGAGAGCGTAAAACGTCGGCGTGATGGGAAAGGCCGTGCGAATATATTCCCAGATGTTTTTGGTTATGATATTATTAAGATATGCTAAGTCTACTAATTCATAAAATTCTAGATTGTATTTGTGTACAATATCCTTAGTAATTGGTCTGTACCAGTCAGAGTTTTTAAGAATTTTAAGACACATATTGACGTATTGAATGTTGTCCATAAGGACAACATTACCTCCCTTATCGGCTGGTTTAATTACGATGGAATGGTTATCAGCCAATGTATTGATAGCCTGTCTTTGTTTTAAAGTGATGTTAGGCTCGTTGAATGTTTGTAATATGAGTTTATCAATGTCTTTGGAAACGAATTTCAAGAAAGTATTAATGTTCGAGTTTTGAATAGGTGGATATTTGTCAGATTTTTTTCTAAGACTTAGGGATTGCGAGGAAGATTGTGGTTAATCTGCCTGGACCCCCGCCAATAAGGAGGGTAGGTCCACCCGGTCAATTAGATCGTCATTTTCTTCCAAAAGGGATATCAATGTGTCCAGAATTGGATCTTTGGGGGTCTCTTGTGACTTTTTGACACCTTCCTTATGAAAAAAGATTTTAAAATTTAACTTGCGAACAAATAGATGAAGGTTCTTGTCAAATTTATCAAGATGAGTGCTAGGACAAAAACTAAGGCCCTTTTGGAGCATGAGAGATTCCTCCTCAGACAAGATGTGAGTGGACAAATTGATGATTGAATGATCTATGGGGAGTGAAGTTGTGTCAACTAACTGTTTTGTGGTGGGATCTGGGGAGTAGGAGTAAGTTTGAGGGCTTGCTGGTGTACCAACTCTAAATTCTAAAGTAAATGTCAGCCATCCCCATGTGGGCACATATACGATTCTGTTGGTAGTCACATCTGTCTTCACTGAACTTTACATTTGTTAATTTAAAAAAAAAATAAAAGGAGAATAATGTCACATATTAAAGGAGAAGTATGTGCAAATTTTTTTGGGCTATACATTTCCTGGGTGTGACAGTAGTGAACTTAGTTTTGCAGCCCTGGGCCAATGAGTCAACAGACATCAGCTTACAGCCTGCTTTTGGCTAACATCACAGAGCAGGGGTGGGCTCTTTGGGAATCCTTAAAATACTGTTGGCTCCTGTCTAGATGACTGATTGAAAATTGGCTCAGCCTGTCAGATTTGCTCAGAGCTTTTCACAGCTACTCTCGCATCCTCCACAGTCTGACATTTTGAAGGTAAGTATTATTGTTGTGTTGTTTTGTAACACACACCTGTTTTTTTTTTCATAACCGTGACAGCCAACAATCATGATCAGTTACTTTGTTGATATTCCCAGAGCCAACCCCTGCGGGCTGTCAGAATAGGATAGACACAGTGAAATATTATTAATGCATGGTTAAAAAAAAAATAATTAATTTTTTTGGTGTCTTTACCATGAATTTTTGAAAAATAGAATTTTATGGTCATATGGAATAATTAAGAACACTGTTTTACAAAGGTAAAGTGTTATTAAACCTGCAACAGTAAAATTCCTCTTTAGATGCAGAATAGCATGCTTGTTATACTCACTGTGTAACTTAAGTGATTAATCCTCTGCATTGTGTAAAAATGGTGTGTGATCCTGTGTGCACTGATCCTCCCCCTCATGCATATTCACTCTGGACAAGTCCAGATAAGGCACAGTAGGTGTAATTCAGCTGCACATCTTCAGTACGGTCTCTATTGCTCAGAGAACACTTCCTGGTTTGAGCTGAGCTATTCAGGTCACATGCTATTAACATCACACATTTGGGTGTGTATACAGATCCTTAATGACAGCCCAGTCCCTCCTTCCTCCTCCATGCCTAATAACTAAAACATAACAGTGGATGGGATGTCACATCTTGATGGATTTTTTGTATTTATATATATATATTTTTTATCTTGGAAGGGTAAATGTAATCAGCACAGGGCCAGACAGAGAATCAAGGGTCTTTAAGCCTGATATGTCAATAGTGGAAGAATTGAAAACTCCTCCTACAATCTACCAGCATCACTGATACAAGTCACAAGATTGCTCTAATTGCTATGTACAACGGATGAGAAAAGGTATTCATCAGTTTATATTTACTAAAATAATTTTCACCAATCTATCTGCTGTTAGCATTAGGGTCCCTTTGCACATGCTTAGTTCAGTTTGTATTGCTTATTTTTTTTTTTTTTTTGGGAGGGTACATGTGGTCAGCACAGGGCCAATTGGCACTGTCCAAACAAAGTCGGGGTTCACACATCCTGATAGGACAGTCAGAGGAGATTAAAAACTTCTCCTACAAGCTTTAACCAGACACCGATAGAAGTCAGAAAACTGCGAAATAATGCAGATGGGGAAAAGGTATTTCTCAGTTTCCATTTACAAAAATGCATGTCCATGTTATGTTTACTGTGAGACAAAATATAGTGAATACTGGCTCCTGGATTTAGTAACACCTTTAACATTTTTAAACAATTGTTCAAGTTTATACAATACCTCACTTTCAAGCTCCATTCCTGGCTGCAGTCTCTGGATGTCGTCATCAAAAATTTTATATGGTCCAATTTTTGACCGGAGTATGTGTCCAGTGTTGTTTTTCCAAGCTTTTTCTATATCTGAAGGATTTTACAAATTTATTAGCTGTGTTATCAATCAATAAATATTGTCACTAATAAATAGAATTTTTTTAAGATATTATTTACATATATATTATGTAATTACCTTCAATTAGATTCATATCTGCTGGCAATATTGTGATTGTACTCTCTACATTAATATTTTTTTGCGAGTTTGTTAGTGCCGTCTCCATCTTTTCCTCTGTTGCCTCTTGGGTACCTTTTGTTTTTTCTTTAAGTTTTTTAACATGGTCAATGTGCACCTTCCTTACTTTCCCTTCATTGCTTTCAACTGTTGCCAGCTTTCCACAAACCTTCACTAATTTAAAGGGTCCTTCATAACTTGGCTGCAATTTGTCCCCTTTCCTTTGCCTACATCTTATGTTGGCCACTAAAACCTTATCCCCATTTTTCAGCAATACAGCAGTATCCGTTTTTCTCTTCCTTTTTTGATTTTTTTCTATCGCCTTGTCCACATTTTTTTGGACAATATCAATAATTTTACTTTTCATTCTTAGCCCCTCATGTATTAATTCCTCTTCAACTGTTCCTTCGATATCGTACTCTTCATACTATGAGAAAAAAAACAGATACTGTATATTAAAATTTTTCCTGTGTCTAATACCATTGATTCCTAAAAATTTGTATGACTCTAATCTATCCTCCAAAAAAATAACATCTAACATGCAATAGTTAGAAATATAAAGTTTTAGAAACCCTTACTTTAGACAGTACCCTACAGACCTACTGTACTAAAAAATGTTTATTTCATATGCAGCTCACCATAGCTATACGGATAGACCTAAATTACACATTTAGAGGAATGTAAAATGACAGTTCACACATGTTACATCTACTTTTCAGCACCAGACTATTTGTCATTCTGGCTTTTGATCGAGACCACACAAATAGTAATTACTGTAGATAATGCCTGCTTCCTTTAAATATTAAAGAGAAGTACAGTGAAAGGTCATTTGGCTGTACTTGTCCTGTGATCACTGGAGTGAAGTTCACATGTTTTCAGCTGACAGCGTGCTGAAGTCCGCTGTCGGCTGAAGACACAGAGCCAGTGCAGGCTCAGCCAAGCTCTCCAATGAGGGAGGAGGGGGCAGAGCAGACAGATGCTGGTTGACAGCCTGCGACTACCTGCTCAGGCAGCCCTGAGAATGGAGCGATCTGCAGTGTTCGATTTCTCAATATTAGAACTTGCGGAGGACTGATGCTGCATCCACCTAGGTAAGTATAAATCTGCAAAATATAAAACAATCCATACTTCTCTTATAATACAAGTAATGAAAATTATTAATTTTGATACATAGTTTGTATGTGCCCTAACTTTGTTTTTTCACATGTCTCATTCTTAACACCACCAAAAAAATAAAAATTGTTGGCACTTACATTAAAATCAGTTGGCACTTCAATTGGAAATCTGGCTTCCCTGCCATATAACAGAAAAAATGGTGAATATTTCATGGTATATTGTTTTTAAAGTCTAAATAATACTGCATCTATGTACTTGTCCCAATTATCGTTTTTTTCATTAACTAGTTTAGTTAGTGCCCTTTAACCTCCCTGGCGGTATGATTATGTCAGAAATTCTGTACCAAAAGCAGTACAATTTTTTGCATGGAAATTTGGCGTTATGTATTTGTAGGCCTACAATTCTAAGTAATTACTGACTTAAACTTGACCAAAACAAGGCTCAAGTAGACATCTCAGATGTGATGAATTTGAAACACAAACACATGAATTATAATCTAATCAATAATATAATTTTATTCAATAATGCAATGAAAAATAATGAAATTTGTTAAACAAAGAAATTCAATACACATCCTGAGTGTGAAACAGTTTGAAGCATGGAACTAGACAAAGTCCGACGTTGCAATCAGGACAATAGTACCTTTTTTCTTTTCTGACTTTTTTCCATTGCCATCTCTCTTGGAACAGCAAACGACGCACATCCTGGTAGGCGTTAACTTTCTTGCGGTTGGCGGTATGAAGTCTACAAAATGAGGACCTGTCAGGCGTTCTGGATTGCCAACGCCAACAGCGCATCGTCCGGGTCTGTTAGCAGATACTGATGGCGTCGGGTGGTTGACAAAAATCTGCTCAGCCACCTTCCAGGTGAAGTCAGAATGAACAAGAGGTATGTTAGTGTTTGCTTTATAAAGGATATAGGCGTTCCAAAGGCATTGTTCAAGGAGATGCCTGAAAATCTTTTTGTAATACTTCTTCTGTTGTTTCCGCATCGCCGGGTAAAATGTCATTGCCCGATCAGCTCAGTCGACACCTCCCATCGTGTGATTATAGTCGATCACGATTTGCGGCTTCAGCACATCTGTTCCGTGTTTTGTGCGAATCATGGCAGTGGAGGTGCTGTGCACGGTGCTCATGAGACACACGTCCTTTGTCTCGCCATCGCATTGCCATCATTTTACCCTTTTGAAAGGCAACCATCTCTCCTTTTTTTAGTTTTTTCCTGCCAAACATTGATGGCATGTCACGCCGGTTTGGCCTAATGGTACCATACCCATCAGTTTTGTTTAGCAGCAAAACCTCATAAAGTTCCGGAGATGTGTAAAAATTGTCCGTTGTCACGCAATATCCCTGGTTCAGCAATGGGTCCAGCAGTGAAAGGACAGATGATGTGGCCATCCCATAGCCGCTGTACCTGGTACCTTTACCGGTGTAAATGACCACATTCCAGATATATAAAATTTGATGCCAAACCGCGCTCTTTTGGATGCAATAAACTGTATCCAGCTCAGGCGTCCCTTGTAGGCCATCAGACTTTCGTCCACACTGACATCCCTTTCTGGCACGTAGGTCCGCTGGAAGTTGGTGACAATCATTTGGCACACCTCCCAGATTTTTTTGAGTTTGGGCGCAGGATGCGTGGCCTCATCAAACTCTTCGTTGTTGGTGAAGTGTAAATTCTTCATGATGAGTGAAAAACGGTATTCGGACATCACGGTGCCAAAAAATGGAGTGGCCAGTATCTTATTGGTGGTCCAATACCATTTCTGGAGCGGTTTCCCCACCACCCCCTGAAGGATGATGAGTCCCAGAAACTGCCAGATGTCCTCTTTAGTGACTGGTTCCCATTATCTGGATCTGGAAAATCTGGCATGCAGCGTAGTGGATTGCTGCTCATGGTAGCGGTTGGTTTCTGTGACGATTTTTAAAATTACCTCCTCAGTAAGAAATAATTTCAATTACACCAGAGGGTTGTCACTCTCCACATCAACCTTCATCCCAGGAGATCCAGTGAATCGCAATCTCGGGGGCGCTGCCTGGTCCGCATCGCTGTCTAAAGGGCACCAAGTGCGCACATCACTTAGGTCAGGTGCGGGATTATCGGCGTTGTCACTTTCTGGATCAGTGTCTGTGTCAGTGAGTCTTGGGGAGAGTTGACATCTGACTCTGTCGCTTTGTTCTGCGAGCAGCTCCGTGTCGCTGTCGCAGTCGCTCAGCTGATTCAAAAGCGCATTTGTAGGACAGCGCTTTTTTGATGCCAATTTCAAAGGGTTTTATTTCTCACAAATGACAATGGCAAGGGGCACTGAAAGGGCACTGTGTTTGATACAAAGGTGATAGTGTAATCCTCTCAGATTACACTGTATCACCTCCTTTTTAGGTTTGTGCAACATTTGAATTTCCCTCCTAGTTCCGCTCCCATGCACCATTGCTGCTGCAGGGAACGGAACTAGGAAGTCATCAGAGCGACGGACGAGCGGCGGGGATCTCGGCGGCGATCACAGCAATGGGAGATCATCGCTGGATCGCCAGGAGAAGGTAAGGAACCCCGCTGCAGGCTCTGCACATCTACCCCGAGCGTGACTCGGGGATACCGATCCTAGCATGAAAAAACCACCCCGAGTCACACTCAGGGTTACCGCTAAGGGGGTTAAAAAAAAAAAGAAATAATAAAATTTACTTTTTTTTTTACAATTGAGTGAAGAAGCAAAATTTAAATAGTATTCATAAATGCATTGTCATTAAAGTTATTCCATTAGAAATTGTGAGAAATAATAATTATTTTTTGGGAAATTTTTCTGCAAATGTATTGCTTAGAAATGTACATTGAATATGTTAGTTTTAATATAACATTGATTAACACAAAAAATATCTTGTTGATGCTATCTGTAATCTTAAAGCAGTTGTATCCCCTAGACAATAAATAAAAAAACATACAGGGCAATGGCATTATGTACTAGTATGCATTGCATACTAGGGATGTAACGATATCAAAATCTCACGGTACGATACTATTTCGATATTGACCTCACGGTACGATATTTATTGCGATATTGTGGAAAAGCTCATGGTATTGTTAAATAGCTCATGATAGTGTTTGTGATGATAATAGTGAAAAAATACCGACATTTATTCTGCTTTTGCCAGTCAACAGGCAATTTATTGTTGTATTTATGGATCCATGACAACATAAAACACTGATCACATAGTGCTTTTAAAGTGCAAGTTGTAGTCAGGAACATCAATATTCTGTATAGTAATATTTGGTTGCATAACTGATTCTTCTGTGCAATGTTCAAGTTAAGAAGCAGCTAGAACAATTGTAAACAAACAATAGGCAATTCCCTTTAAGTGCAAACAAAGATCAAGTTAAGTCAGGTTTAAATGTGCAAGGCAAATAAAGGCAGCCTTTTAAAGCCCCGTTCACACTGGTCGCCTGACAGGTCGCCGTAGGTCGCCTTCCATAGAGAAGCTGCGGACCCGTTCTAATAGGAGCGACACAAGTCGCTCCAACTTAGAAAAAGGGTCCAGAGCTTCTTTGGGACGACCCGGAGCGACCTGCATAGACTTCAATGTTATGAAGTCCGTGCCGGCCGCTCCGAGGTCGCAGGGCGAGCAGCGCGCCGCGACCTATGAGGTCGCCCGGCAAAGTAGTGTCGCCCCAGTGTGAATGGGGCCTAAGGCCACCTGTGAGGCGACCTGGTCGCCTCACAGGTCGCCTTCCATAGGGAAGCTGCGGACCCGTTCTAATAGGAGCGACACAAGTCGCTCCGACTTAGAAAAAGGGTCCGGAGCTTCTTTGGGGCGAACAGGAGGCGACCGCCATAGACTTCAATGTTATGAAGTCCGTGGTGGCCGCTCCGAGGTCGCGGCGCGCTGCTCGCACCGCGACCTCGGAGGTCGCCCCTGGAAGTTGCGTCGCCTGTATGTGAACGGGGACTAAAACTGGTATTTAGGAACATAACTTAAACTTAAATAAAATAGTCAGTGAAAAAGCCTTTAAAAAAAACACTGACCTATCATTTAGCTTATGTTCACGTTTTTCATCAGAAAGATCAAAATATCTACATTGCAAGAAAAAAAAACAAAAAAAAAAAACAGTAAAAAAAAACCTTAAACTCTGGTCTATGTAGTTAACAATGATTTGTTCCGCGGGACTGTGTTTATTCCTCTTGCTTTTTGACGGACACCTGTCCTTTTAATATTGTAACCCAACCACGACGATATCGAGACACGACCACGACGATATCGAGACAACCACGACGATACGATATCGCGATATCTTCGATATTGTTACATCCCTATTGCATACTAGCACAATATGAAATACTTGCCTTATAACGAAGATCCTGCACAGTCACCTGGTCACTGCTGTGGGAGCTGACATGTTCCCTTGGCGTCTCTTCCGTGTTTGGCGGCTCTGGCGCAATGAGTGGCCAGAGCCGCAAAGACACGAGGGATTTCTCTTTCCAGCAGGGAGCACTAAAGGTCCCGCAACATATGCCGGACCTTCAGAGCGCATGCGCCGCTGGTGTCAGCGGCTGCATACAGGGTGAATATCTCCTACACAGTGGAGGTGTAGAAGATATTCATTTTACCTACAGGTAAGCCTTATTATAGGCTTACCTTTTGTTGAAAAGTTAATAAAGCAGCGGACACAACTGCTTTAAAAAATCATTGTCTTAATCCAAAAAATAATTCTTACCTCTGAATGGTGCCATTCATTTTTTTCTACAAGGCCAATTGTTTGTGGATGGTAGGGCGCTGAAAATTTTCTTTCAATTCCAAAATAATCGCATAACTCACTATTCAGCTGTATAACACCAAAAAAAAAAAAGAATACAATTGCAAGAGAGCGAATGAAAATGTTATAATGCCATTTTAAAATATATTACATAGAATTGTTAATTAAATGAGCAATAAGGAAAGATATTGTGAACAGTGAGAGATTCACAGAGTAAATAAATACTTATTAAACAAAAAAATTAAGTAATTAGGGCTTCTCAAATTATGTGTACTGTTACAGTTTTGTATTACAGTAGAAAGAATACTTGATATGACTGCAGGCGCATTGAAAGTCGCACATTTTTAAAAAGTCCACAATTTTATTGAGTTACAGATGTGAGTTTGGGCAAAATTAGTATTTAATTGGTTAACTTACCACATTTATAAATTCACGCCCTTGATCGTTAAGCAACCTTTTCGGTGCTCCATGGCGCATAATAATGGAGAGAAGCACTTTGCTTGTCTCTAGTGCGGTTTTATTTCGTAGCAGGTAGGCTTCTACCCATCGCGTATAATAATCAACAATTACACATAAGTAACGACGACCGCGCTTGGTGGGGACAAGTGGACCTATCAAGTCCATCCCAATCAAGAACCATGGTTCTGTGATCTAAAGAAAATTGTTGAAAAAGAGAAAATGATGTTTAAACACCAATTAAAACACCAACTTAAAATAGATATATGATCACATCTATTCGGCCCTTTCATCCTGTGAGCGCACTTGTACTTGTGCTTGCTGTTGGCTGACATCACAGATCCTCTCCAGGGTCTGGAAGCATCTTGACAATATTGTCCGGATCCACCGAGATACATGACTGACAGCTGGCTGTGCTCTGCCTCAGTGAACCACTGAGAGTATTAACCATACTCTTACTTCACCACCACCCCCCCTTCCCTAGTGCTAAAGGGGCGGAGCAGACAGCCCATCAGTTAGTCATGACTCAATGAAGTGTGCTCAATTATGACTGATAACTGAGCATTCAATTGTAATGTGCTTGTATATTTATTGTTGTAAGAATTGGTAGGGGACAGATGCAGCATTGTACCAATGCAACTCGTGAGGTATGTCAATTTTCTTTTTTTTTCTTAGCATCACACATTTTCCATAAGAAAGGTTTTAAACATATTTTTTTTTAATTTTTTTTACCATGCAGTGGGGCTGTGATGGCACTGCATATGTTGACTGATCTTTCTCCAGGGATGAGGATAAAACTTATATGCAGCCAATCCAGATACATGGTCCCTGCAAATATATATGTACTGTACATTATAAGAGCATATAAAGATTCGGCACTCTTACCTTGATTGGTGTGTATTCTGTTGTCTGTTTCAAAATTTCAGGATTTTTTTGACAGTGTTCACATTCCATAACCTTGCACAAGAAAAATATTTATAGGTTATTTAAACCCTATATTAAAAATGGCATAATATGATTGTAAGAAATTGTGTATGCAATTGTGTAAAATCTGTCTAATTGCTTCTTAATTATATTGTTTTGATATACAGCAATCAAGCAGAGAAACTATAGCTAGTTAATATCTATCTTCAGCAAATCACGCTACCAACTTCCATCCAGTGCTGCTTTGATTGCCGCAATGTGATATGCAGAGATGTATAGTAACTGAGTAGAACTACTTCACTACTGTACTTAAGTACGGAAAGGCGGTATCTGTACTTTCCTAGAGTAGAATTTTTTACTCCACTTTTACTTACATAGTTACATAGTTACATAGTTACATAGTAGGTGAGGTTGAATAAAGACAATAGTCCATCCAGTTCAACCTGTGTAGGTGTGTGTGACTGTAATCATCTAACATAGCCCTTTATCTCCTGATCCTTGAGATGTAAGTCTAAGAGTCTTTTGAAAGTCACCATACTACCCGCAGAAACCACCTCTTGTGGTAGACAATTCCACAATCTTGTAGCCCTAACAGTAAAGAACCCCCCACGTTGCCTGAGGTTAAAACGCTTCTCCTCTAATCGCATTGTATGTCCTCGAGTCCTCATGCAATTCCTTCGAATGAACAGCTTTTTTTCTAAGCTGAGATCCCCATTAAGATATTTATAAATTGCTATCATGTCCCCTCTCAGACGTCTCTTCTCCAGGGAAAATAAATCGAGCGATTGCAGCCGCTCTTCATAGGTAAGGTCCTCCAATCCCCTAATTAGTTTAGTTGCCCTTCTCTGGACTCTCTCCAGCTCCAACACATCCCTCCTGAGGACTGGCGACCAGAACTGGACAGAATACTCCAGATGCGGTCGGACCAGAGTTTTATAAAGTGGAAGGATTATAGTCTTATCTCTGGAATACATCCCTTTCTTTATGCATGCTAATATTCTGTTGGCTTTGGAAGCTGCCGCTTGGCATTGCATGCTGTTGCCTAATCTATCATCAACCAAGACTCCCAGATCTTTCTCCATTTTTGAGTCCCCCAAGGGTTCCCCTCCTAACATGTATTGTGTTTTTATGTTTTTGGTCCCCAAGTGCAAAACCTTACACTTCTCCACATTAAACCTCATTTGCCATGTCGTTGCCCACTCCGTAATTTTGTCCAGGTCATTCTGTAGGATATCTGCTTCATGCTGTGCAGTTATTGCCCTGGCCAATTTTGTGTCATCTGCAAAAATTGATAACGAACTACTGATCCCGTCCTCAATGCTGTTTATGAATAAATTGAACAAGGTTGGTCCCAGGACTGAGCCCTGGGGCACCCCGCTTACTACCTCAGCCCAGTCTGAGTATGCGCTGTTTATTACCACCCTTTGGACACGGCCTTTTAGCCAGTTCCGTATCCAAGAGCAAACCCTGCTGTCGATACCTGCAGACCTTATTTTATAAATTAAGCGCTTGTGGGAAACTGTATCAAACGCCTTAGCGAAATCCAAGTACACCACATCCACTGGTCTGCCCCTATCTAGCTCACAGCTCACTTCCTCGTAGAATGCTAAGAGATTGGTTTGACAAGAACGCCCATTTGTAAACCCGTGTTGGTTACTACTGATGATGTTGTTGTCTTTAGCATACTCTACGATATAGTCCCTTATCATCCCCTCCAGAAGTTTACATACTATTGATGTCAAACTGACAGGCCTATAATTTCCCGGGATATGTCTCTGGCCCTTTTTGAATATCGGAATCACGTTAGCCTTCCTCCAATCCCCTGGTACATCTCCTGTCCTAATACTGTCAGCAAAGATTAGGAACAGTGGTCTAGATATAACCATACTGAGTTCCTTGAGCACTCTCGGATGTACGCCATCCGGGCCTGGTGATTTGTTTGTGTTAAGTTTATCCAGCCTTTCCCTGATTTCCCCCTCTGTTAGCCATAGTGGCAAGTCCTGTGTATTACTACTAACCATACAGTCATGGTCAGTGTACCCCTCCTTTTCCTGCGTAAAGACTGACGAGAAAAAAGCATTCAGCACGGTTGCTTTTTCAGTGTCCTCTGTAACCATCCTCCCATCATCGTTAATTATGTGTGCAATATGCTCTGCCCTAGTTTTTTTGCTGTTGATATATTTAAAGAATTTCTTTGGGTTTTTTTTACTATCCTCCGCTATTTGTCTCTCAAAGTTGATTTTAGCCATCTTGATTTCGTGTTTACACTTCTTATTTTCCTCCTTGTATTGCTGGAAGGCCGATACTGTGCCCTCTGATTTATATTTCTTGAAGGCCAATTTTTTTCCCCTAATAAGTTTTTTAACGCTACGGTTTAGCCAGCCAGGTTTGGCTTTGTCTCTTCAAAATTTATTTCCCATAGGAATGCACTGTAAGATGCCTTTGCTTAATATGTTCCTAAAGCATTCCCATTTTTCCTCAGTGGTCAGGGATCCCAGGGTTTGGTCCCAGTTTACCCTTTCCATCATTGAGTACAATTTTGGAAAGTCTGCCCTTCTGAAGTTTAGGGTTCTTATGTTCCCCACTTGCCTTTTTATATTGTTATTTATACTAAATGTGATCATCCTGTGATCGCTAGAGCCCAGATTGTCCTGGACTCCTACCTCCGAGATTATGTCTGGGTCATTAGTGATGAATAGATCCAGGATTGCATTCTCTCTAGTAGGGGAATCCACCAACTGTGACATGTAGTTATCCTGTAAGGTTTCCGTGAATAGACGGGCCTTATGCGAGTGTGCAGTCCCCTCTTCCCAGTCAATGTCGGGATAATTGAAGTCCCCCAATATGATGACTGATCCCAGTTTTGCCGCTTTACCTATTAGTGCTAAAAATTCCAGCTCTACCTCCTCCCCTTGGTTAGGTGGCCTATAGCAAACCCCCACAACTACTTTTCCCTTATCTTCTTCCCTATCGAGTTCAACCCACACAGATTCTAAATCCATGCTCATCCCATCCGTAATGTCACTCCTTTCTAGCACCTTTATATTGTTCTTGACATAGAGACATACCCCTCCCCCTCTTTTTCCTACCCTGTCCTTCCGGTACACAGAATACCCTTGGATATTTGCCAGCCAGTCATGTGAGGGGTCGAACCAAGTTTCTGTTATTCCCACAAGGTCTATGTCCTCCTCATGTACTAACATGTCCAACTCATCCATCTTATTAGCTAGGCTCCTGGCATTAGCATATACCCCTCTTAGTTTTACGGAAGTTAAACGTGATTGGCGGTTATGTTTATTTTTGTTTGGTCTGCTGTTTTCCCGCACAGACCCGCCAATTGATGTTGTTGACCTACTGTCGCTGTTGACCCTACAACTGCCTTCAGTCCTCTGCTCCCTCCTGACTGATTCTACTTCTGAGCCCTCCCCCCCGTCTCCTAGTTTAAAAGCCCCTCCAACTCGGTGGCCATCTTTCTCCCCAAAAGAGCTGTACCGTCCCCATTAAGGTGCAGCCCATCCTTACTAAAGAGCCGGTAGCCGACTGAGAAGTCAGCCCAGTTCTCCAGGAACCCAAACCCCTCCACTACTTCACTACATTTTTTCAATGATTTCAATACTTCTACTCCGATATTTTTTTTTGTGCTGCATAGTTACTTGTTACAATTATAAAAATTACCACTGCCAGAACAGTAGATGGCAGGTTTCATGAAGCTCAAAACATGTGTATTATCAGCGCATACGAAAATAAATGCTACTGTATGTATAAATAAAAGCTGCATTTGAAATAATAAAAAACAATATGATGTTCAAACTTTTGACTTCTTTCTTTAATAACTACATAACACAGTACTTGTACTTTTACTTTCAGTACTTGAGTAGCAATTTGTTTTTCAAAACTACTGGTACTTTTACTTTCAGTACTTGAGTAGCAACATTTTTAAAAAAACTACTTGCAATACTTAAAGTGGAGTTCCACCCATTTTTTCAACATTATAAAAATTGATTATATTTCTCAAATAATTACAGCAGTTGCTAAATGTGATGTTTTACCTATCGCCTAACAGTATATAATGTTTCATAGATGATATTTCCTATACACTAACCTTTACTTCACAGCAGTAGGGGGCTCCCATCTTAATTGTGGGCACTTGAAGCCCACACATCGCTACTTCCTACAAGCAGTGCTGCTGGTTACCCAGCATGCACCTCTGAATCCCGCACATGTGCAATGGACCAACAGCATAGCGTCCATCGTTGCCATCTCAACGGCGGCATCGTAGGAAGGTCCCGCCCCGTTGTTATAGCAACAACAAACGCAACTCGCTGTGCTAGCTTCTGGGCTCTGGTGAGGTAACAGTGAAGCCTTCTGTGAAGGTGGTGGTAACATCAACATCTAATAAATGTTTACTGTGGCTAACTACTGTGGCTATACTTGTAAGCTCTTCCTCTCATAGTGGTGTCACTATGGGGGTACGGTGGGTCGCCAGAGGGGTGACACTACATGTTTCCCCAGCTGCCTGCAGTGCAGTCTTCACTTGTCACTCTGTGTTGAAGCTTTTGGCCGTACACCGCCCCTCCTCCTCTTGCTATGTTTTCCTTCCTGTACACAGAGGGGGAGGAGGCAGTCCGATGCACCACGCTGCCTGGATAACATTCTCCAGGATAAGAGAAGCTGGCCGTCTCTTCATTGCACAGTTATTGCCACCCCAGTGAGTCTGAAATGGTTGTCTACAAATACATTTGTATTGCACAACTGCTTGGACAATGAGGACTTTTATTTGGCATATTACAAGATCACAAGCCTTGTCCCTAACCCTAAAATGAGACTGCATAGTTGAGCTGGGACAAGGTAAATTGCAGGTAACCCTTCAACTGCTGGCACATTCTCACTGGAAGGGATCATCCATGTTCTTTTTAACTTCAAGAACATTGAACTTCAACAGTATTTTATGTTTTAGGAGAGAGTGCTACTGTAATATGCCCTGTATGTCTCTCCAGTCTCTTGTATACCACAGAAGCATGTCCGCAATCTCCGACCACCCCTGTACTATGTCCGCAATCTCCAGCACCCCTGTACTATGTCCACAATCTCCGGAGATAGAGAGTATGTAAATCAGCGCTCACAGGGGGTGCGACTCTCTGTTATGGCTGCTAGTGGGGGCTGGCAGTCAGGTGGAAGTCGATCAAAATACTGGCACATCAAAGGGCTGCAAGCTGGAGGAGCCTTAGAGGAGGGATGGGGTAAAAGGTTCCAGTGCCTGTAATGTATACTGTTGGGCTGACCTTGGTGCAGAGGGGGGAGAGGTGGGGAGTAAAAATCCACTGGTATGGGGGGGGGGGGAAATACAGGGCTGGGCAGCACTCTGGGCTGCTATCCGGGTGAGCGAAGCGGCTCGAAGTGTACCATAAAAGATGAGGGGAGAAGCGCCACTGGAGTGCAGTAAAAAAAGTTTTATTAATTAAGAACAAGCAGGATATGGTGACTCACATCTGGGATCAAATCTGATCAATCACTGTGGTGCCCTCCGTGGGGTAGTCAGGTGGCTGGTTGCCTTCTCTGTGTCCTGGTGCGGTCCGATCGTCCGGGAGAGGTCCGAGGGTGATCTCAGGCGGCTCCCGAGTCGGGACAGCGGAGAAGATGCAGAGAGCTGTTGTGGCGGCGGCCGACAGCGTCTGACGTCACGGGCAGTCTGGGCTTAGTGGGCGTATCCGGGCATCACTACATGTTTCGGAGCATGCGCAACATGCCGTGGTCGGGCATGCGCACTCCTTTGTCAAGTGTCCGGATATGGGGAAGCAAGAAGAGTTTATGTAGGAAGCAAGGGGGCGTCAATCACATTAAAAACGGCAATGACAGCGGCATTCTTAAAGCGGCAATGCTCTTTGTAGGCAACAGGGAAGAAATACAGGAATAAAAAGTCCAGGAATAAAAAGTCCATATTTGACATTGGGGACATAAAACACAAATGTAAAACGACCATCTTTTGGCATCACTATTGAAATGGTCTAGAGCATATGGAACATGAATAAATAAATAAAGAATGATTTACCCATTGACAATTTTTAAAAAAAATTATTTTAGAACACATAAGTAAATGTTTTAAAATATTCGGTATAGGACGACAAAGTGCGGCATATGTGAATTTTTATGGTCATATACCGATCATGGAAGGTTAAAATAATGGGTCTAGTATATAAGAAGAAATAGCGGCTGAAGGGTACTAGTGGCTAGAAGGGAAGGTATACCAGTGGGTCTGGTCCAGTACCAATATGGGTTTAGGCAGTTGTGTTAGGAGGAAATACTAATTAGGGGAGGGGGGGAGGAAAGAATGGGGGGGGGATTTAGAGGGCGGAGGGGTGGTGGGGTAAGTGTATACTTACAGGTGGTGTTCTTGATGGGCATAAATTGTGTAAGATATAAGTGACCTGAAATAAGGACAACAAGAGGTTAGAACAGTATTGATCATGTGGGCTAGAGGATAGTGTTTATGTCAAGTTCCTCGTTGAGTCCAGTGGGGCTGAGACTATCCAAGGTATAAATCCAGAACGTTTCGCGTTCACATAGCAACGCGAAACGTTCTGCTGGCGGTAAGGTGTTGGGGATGGATTCGAGGACCCAGACTTTGAGTCCGGCAGTGGATTGGTGATGGAATTCTAGGAAGTGTCGTGGGACACTGTGGAGGTCGCACCCTGTCTCTATATAACGTCTATGTTTTCCGAAGCGTTGTCTGAGGGGGCATATAGTACGGCCCACATATAGCAGGGGGCATGGGCAGGATAGGCAGTATACTACGTAATCGGTGGAGCAATTGTAGAAGTCCTTAAAGATGTAGGTAATGCCCTTGTGCGTAAAAGATTTCTGGCCATGTTGGATAAAGGCGCACGTTTTGCATAGTGCCTTTTTGCATTGAAAAATCCCTTTTAATGGTATAAGGCAGAGGGGATTGGGTTTTGGGATTTTGAGCTTGCTGGGTGCAATTTTGGCTTTAAGTGATGGAGCCTTACGGTAGGTTATTCAGGGTTTGTCCCTAATGTTTGCAGAGAGATGGGGGTCCTGTTTAGGATACCCCAATGTCTGGAGAAGATACTCTCCATTTTTTTATATTTTCCATGACATTGGGTGATGAAGCGGACTGCAGTTGCAGGTTGGGTGTTTTCTTTTTTGGGGGGTTTTCCTGGCAGGTATGTAGTGTAAGCTGTGTCTATTAAATCATCTGGGTAGCCCTATCTTGAAATTTCTTTTTAAGATGGATGCTATGGGTGTGATAGTCAATGTCTTTGGTGCAGTTTTGTCGTAAACGACAAAACTGACTTTTGGGGATATTGTTGACCCATAATGGGTAATGGCAGCTTTCATAATGGAGGTATGAGTTTCCTGCAGTAGGTTTGATGTAGTTGCATGATATAATGGAATTACCATCGTGGCTTAGTTCTAGGTCTAGGTAGGCCAGTCTGTCCTGGTGCCATGCGTGGGTGAAAGATAAACTGAAAGGGTTGTTGTTGCAATGGTCTACGAAATCTTGAATGATGCTGGGTGGGCGGTCCCAGATGATGATCAGATCATATATCGGCCATAAAATACCAGGTGTTTAGTGTATGGGTTGTTGTGCCAAATAGATGTGTTTTCCCAGAGGCCCATTGTAAGGTTGGCGTATGAGGGGGCAAAATTGGCGCCCATGGCAGTGCCTGTGGTTTGCAGATAATAAGTGTGTTGGAATTGAAAGTAGTTGTAGGTTAAGCAGAATTTTATGGCGTCAGTGATGAATAAAGCTTGTTCCGGATTGATAAGATTGTCTAGGGATAGAGTCCTTGGAGGGTATAGTGGGTGATGGGTTTGCTATACGAAGTGGGTTGGGTTTGGGGGACTGGGAGACTTGGGACTGTGTGGTGGATTGCTGAGGTTTTTTTGGTGTGGGCTTATTGAGGTGCTGGGGGGTAGGCGTCGTGGTGGTGTGTGGGGCTGATCTATGCTTGGTGTTCAGCTTGGTGGGTGGATTTTTACTCGGTTTGAGGGGTTGGTGTGGGGAACCTGATGGTATAGGTTTGATTGGTATAATCAAGTTTATAAAGTTTATGTCCACAATCTTCGACCACCCCTGTACTATGTCCACAATCCCCGACCACCCCTGTACTATCTCCACAATCTCCGATCACCCCTGTACTATGTCCGCAATCTCCGACCACCCCTGTAATATGGCCACAATCTCCGACCAACCCTGTAATATGTCCACAATCTCCGACCACCCCTGTACTATGTCCACAATCTCTGATCACCCCTGTACTATGTCCACAATCTTCAACACCCCTGTACTATGTCCACAATCTCCGACCACCCCTGTACTATGTCCACAATCTCCGACCACCCCTGTACTATGTCCACAATCTCCGACCACCCCTGTGCTATGTCCACAATCTCCGACCAGCCCTGTACTATGTCCACAATCTCCGATCAGCCCTGTACTATGTCCACAGCAGGCTCTTTTCCTCGCTCAGTCCACCAGAGAACAGGTAGCGAGCTGCTGGCTGTCAGTTTATCTTCCCCACTTCCCCCCTCTTTTCTCCTGTCAGCAGTGCAGGAGAAGAGAGAGCGGCTCTCATCTGATTGCCACCCAGCTTACTGCCCGGTCTGTGTCAGGGAAATGGCCGTAGGAGAACTGGCAACATTGCCAGTAATAGCAATGGACATTCCTGACTCAACTGACATAGCCCTCTGCCTGTCAGGGAAATGGCCTATAAAAGGATGCCATAGGATCAGACTCATTGCTGGATTATCTCTCAGCTTCCTGCGTTCTGTGCTTCCTGTTTCCTGTTTGGATTTCCTGTTGTGACCCTGGCTTGTTCCTGTTTCCGTTTGATCTCCTGCTCCTGGTTTGACCCTTGGCTTCTACCACTGACCCTGCTTCCGTTACCTACCGTGTATGACCCCGGCTTGCTTCAAGACCTCGGATATTCTGTTTTTCTCCTGTGCATGACCTCGGCTTGTACCACGGTTCCCGCTGCCTGCTCCAGTCCCAGACCTCGGCCAGTACCTGTCTCCGCTACTAGAGACTATTCCTCGGCACATGGTAGCCCAGCTGCTTCAGAGCCCTTGAAAGACATACTCTGCTGTGATTCCAGCCTGTTCCAGTTCGCTCTCAGATTGCTCCTGATTCTACCTACCTGCCTGCAGCTGGTAACCCGTGCCACTTGGGGCGCCACACCCTCTGTACCATCTCCAGGGGTGCGCCGCACTGAGCCGCAAGGGGAGCCCTCTCAGCACTTCGGCCTCGGATCAGGTAACCCTGACAGTATAATCCAGCCATGTCAGAGGCCGACAGAGGTGCTTCCCCACTCGAGGCTCTGTGCCAGCAGGTCACTTCCCTCACTCAGGCAGTACAGCGTCTACAGGAGGGATACTTCCAACTGGAAGGTCGACTGCAACATCTGACAACTTCTCCTGCGGGCCTCAGTCCTCCATCCACCAGCACAGTTTCTGCTCCACCCCTTACCGGACAGCCGGTTTCCTCCCACACTATGGTTCCTCCTCCAGAGCCACGGGTGCCAATACCGGAACGCTTCTCCGGTGATCGGAAGAAATTCAGGGCCTTCAGAAACGCCTGCCAACTATACCTGGCCCTCCAGCCTAGGACTTTTACTTCAGAGACTGTAAAGGTTGGGTTTGTGATTTCATTACTGTTGGAGGAGCCCCAGGCCTGGGCCCATGGCCTGCTGGAGCAAAAGAACCCTGCTCTCAATTCTATGGACACCTTCTTTGATCTAATGGCCCAACTGTATGATGATCCTCAGCGTGTGGCTACGGCTGAGGCTACCTTGCATTCCCTCCAGCAGGGAAAACGCCCCGCCGAAGATTACACAGTAGAGTTCCGCAAGTGGTCTGCTGATACGTGCTGGAATGAGGCGGCCCTTAGGTACCAATACCGTCTGGGATTATCCGAATCTCTTAAGGACGAGCTGGCCAGGGTAGAGACTCCCACTACCCTGGAGGGACTGATTCAACTTACTATCCAGCTCGATAGGCGCCTCCGGGAGCGTCGGTCTGAGCGCTCACAGACTTCTCGCCCAACCTGGATGTTGCCTAGGGCCCCTTACCACTTCACTCCAACTCCAGCACCAGCGCCTTTCCCCGCTATCCATGCAGAGGATGAACCAATGCAGATTGGCCTGGTGCATTCTTCACTGAGTGCAGATGAAAGACAACGCCGCCGACAAGCCAATCTTTGTCTCTACTGTGGAGGGTCCGGACACTTCCTACGAAACTGCCCCGTGAGACCCCGTAAGTTCCTCCCACAAAGTTCTTACTTCCAAGTATCTGGATCTTCTCCGTCTCATCTCGTTCTTCCGGTGGCGGAAGAGGAGGTCCGACTCCTAGCCATAGTTGATTCGGGGGCTTGCAGCTGTTTTATGGACTTGACTTTGGCAAGAAGACTCCGTGTACCCCTCTGCAATAAACGTCAGCGACTTTTGGCCGATGGTTCCTTGCCCAGTTCTGGACTTGTCACCCAGGAAACCAAGCCCATCCTCACAATAACAGTGTTAGGAATGCTTCCTGAGCACACTGATGTGCTGTCATGATTCTGCAATCCAAAGGGTTAACCTAGAGCAGACTAATTGCAGTAATTGGCAAACAGGCTGCCTTATTTAAACAGCTCAGAAGCACTGTGTCTTCACTGTCTTGTCTGCAGCTCTTCCTGTGTTCCTGAAGCCTGCTTCCTGTTACCTGTTTGATATCCGTTTGACCTTTGGCTTGTTCCTGACCTTGTTGACCTGCTGCCCGTCCTGACCTCCGGCTTGTTTGACCATTCTCTCGGATCTCCCTTGTCTGCTTATCTGCCTTCAGATCTTGACCGGTTTCTCCCTTGGTGGGGCGACCCTGAGGACTGCGACCTGGTATCCACACGCAGCAAAGTCCATCCTCACCACTAGAGGCCCTGGCGAAAACCGGTGGATACTTAGATTCCGCACCTCAGGTTAGCCTGTGTCACTTACCTTGGGGGGTCCCGTCTAAGCTCCGCTCCAGCACACGTGGGGCCTTCCTCTGCCATCAGGCTACCACTTGTATCCCTAACAAACAGACTCTGGGCACCAGGAATTCATTTGTTTTGACATCCTTTGCTTTCCCATGTTCCCCATCATCCTGGGAATTCCCTGGTTGCAGGCCCATAATCCACAGATCAACTGGGCCAATAAGGAAATTTCCTTTCCCTCTTCCTACTGCCTGCAACACTGCTTCGTTCCCGGGGTTAGCAGTCCCGTTAGTTGTTCAACCATCCAATCAATTCCAGATGTGGGTCAGGCTATACCTAAAGTCTATCACGAGTTTTTGATGAGAAGAAGGCTAATGTTCTCCCACCTCATCGGCCTTACGACTGTCCCATTGAACTGCTTCCCGGTGCCGAGATCCCCTTCGGGCGTATATTTCCGTTATCTGAGGTTGAGCTAGAGACTTTACAACTGTATATTGATGAGAACCTTGAAAAGGGATTCATTCGCCCTTCTTCCTCCCCTGCTGGAGCTGGAATTTTTTTTGTCGGGAAGAAGGATGGTTCACTAAGGCCATGTGTGGATTACAGGGAACTTAACAAAATTACTATTAAAAACCGGTACCCACTTCCCCTCATTCCTGAACTTTTCCAAAGGTTCCGAACTGCCCAGCTCTTTACTAAACTTGACCTACGGGGAGCTTACAATCTGATTCGTATCCGGGAGGGGGACGAATGGAAAACAGCTTTCAGGACCCGGTTCGGACATTTTGAATATTTAGTTATGCCATTCGGATTATGTAACGCCCCAGCCACGTTCCAGCACTTCGTAAACAATATTTTCCGGGAATTTCTGGACTATTTCGTAATCGTTTACCTAGATGACATCCTCATCTTCTCTGCTACCCTGGATCTCCACAGAGCTCACGTGAAAAAAGTCCTTGCAACTCTAAGAAAGCATGGTTTATACATTAAAACAGAAAAGTGCGAATTTGAAAAGACTTCCATCCAATTCCTGGGTCTTATCATCTCTACCGAGGGAATCGCAATGGACCCACAAAAGGTGAAAGCTATCCTTGAATGGCCAGCCCCTTCAGATAAGAAGGGTGTTCAGCGATTTATAGGATTTGCTCATTTTTACCGAAGATTTGTAAAAGACTTTTCAGCTATCATTTCACCAATAACTCAGCTGACTCATCAGCAGACCAGATTCAAATGGTCCCCAGAAGCTCAGGCAGCATTTGACAAACTCAAAGGACTGTTCACCTATGCACCAGTCTTACAGCACCCAGATCCAGCTTTACCCTTTGTATTAGAGGTAGACGCCTCAGAAATAGCCACAGGGGCCATCTTGTCTCAGCGCCAAGGACCTAAGGCCTTACTCCACCCTATTGCCTTTTTTTCTCAAAAGATGAGTCCCTCAGAGAGAAATTACGACGTGGGTGACCGATAACTGTTGGCAATTAAAACTGCCTTGGAGGAGTGGAGATATTTATTGGAAGGTGCCGCCCACCCAATTATGATCTTCACGGATCATAAAAATTTAGAATACCTGAGGGCCGCTAAACGTCTGAGACCACGACAGGCCCGGTGGGCTTTATTTTTCTCAAGATTTAATTTCCACATAACTTACCGACCAGGCTCCAAGAATGGGAAAGCAGACGCCCTCTCCCGAATGTTCCCTGATACCCCTGAGTCTGTGGAACCAAGTACCATTCTGTCAGCACAACATTTTTTCCTGATCCAGCCAGAATTAAAATCCTCAATTAAACAGGCATCCACCCAGTATGCGGACACAGAAGTACCCTCCTTGGAGAGTCGAGACGGGTTTCTTTGGCACCAGGACAAAGTTTTCGTTCCCCAACCAGTCAGGCTCCAAGTTCTAAAGACTTTCCATGACCATCAGCTGGCCGGACATTTTGGTGTACGAAAGACCCTTGAGCTTATCCAACGCTCCTTCTGGTGGCCCAATTTAAGGAAGGATTGCCAGTCTTACGTTA